>NW_028261391.1:39557225-39881392 GCF_051295495.1 Thamnophis sirtalis
TTTGATCCCTGGATTGAAAGAAAGAGGCAGAAATGTGCTTTCTTTTAATTCGTCTTCAAAATAGTAACTGAGTCTTGTATCTGGGAGAGATCAAAGAAAATTCTCTTTCACTGCTCCTTTTCTGTAAAGTGCCAGGCACGTTCTTCCTCTTGCTATGTCACTCCCTTCTTGATAGTAGAATAGGCGTATGAAGCAGGTGAAACACATTTTCGAAATATGAGTAGTAACTTTGTAAATTGATTTACGTTATTATGTACCAATCATATCAGCTAAATACTTATTAGACCTTGTAAATAATAGCTGACTTACTTTACATACTTACATTACCTTTCAGATTAAGCTTCTGACTTCCAGCAAACCCAGAGGTAATGACCAATCCCTATATTGAATAACTGTCCATAATTACAGTGGATTTTCTTTCTCTTTTGACAAAACTACAGAATTCTTCAATAGCCATGCTTCTACATCCAGAAAGAAGATCTATATATTAGTAAAATTATCCTGTTTATAATCTTAAATTGGGTGAATTGGTGCCTCTGTCCTGGTGGGATTCAACTGGTTGGCACCAGTTCGGAGGAGCCGTTTGTTAACTCTTTATGGAGTTCTAAGTGGACCGGCTAAATAGTCAAGGCTGCCAGCCTGCCAGCCTAACGTTTCCAGTAGCTCACACACACATCAGAAATTCCTGCTCATTTGTAATTAACCAAAGGAAGGGAAAAGAAAAAGAAGAAATAACCACTTAGCCATTTTGTCAGCAGAAAAATTCTAGCTCTTTTAAAATGCAGGCTTAAAATGCAAGTGTGTGTGTTTTTCCTTCTCTCTTCCGTCAGTTAATAGCTCCGGTTCGGGCAGACAGCCAAGAACCATTTAACAGGCGAATACTTAGTTGCGATAACAAAACTGCAGGAATGCAGTCAGCACAGAAACAATAGAAATTTACAGATCATACAGACTAACAAGAGTTGGAAGGGATCTTGTAGGTCATCTAGTCCAACCCCTACCCAAGCAGGAGACCCCATACTGTTTCTGACAAATGGCAGTCCAATATCCAGCCTCCAGTGATGAAGCTCCCACAACTTCTGAAGGCAAGCTGTTCCATTGGTTGATTGTTCTCACAGTTAGAAAATTCCTCCTTATTTCTAGGTTGAATCTCTCCTTGTTCTTGACAGCATTAGGCCAGGGAAGGAGTTTCAAAAATGTTAATATAGAGCAGTAGTGTTCATGTCAGAGTTCTTAATGTCTTTTTAAATGCACATTCTAATTAGCAGAATTGATGTTATTAATTTGGAATGGGATTGCAATGCTGTTTCTATGTTTATGTATTTTGATCCTGCATTTTCATCATTTAAGAGTTAGTTTACAGTATTAGACTGTAAAGATTTCAGATTATCTTGTAACTGTGTTTCTTGTGTGTGATGGAGCATCCACAACTTCTGAAGCAAGCTATTCCATTGGTTGATTGGTCTTGCCCTTAGGAAATTTCTTCTTAGTCCTAGGTTGCTTCTGTCTTTGCTTAGTTTCTATACATTGTTTATTGTCATGCCTTTTGGTGCTTTGAAAAATAGATCGACTCATCCATTTTTGTAGGAACTCTTCAAAATTTTGTGACAGAATAATTAATCAGTGGAACAACTTGTCTCCATAAGTTGTAAATGCTCTAATAATGGAAGTTTTAAGAAGATGTTGGATAACCATTTGTCTGAAGTGGTGTAGGGTTCTTACCTAAGCAGGGGGTTGGACTAGAAGACCGCCAAGGTCACTTCCAACTCTGTTATTCTGTTATAATGAGCCGAGTTGGCGCAGTGGTTAAATGCAGCACTGCAGGCTACTTCAGCTGACTGCAGTTCTGCAGTTGGGCTGTTCAAATCTCACCAGCTCAGGGTTGACTCAGCCTTCCATCCTTCCGAGGTGGGTAAAATGAGGACCCAGATTGTTGTTGGGGGCAATATGCTGACTCTGTAAACCGCTTAGAGAGGGCTGAAAGCCCTATGAAGTGGTATATAAGTCTAACTGCTATTGCTATTGTTATTCAATTCTATTTTATTCTAAATATTGAAACAGTGCTATTTTATTGTGCTATTTTATTGTGAATTGGACTAAAGAGAAATTTCCTAAGGGTGAGACCATACAAGTTGGCCATGACCACCCAGTCACATGACCACCCAGCCGGTCATCAGGGCAGAGAACTGGTTGTTAAATCATTGGAATCCCACCACTGCTCATAAGGCAATCATTTATGAATCAACATACTTGAAATAGGCTAACTTAAAGAATGCATCCATAATGTAGTCCCCATTACTCACATGGAATTGGAATTTGGCAAAATTGGAGGTGCTACAGCCCAACAATTACACAATCATAATTTCCAATCTTCCCTGTCAGCATCTCATAAGAGAAGTCAGTGGAGAAGCCCGCAGGAAGTCAGAAGTCACCCCTGCCCCCATTGTTTTTTGCCCACCCACTCTGTTTCTCTGTTTAGATAAGCAAATATTTCTGAAATGAAATATTTCAGATTGTAGGTTGTCTAGTAAAATATGAAATTCCACATGACAACAAGAGAAGGCAAGAGAAAGAGAGAAAAACAATATACATATATTTCATTACCATGCTTAAGTTTGCTGAACAACTTGTAATGGAGTATGGTAATGTTTTTAAACCCGTACAAAAACCTAAGGTTCATTTACATATTATTATTTCTCTCTCTCCCCCTGTTCACTTTATGCATCCAGATGAGATATTTATCATAATATAAAGTGATGGTTCACGGATTTTGCAGGGAGTCCCAGTGATACTACTTTTCATTTGGTCCATTTTTTTCCTATCAGTTTTCTTAATAGAATAGTTTCATGGTGCTACTTGCTTCAAATTGTTTTCTCTTTCCTTTTAAGAGAGCTGGGCTGGAGCCAAATTAAGTTACACTTAGTTCCCATTAAAATAATGGCCAAATTAAGTTACACTTAGTTCCCATTAAAATAATGGCTAACTCGTGTTAATGCCTTGATAATGTCAAAAATGTGATTGTGTTTTGGAATATGAATATAGACATGTTTTTAAAAAAATGCTTTTAATTTCCAGAAAGCCAACAAGTACCCAAGACAGAAGAGGTAGAAGAATCTAGCGAAGAAGGTATATTTTGTAAATTACACCTGCCACTGTTCTTATAGGCTAAATATTACTATTACTGAGAGAGAGAGAGAAGAGGGGGGGAGGGGAGGCTAGTCATTTACTTTGGGTTTTAGAAGAATTTCGTAATTAATTCTAGAGGTTGGCAGTGTAGAAATTAATAGTAATGGAGTTAGCATTCTATTCATAGATTAGGACTATATTAAATCAAGCACTACATGAGATCACTATATTTTAATTGGGTTGTTTCTTCTGTCCTGGAATGACTGAAGGATTTAGGACTATTTTCTTGAATTTTACACAACCTATCTCCTTCAATAGCAGATTAAATTGAAGTCAGATGAAGAAGTCTGTTTTTTGTTTGCCTGAAATAAATGTTTAAGTGGCAGTTTTGGGGTAGGATATAAATGTTAAACATTCCAGAATTGGAATTTTTAACCATGCTTCAGTTTCTGCAGAACTGGAGGATACTTTGGACAGGAAGAATAGAGTTCTGGAAACACTGCGGAAGGATCCCAATTTGTTGAAGCAATTCCGGCCAATTCTGGAAGAGACACTTGAAGATAAACTGGAGACCATGGGAGTGAAACGAGTAAGTGCTATGAGAAGAAAAAAGTAGAAAAGGAACATTTTTCATTTTTTATCTACTAGACTTACTTTGAATTTCAGCTGGATCCTATTCTGAGTATTGCAATATGTATTAATTTGACCAAAAAGTGACATAAAATTATCTGTGAACACTTGTTCAACACATTCACATGCTTGACAGAAAATTGAAAAGCACCCCCCCCCCAAAAAAAACCATCTTACTCTTCCTCTCCTCCTCCTCTGAACATTTTTTTCAGGAAAATGGCTTGCCCAAGGAACTACTTTATCTTTTGCCTCCAAAAATCAGGAAGTGCTAATTAAAAAAATATTCTTTTAAGATTCATTCTTGACTTCTTTGTCTCAGTATATTGCAACAAACCAATAAAACGCAAGGAAATAAGAAACCATGAGACAAATATATTTGGAAGAAATGCATTCTTGCTTATGCAGTGTAGCTGTTGCAGGGAGTGTGGAAATGCTTAGGATCAAACCGTCATTCACAATAAACAAAAACTATATTGTGAACTAATTTATTATTTCTCTTTAACTGTAATATTGCAAAATTTAAAACAAACTTCTGGATTGCCTCACATTTTTACTTTCATAGCTAGATAGTTTATCAGTGACATGCATCTAAAGCAAATAATGTGTCTTAAAGACCCCCTCTTTTCCTTTGACTTAACTGCCATAGAAAAGTTAGACTGCAGTAGTAATAATAAAAAAAACTTTATGACATTAATGGTCTGCTGTCGGTAATTAACTATTTTCCTATTGCAAAGTAATGTTTTTTAAAGAAAACAGTGGTCTTAAATTGCAGTTACAGTATATCAGGTTCTCTTTAGAATTAATAGATGGCTCTTCATTAACAGCTGTCATCCTCTCATAGCTAGTAAAATGATGACCTTCAGATCCTCTTCTTTCTCCAAAATTCTGCTCAGAGTCTGATTCCTCAAAACATAATCCTTGTTAATCTTCAGTAATCTTCCCTCTACTCTGGGAGCATCTTCAGTACATCTAAAACCGGCATAGTTTTGGCAGCCAAAACTGCCTGAATCCCACTGACTTGCTGGCCGTCTTCTTTTCCTCCCAGTGAGTCCATCCACAAGTCCTTCTGTATAAGCCACTTAGTCTATTTCAACTTTCTTCCCACTCTCCATGAGCGTCCCTCTTTCTGTTTCATTCCCAGATATTTACTCATAATTAGTTTGTTGACCCCAGACATAGCTCATCTACCTGGGAGATCAGATGATAATTATGTTCCTTTTGTAATGGATTTAAGATTGGAACACTGAGTTGTACAGCAGTTTAATCTTCCTTCTTTCCATCCTTTTTAATTCAGCAGCAACTCTTCAAAGGAGTTGAACCAAGTTTTCCACCTAAATAGAGGCTCCCAATATTTAAAGGTAAAGGTAAATGTTCCCCTTGTACATATGTGCTAGTTGTTCCCAACTCCATTGGGTGCTCATCTCCATTTCAATGCTGAAGAGCCAGCACTGTCCAAAGGCATCTCCATGGTCATGTGGCCGGCATGACTAAACACTGAAGGTGCACAGAACGCTGTTACCTTCCCACCAAAGGTGGCTCCTATTTTTCTACTTGCATTTTTACATGCTTTCAAAGTGCTAGGTTGGCAGAAGCTGGGACAACGAGAGCTCACTCCATTACGCGGCACTAGGGATTCGATCCACCAAACTGCTGACCTTTCTGATTGACAAGCTCAGCGTCTTAGCCAATGAGCCATCATGTCCCTTCCTATTATTTACATGAGGAATTCCCTGTTTAATTTGAAGAAGTTGAGATGTCAGGAACTTATTTGCTGCATGAATGATGAGAGCAGGGCTCACACACATATTTATGCTGATTAAAAACATTTGTTCTGTTTTGTAGGGTACAAAAGGTATCCCAGCTCAAACCTATAAACATTTGAGAGCTTTGATTAAGAAACAGCAACAGCAGAAGGCTAAAACATTTCCAGGTCTGCTGACCTTGAGAGCTAAACTTGAAAAAGAAGTTCAGAAGAAAGCGGTTCAGAAGGATGAAGAGAATATGTCCTTGCCATATTCTGAAATCTTTGGTAAGATGCTCAGTTATATTATTTAGAAACATAACATCTATTTTATTTTATTAATATTTTATCATTTTATGTAAAACCAACAAAAAGACTAACAAATTTGATGCTTAAATGATGCTGTGCTCCCTGACTCTAGCGTTATATATTTTTATTCTTACTATTTTTTCAAGATAAAATGAAATTAATCTAAAGACTAATTTGTAAATTCAAGTTTATGTATGTACATGAAAAGACCCTGCTCATAATAAAAAAAAATCATGGCTACTTTTACAACAGATGGATTATATGATCCCATAGGTATTCTTTGTATAGACTTTAATCATTCAGATTATGAAAGCAGCGAAGTTTATTAGCATAGCACATACATGCTACTACATGGGTTCAGTACAATCTGCAACGTAAATTCCATTGACTTTATAGATGTATTTTGTGTGATTTTCTTGACAGGAATGTGGAAGTGGATTCCCATGACCTTCTTCCATGATATTTTTGATTTTTGAATCTAGCTTTTAAGCCGGCCATTCCCTCAAATTCTATTATCCAAGTACTAACTAACCTGACCCTGCTTAGTTTCCATAGGCCACATGCCATATGTTGTTACTTTTTGACATGTAAAACCATAAGTATAAACCAAATAATGTGAATAAAATTCCTAAAAGCAGAATGAGGAAGGGAAATATTCAACTAATAACACAAGTTGTTGATTGGTACTATATAAGACTCCATTGCATTCCAAAAAATGTTTTTTCTCCTTTTTTTTCTATTATTCAGTCCTAATAATTAAGAACAAAACAAAATAAAAATGACACAGAGCAATAATTGAGAGATATACAAAATAACATTTATAATCTTGAGATATCCTAAATGTTAACCATATTCAGTATTTTTGTACAAAAGGTTACTTGTATCAATAAAACTAATTAATAAAGTGTTACTTAACTATTTTTTAAAATTTTTATTAAATTTGTTTACCACCCATCTTACTACAGGGTAAGTCTGGGCAGCTTAAATGTTAAAAAGGATAAACCTATACCAAACATCTACCCTGTTTCCCTGAAAATAAGACTTCCTTGGATAATAAACCCAATCGGGCTTTTGAGCACATGCACTAAAATAAGCCATCCCCTGAAAATAAGCTCTCCCTGAAAATATTGCAACACAGCAGCAGCCATTCAGGGACCACTCTCTCCTCCTCCTGCATCTCAAAAATAAAAAGACCTTCCTGAAAATAAGGCCAAGCACTTATTTTGAGGGGGTCAAAATAAAATAAGACCCTGTCTTATTTTCAGGAAAACATGGTATATAATACAAGCAAAATGCTATAAAGATACTAATTGTACAAAAGTGAAAATTATCATAAAGAACTAGATGAGAGTAAATCCTTCACTAAAGACTTTTTCAAGGTTCTTGTCATGGTGATTGTTTAGTCAGTGCTGTTTCCCACAGCTCTTAATATTGATAATTCAGGAAAAAGTATACTTTAATGTATTTATGTATGGTAGTGTGTACATTTTTTTACTAGAATAAATATTCTTTTTATAACTGTCTATTATAAAATCATGCTTAAAAGATGGGTTGCAATCTTTAGTGAAGATTGGGATTTAAATTTAAATTGACATTTAAATTCATTTAATCCAGAACACTTTTCTACAACATGAGTGAGCCATATGCAGTCACAAAAGATTTGTGTATGTATCCATGTGTCTGCAGTTGAAGAACCTGAGATTCTGGCTTTAGTATTAAATCTGTGGATCAAGTGTATGAAAAGGAAAGAATAGATAATTCATTTTTACTAGTGGGTTTAATACTTGTTGTGAGATTACTTGCTGTATTCAGGATCCATCAGTGACTCAGTTATGAACACGTAAGAGGCAAATAGATCAAAACAATTTCTGTGTCATGTTTGAGTCAGCTGGATAATTGAAGCCAAGTCACTAAGAGGATTTTTACTTAGGCTTCTTGCTTCATTTGGTTTCTGGGGCAAACATAAAACTTTTGTCATGTTAGAACTGCAAATCCTGCTTTTGTACTTGCATTAATGCTATTAGAGGTTATTCACAAAGCAAAGGAGATATAAACCTTGCATTCTGAAAAATGCTGTGAAATGCTCAGTAGTTCAGCTGTAATTGTTTTGATGTAGCACTCTTTAAGAGTGAATCTTTGAGATCTAGATTAAATACCAGTCAGATTGTTTTTTTTATGAAACGTTTTCAATCTTTTTCTTCAGGAAAAACCCAAAGAAGCCAGCATTCTCCACTCCAGGTTACACCTTTGAAGATTAGAACACACCCAGTAGAAGTACCATATTATGCCCTAGAGACACCCAAGCCAGCTCCTCGGAGCAAGGTTGGTTCCATGACTGGTTCAGTAGAGATTCCAAAGGTACCATCTCCAACTCTAATTAGAAGCAGTTCACCTTCTCTTCAACAATCTGCTGTCCACTTCCTCAGGTAGGTTCTGGATTATAATTGTATTTTCCTGATTTGATGTTTTAACCTGTGCTCAATCTTCTTATAATTAAAGTGAATTATTTATTTATTGAATATAGTTGCCCATTCATTTGCATGACATTTAGGAAGCTTACCTACTGTAGTAATTGCAAATGTGGAAAATAATCAGTGAAAAAGCTTATAAAAACTTTGATAGTCACAGTTCAGCTCATTTGACAGACAAATGCAGACATAAATTCCACATTCAGGAATGCACTATGACTCTTTGTTGTGTACAGTTTGAGAATGCTGCATTTCTCTTCTCTGCTAGAAATAACAAAAGTTTAAAATTTCTTTTTAAAAATGAAGTAAGTTTATAAATGGAGGCTGGAAAAGAGAATAATTTAACATAGCTCTTAATCAGCTTCTCATTAAAATAGAATATTTACAAAGCCCTGGAGAAAGTTTCACTAAAAAAAGCAGAGGAATTTTTGCTATGAAAAAAAATACTAGTTTGGAAACAATATAAATTTGCTTTACCTTTTTTCCTTTTTTGTGTGTGTTATCTACTCAAATTGAAATTCTGTATTTTTCTGTGCAAGTTAGGGAATTCTGGGTAATTCCAATCTTTAGCCCTTCACATTATTAGAGGTTTTTATGATCTGTAAGAGAAAAAACTGCTTCAGCATCTCCCCAAACAGTCTATTTTTCTTCTGTTTTGTAGCCTTCTTGTGGTCTGCCTGATTTGCAGTATAGCTTTTGTAATTTATCCTTTTTCATCAACTATTTTGCATTTAAATATTTATTTCTGCATGTCTCTGCATGTCTCTTTTCTTTTAAAATAGTTTTTAAAATGGTTGTATTGGTCTAACTGCCAAGAAAAGGAGGAGGGTGAATTGTCTAATCAAATGCCTCGATGCTAAGTAACCACACAGTTGCAGTTTTAGCATATAATTGCCAGAAACTGTACAGGTTGTTATGGCCTTCTCCATAGTGAGGGGAGGAGTTCAGTTCAGTTCAATTTATTGTATTTGTATGCTGCCCTTTTCCCCCGAAGGGGGACTCAGGGCGGCTCACAACTCGAACCGGGGAAGGGGGGATACAGACAAAATTTAAAAACAACATAACAATATATAATTTAAAAAACTCACAACAGTCATACCATTCGAGACAGGGGCAACAGCTCTTTAGCCCCAGGCCTGTCGGAACAGCCAGGTTTTGAGGGCTTTGCGGAAGGCCTGGAGGTTGGTGAGGGTTCGAATCTCCACGGGGAGTTCGTTCCAGAGAGTCGGAGCAGCCACAGAGAAGGCTCTCCTCCGGGTAGTCGCCAGTCGATACTGGCCAGCGGATGGAATTCGGAGGAGGCCTGATCTGTGGGATCTAATCGGTCTAGTGGAGGTAATTGGCAGCAGGCGGTCTCTCAAGTAGCCAGGATGGGTTGACCTTGTCCTGTCATTGATTGGGCTGAGTCAGATAAGCTCTTTGGGCCACGTCATGGTCAGCAGGTACCACCCAGTTATCGACTCAGCCCCTCAACGGGTGGCTGTGATCATCCCAAGCTCCTGGAAAATTTTAAAGAAAGGACTGAACTCACTGTTCACCGGATTGCATTTGCTGCCTCCCTGCCTGAGTGAGTAACTGGCTCTTGGCTGATTCCCTGGCCGGGAAGAGAGAAAGAGAGCACACGCAGCAAGCCCTTCAGGGCAACGCGCAACCCAGGTCATAAAGAGAGACCTAGGGCACTATTCGAGACTGCGGGTGAGGGGATGCTCCCCTGGAAGTCCCGAGAAAGCAGTCACATCGGAGAGGCTCAGCTGGCGCTGGAGCGCTCTGCTGCCTGTCCTCCCCAGGGGGTCGAGTGGGGCGTTTTTAAACACAGTGGAGTGCCTGAGAGAGATAGTGGCCCTCAGGAGCTCACAAAGTTCGGAAGAGAGCAGAGGAAGCGAGAGAAGAGCTTTCCACAAGCAGCAGAAGCTGCACGGCAGCCCCAAAGGCACAAGCTGCTTCCACGTGTTCCCAGGGAGAGGACCTTTTTGAATTTGGAGCCGGCGGCGATTTTGGAACCACGTGATCCAAGATAGCGGCACCCAGCAGCACAGAGGATGCTGGCAGGACTCAAGCCTCCAGCCCAGCAGCCAGCATCCCCACCGGAAGAGCAGAGGAGCAGCTAAACAAGTCAGAGATTGCTACAGAGGCTGCTAAGGGAAGAGGAGGCAAGGCAAAGGCAAAAAGAAAGCACGTCTCCTCCAAGGGGGTCAAAGAAGCAGGCTGCAGCTCCAAGCCCCCAGGGACGTGTAAGCTTTGGTACATCCCATCCTGGATACTCCTCCCCTCACTATGGAGAAAGGGCGTTGGTCCTTACCTGATACGCCTCTTCTCATATTGGGGGAGGAGTATCATGAGGATTATGTAACATGAGCATTATGTTTGATGGTTGAGCTGTTCTGTTGAAGAAATAAATAAAGGTTGAAACAGATAATGTCTGGAGTGGATGACACAGCGAGTCAGATAAGGTTCTTCGCTGATAACTGGGTGGTACCTGGTGAGCAGGGCATGGCCCAAAGAGCTTATCTGACTCAGTCCAATCAATGAGAGGACAAGGTCAACCCATCCTGGATACTCCTCCCCCACTATGAAAAGAGGCGTATCAGGTAAGTATCTTTCACACACTTATGAGAAGGATGCCAGACATGGTATTCCTCAGCAGATAAATGTTTTAGCAAGAATTACCAAGTCACCTCTTCGCATTAGGATGAACACCACCTGCCTTCACCCTACAAGCTCCATCAGTCTGCTACACTGTTTTTTTTGTAAGGTATTTTGGTGTTTGTTTGTAAACTGTTGGAGTTTACCTTTGAAAGAAAGGTGGGACATATTTTTTTTACAAATAGGTCATTGATGTGTATTCCCTAGCTTGACTACTCTGAAAGTAGTTCAGATTCTATTAGGAAAGTTGCAAAACTTTCTCACAAAGCAAGATCTCTGTAATAATTGTTTATGGGTTTTATTCACTTCCTGACCCTAGATTGATTCTGGGCAGGTCATAACATAATGAAACAAGATAAAATACAGTAAGATACAATATAAAACAGTTCATAATGTTTACTCTTTTCCCATTTTTCCTTCTGTTGTGTTTCTCTCCTTTAGTACTTCACCTTTCAGCTCTGAGACTGAAGAGTCAGAGGAAGAAACAAACATGAGCTCTCCAAAACACACATCCCTCAAGACAGAACCAAAACAGAGCAAATCTGTCCCCAGAGCAGCTCAGGTGGACGACAGTGAGTGGGATTCATCTGACACAGACTTTTCTAAAGAGAAACTTGGTACAGGAAAAAGTTCTTCAGTTGCAGCAGGAACTCATTCAGGTGACTATCATTTAATTGGGTTTATTACTGTCTTAATGTATACAAGTTTCAGTGTCAAAGAAGTAAAAAAAAGAGCAATCCAAATACTAAGATGTGTATCCACTACTTCAGTAATCAAATGATTACTATGAATTGGGACAACAGTTACCTTGTTATACATTTTTGTGGGCTTAAATGACAGACAACTGAATTTTGGTTGTTGCTATTTTAATACCAATGTTTAGTAAATGAATACTAAGTGAATTAAATACTACTATGGGGATTTGCCAGGGTGTGTTGCTATACTACAAAGCTGTAAAACATACATGATTATTTTTATAAAATTCAGTAAGAAGACATGAGTTAATAGTTGTTTAGGCTAAATAACATAAAGTAACCATTTCGGATGAGGCCTAGCAATATGCTGAAAGGCTAGTTAGTATGATCACGTCAACAATAATTCTGAGCCTAACTGTTTCCTTGCTTCACTTAGAAACACTAGTGCAGTCAATGGCTAAAAATCTGGAGAAGAAACTGAACATGCCTGGAAAGAAGCCTCCAGGTGGCGTGAAGCTCTTTGCCGTACAAAGCAAAGAAGATGCTAAAACCAATCATCCCACAAAAAAGCTTCAGGTATTGGTGTTATTTTCAAAACACAAGAAGGTAGTAGGTAGTAATCTCTTAATTTTGTTTCCTAACAGTACAGATCTTGTTCATAACTGATTCACCAGTCTGCACATTTCTAAGAAAGTTACATTGTATTCTGCAAGCCATGGTAGTAAATAGATTTTAAGATTATTTACAAAAAGTAGAAAGATCAAGATAGCGAATACTTCAAGATTAGTCAATATGTTGTCAATAAAAATAATGTTCATTGGGTTAATCCATAATTTTGGTTAAATTGCCTAACAATTATGAGATCTACCACATATTAGGAGCAAAAAATCAGATGGCCAACATCTGCAGGAAAGAAATACAGAAGATATTTGGATACCATGTAGTAATTGTCTAGACTTTTGTAAGTCTAGATCTGATAACCCTACTTTATAAATTTTCAGGTATTAAAGCTTTGAGTATAATATTGAAAACGTTATTGATAATGTATAATAACGTTCGGTATACTGAATTTAATATGTTTCTAGAATCCATATTTGTTTTTCTGTGACATTATTATTTATAAACACACATACACCACCTAGCAAATATCTAGTGCCCTCCATAACACTGAAAATACAATTTATGGATTTCTAGGACTCCTTAGATTGCCAGCACAGATAGAGAGCATCAGAAAGAGAAGGACTGCTGCAAATAATTTGTGAATATGCAAGGCAAAGTAGACATGGAGATGATTGTTAAAAGTTAGCAATGAGTTACTGGCATGTAATCAATTAATCAAAAGTGGATATTTTTAATAGCTAGAGACAACAGTTATTTTTAGTTTTTACCTGAAGAGCTAGAAACAACATGAGGCAGAGAAATGGTAGGGCCACAGCAACCATTAACGTTGGTCAGTAGTTTTCATCCAGGGACTGGGGAAAGGACTTAGTTTTTTACATTGTGTTAGGCCTGTAGGCTTAAAATGCAGTTTGTTTATTTCCCACCTCAACATCCTGGAAAACTTGTTAAATTTTGAAATGCTTCAAGAAACAGACTTGGAGCTAAAAGTTGTCCACCCCTGTATGAAAGCCTGCCTAAATTGGCGAACGTTGTATGAATTCATTGATAAGCCATTCTTATTTAGACATTCGTGTGCAATGTCTAACAGCATTAAAACATCCTTAGAAATAGTATTTAGAAATAAATATTAAAATATATTTTAACAAGTTTTTACAAACGCTTTTAGTGAAAATTTCTGTTTAAATACATATGTTTCCAAATCTATATTTTATAAAATTCAGTGAAAAATAAAATCTGATAGGTAATTGCAAATCATATATCTTTATTCACAAGGATCAAATCATTCATTCATTTCTTGGTGCATCCAATCTCTGCAGGATTTCATCATTTGTTCTCTCTTTGTCTTCTCTTTTCTTCCTGATGTAGTTTGCCTATGAAGAGGACAGTGATTTGGAGATTTCTTCCTTCGAGGAAATCAGCCAGCACTTGGAACCTGAAACTAAGATAAAGAAGCCACAGGGGGTGAAAGTTAGTGGGAGTTCCACTGGATTGCGGGGCACCAGTATCTTGACTTCCAGCACCACAAAGGCTGCGGCCTGGTGATTCCCACAGTTAGATGAGTACAGAACCCAGTTGATAGAAGAAGATTCCATGACAGAGAAATTAGATTAAATTTACTAATCACAAAGAAAGAACAAAAAATACCAAATACCAAAAATATCACATTCAAGGTTCTAGGTTCTGTACATAGTTTCAGAGCAAACATTTAATTAACGTGAGTTTTTCTAGTGCTCCTAGATTGATTTGTTCTTCTGTTGAAAGTAAATCTTGACATGACATTATAAATTAAATTTTCTCCAGAATGCACAAGCCGATTCTTACATCATGCACAACTATAGTGTTGTGCACTTGGGTCTGACTTAGTGTAGTATGTGAACCCAGCCTTCATGGACCATAGGATATGATTTAGCATTATATTATTAAAACAAAACATATCTTAGCACAGTATATAAATGCAGCAATAGATAATAAGGCTGAATCAAAAAGCAGCCATGGCATCATAGCCTCATTTGTGGGCTGTAATGAAATTTACAGTACACCTTTCACTGATGCTCTAAGTGAATTTAAGTGACTACAAGAGGGAAAGAGGTGTAATTGTTGTGATCTACTTAATGGGAAAGAGGTTTTTGCTATATTGTGCTGTGATACATAATGTTTCTGAAAAAATTCTGAATTGTTTATGCAATTAGGCAATTTTTCCTTTGTAGTACTGTGATGGGTCCAACTTTTTTCTATTTTTGATAAGTTTGTGAATAGCTATAAAAGTAAATGAAATGAAAAGGCTTCAAACATTTTGCATCCCATCAGCCTTCAGTTTCATTCTTAGCTTGATTGCATTTCAATGTCTTAAGTGCAAACTACTTATTTAATTTTGAAATACTTTTAGCATTTTCAAAGTATTTAGGTAGAATCACATTGAAAATGCTAAAAGTATTTCAGAATTAAATAAGTAGTCTGCACTTCAGAATTACTGCACATTGAAGTGCAATCAACGTACAGTATTTTGGTTTTCATTTTCTGAAAACCTTTTTCTTCTTTAATGATTTATCGTACTCTTTCCCCATCCCAAGGTCAGATCTATATTATTTCACAGATATACTTATTTAATTCTGAAATACTTTTAGCATTTTCAAAGTATTTTTATATTATATTTAGGTAGGATCACATTAAATCATTAAGGCAGAAGAAAAAAAAGTTTTAAGAAAATGAAAACCAAAATACACCCTTTCTCCATTTTGTTTGATCCAAGGTACGACAGGGAGAAAAAAACTGAGTGGGAGAAAAAAAAACTGAGTGGCTTTCAAGATTCTGATATTCTACTCTGCAACAATACTGAGCATTCTTGGAATCCCTATTGCTCTTCTTTCATAACTTTCCTATCTTGAAGGGTTGACAATATCATGAACCATGATTCATGAACCTCAACTTAAAATATTGGAAATTAATAATAACCACTTAAGAATAAAAATTAAGCAATAGGACTGAAGGATCCAGATTCAGGTCCATCCTCAGTCATGAGAGCTCATAGGGACTTTAGGCCACCCCTGGCTCCAAAAGTCTAATCTAAAACACCAGATGGTTGTTGTGAAGATAAATAAAGATGAGAATGTTGTAATTGCTATCTTCAGCATTAGGAGGAAGAGTGGGATATGCTATATTCATCTCACAGTCATTTCCCAGTTGGATTAATGCCATTCACTCTACATAGGGCTGCCCTTGAAAAACACTCAAGCTTCAATAAGCCCAGAATGCAGCACTCTGTACTATTTTGGATATGCCAAGGTTTGCCCAAATTACATTACTGTTGCCCAGATTTCATTGCCTGCCCATATTTTTTCAGGTACAATCCAAAGTGCTAGTTTTCATCTTTAAAGAATTTCATGGTACAGGGAAAGGTTATTTGTAGGAATACAGCTTCCCAAGGATAGCCTATTCCACCAGTTCTGACAAGGTGAGCATAATCGAGGTCGCCCTGGGCCTACAAGATGTGCCTTCTCTGTTCTAGAATCTTCCATTGGAACAACTACTTCCTGATTCAGAAAGCCCCAACCTTCTTAGCCTTCTAGAAGGTTTGAAGGCCTAGCTCTTCCACCAGAAACTGGCTGAAATGTTTGTTGAACCTCCTAATATACTGTAGGTGCAGTTCTTTTGGCAGTTTTATTATGCTACTTTGGTTGATGTATTATGGTTGCTTATAGATTTTTTTAAAAATGTATTTTCTAGGATTTGTTGTGAGGTACACAGGATTATCCATTTAAGATGAACAGTCATATAAATTTTAAAAATTAAATTTTATATATGTTTTATAAACATACAGAAATGCAGTATGCTTGTTCAAGCAAAAGAAAGGATGAACCACCTTTCTTAAGTATTGTTCTCCTAAACCACTACTAATAGGAATGACTTACAGTTACATTGGTTTCCAATGATGCATAAATCCTCCATGATAAGAAATGAATGAGAATGAGAGCTGGATTATCTACAAAAGCCCAATAGCAATAGCAGTTAGACTTATATACCGCTTCATAGGGCTTTCAGCCCTCTCTAAGCGGTTTACAGAGTCAGCATATTGCCCCCAGCAACAATCCGGGTCCTCATTTTACCCGCCTCGGAAGGATGGAAGGCTGAGTCAACCTTGAGCCGGTGAGATTTGAACAGCCGAACTGCAGAACTGCAGTCAGCTGAAGTAGCCTGCAGTGCTGCATTTAACCACTGCGCCACCTCGGCTCTTAAGATGCCCAAGAAGATGCTAATCTGACTATTCAGCAAGCAAACAAATGGCCCTCTGCTAACTGGAATTTGGCTATCCTGACAAATCTCCATTCATGAAAAGTTAAGGAATGAGATATCCTCTGGCTTGAATAAGTCAGGCTGAGTCTGAACATTACGTTCCCCCACTTGTGCAGATATTTTTCTGGACCCTATTCTTCTTAAAATGTGGACCGTTCAATGTGGTCAGGCTGGCCCATAAATTACAACTTAATTTGAGGAGCTCTAGAAAATATATTTGAAACTGAAAAGTTGCTGGCTATTGCCACTTGATGGCACCATATCTGAAGAAACATGCAATGTTTTTCTTGAGACTTTGCAAATGATATTTGCAATAAGAAAAGGGTTTTTCCCCCTAAAGCAAAGCATATAGAACTCCCAAAGGAGTAATAGTGAATAAGCCAGCCTTTATATGTTTCTAAATTGAAAGTCAAAGAAATAAAACTTTTTCTTGATTCTATTTTCTTCCATCCTTAATATGCCTTTTCCATACTGAGGTCAATGTTACAAAAATTTGAAACAATATTTCGCAAGAAATCATGAGGTATTCTTACCCACAAATTTTAAGCATAACTAGATTTTTCAAAATTGCTGAACTGAAAAAACTGGAGGGGGAATCAAACTGCACTTAGAAATGTTTGGAAAATGTTTAGTGGCTATACTTGAAATAGTGCAAATGAGTGTAAAATATTTGTTGGTTTTCCTTTAAATACTGTAGCGTAATCAAAAATTCTTGTGGTGTTACATGAAATACCAAATGTCTTATGTATATGAAAAATTATCTTTTTTTGGGCGGGTGGAAAAGGAGAAAGAAAATAAGAACATGACTATACCCTAAAGAGAGTCTAATACTTTTCAGTCACAGAGCTCTGTGTGTAAGTGAATATTTATAAATAATAATTATAAATTCTTAAAACTTAAAACATCAGACAGTGTTTCTGAAGAAAGGAAGATACTTTCTACTATGTTTGCTTTTTCTCCTAATGTAAAATTAGGTACAGAGATATTTAATTTTTGGAATATTTCTAATGAAAGGAAGGGTGAAAAATTACAAGTCATTTGCTTATCTGGTAGATTCCTGGTTTCATCCCATCACAAAATAAAAAATTGAATGGATTTAGCAATTTTCATGGTGAGGTAATGTTTGGATTATAATATTAATACAAAATGTATACAAAGTATTGCATAAACTGTTCTAACTTATCTTTGTATACCCATGCAACTGCAGAGACATTATATTTATATGAAAGATTAAAGCTATATTTGTATCATCAGAAGTTTTCTATGAATATTTGTTATGCCATAAGTAAAATGAGATAGTGGAGTACAAAGTAAAAGGGCTCCTAGTCCTATAAAATATCTGGAGATATTTGGGGGGGCAGCAGTTTTTGTTTGTTTTTTTGTCTCTCATTTCTTTGTCTAAGTAAGAATGTGTGTTCTGAAGGCCAGGTGATTTTTATTTTTTGCATATGCTGTTATTGGAATCATAAAAGTCACACAACTCGGAACTATTGTAGCCTCCTGAAAGGCAGGAAGTTGAAAGAAGCTGGAATAGACAATCCCAGCATGACTTTTCTTGGTATCATTATTAACCTCTGCTGGGATGAGAACCCAGAAACTTGCAGCATGTGGTTTCAACTGACTCTTTAAAATTTTCATCCTCTCCTGCAAAGAAACAGTGTGGGAATCCTAAACTTTACAACAGTACTATGAATGGAGAAATTGAATAAAATATAATTTTACAATCATGACCATCTGAAGACATTGGAATATTATTCCATTTTCATTTTTAAAAAAATACTGAAGATAATGGCATTTTTAATTGTAAAGAAGAAACATAACTTCTGAAAATTCTACAATGATCTGTTAAATGGCAGTTCTACATATATAATCACATTATATGAGGAAATGTAAAAAAAATATTCTTTTAAAAGGAGGGATGAGATTTTATACACTATATTTTGAAATAGCTTTATGATCCTAGCAAATACCAAGTAGAATTTATTTTCAAACAGTTCCTCAAACCAGCAAAATACAGAACAAACATCTACCTGGAAACAAAACGAAATTTGAAATGACTACAAAAAGAATAAAGTATAGTATGAACCAATTTTAAATAAAATATCATTAAATAATATTTTATACACAGCAATATAGAAGCAAAATAAGATTTTGAGATTGCCACAAGGTGGTGCTTTTTAGCCACTTAAGTATGAAGTGAAAAAAAAATAACAGGCAACCTGCATGGCTTTGCAGTTCTGTGCAAGGAAAAACGTGACAGCAAGTATTTGACCATTTCTAATCTGCTTTTATAAAATGTTTATTAGTTAGGATTTCTGTGTGAGCTGTATAACTTGTTCCTGTAATCTCAAGAATTCCAGCCAAGAGGGTCGTTGCCAGTTAAGGTGGGATCTATGACCTCAATACACAATGCAGCCAGTTTGGTTCAGGCATCAGCCTAGAAACGGGGAAACCATGAGGTCTAGTTCCAGTTTAGGAACAAAATCATCTGGTTGACCCTGGATTAGTGATTCTCAATCTAGGAAGGAGGTAGTAGCAAACCACTTCTGAAAAATCTTGCCACCAAAATTTCAGGAACTTGTTCCAGGTAGTCATGTGAGGTAAAAATCTAGTTACAAAATATACACACGTGAATATATAGGAAAGTTTATATGCACACACTCATATATCAATTCTCCTATCTGTCCTCTGGCTAATCCAAACATGCATTATACCACAACTATTTTTTTAATCCAGGTACTTCACATCCCATTATTTCTGTGGAATTGAAATTTCCAGAATGTGCATAGCACTTTTGGTCACAAAGTTTTGATTGTTGCTGTATACCTGCAATCACGTGATCATGATTTCCAATGCTTCCTGCCAGCTTTCTACAAGCAAAAAATAAAGCAAAATCAATTGGGAAACCAGCAGGAAATCCAAAGTCACTCCCAATCCCAGACATTATATTACAACAATTTTTAATCAAGATACCTCCAACTTAAAAAGAATGCATAAAAAACCAGAACCCATTACTCCTGTTTTTCTGGTCATGTCAGTCTGCACTAAGTTCTCTCAAAAGATGAGCCAACAGGATCTGGTGTATATAGGAAAGTTTATGTGCACACACTCTTATATCAATATCAATTCAATATGTGTGTTTGTGTATGTGTGTCCCATCAGAAGAGGTCCTTTCTCCAAAGGAGCTGCATCTGGTGAAATCTAGCAGTATCTTTTCTGCTGTAACTATGCCTTCTGGATTATCATTCTCTTCCCAAGGTGACATTTGTCTCACCTATTAATCTTGCATTAATCTTAAAACATGAGTTTCTTATTAGCCTTGGGGATCCCAAGGATAGCCTGCCAGCTGTATGAAATTGTGATGTTTGTTCTCCCTCTTTTTTTTTTTACTATGTTTGTTCTCCTTCTTTTTTTTACTTTATTCACTTTATATGCCTTTTTTGTGTATTTTTCATTGTTTTTAGATTGCTTTGGAGTTTTTAATGGTTGGTATACAAACACATTTTTGTGAATTGGGTGACAATATGCTATGAATAATGAATAACATATGCATTACATATTCAAATATGGTTACACATGTACACATACATACATACATATACATGGATACATTTGGTAAAACATTAGCCTATGTTCAGTGTGTGTAAAGTATCTAAAGAAATGGTGGCCCAGACCGGCATACTTGTTTAATGCATCTAGAGGACCTCAGATTGGGGAAAAACTATATACTGTATAAAAGAGAATAGAAATTTGTGTGGTAGTAAAAAGAAAATAGACTTCCAAAAAAATGTTTCCAATGTTAAAATTGGAATGTTAAGAATGTGCCCTGTAGAATTGTGTGAGCCGTGGTGGTACAGTGGTTAGAGTGCAGTACTGCTGTGTGCGGGCTGCCTGCAATTTAGCAGTTCGAATGTCACCAGCTCAAGGTTGACTCAGCCATCCATCCTTCCAAGGTCGGTAAAATGAAGACCCAGATTGTTGAGGGCAATATGCTGACACTGCAAACCTCTTAGAAAGGGCTGTAAAGCACTGTGAAGCAGTATATAAGTCTAAGTGTTATTGCTATTGCTTTTACCTTGCAACTCCAGCTTCCTCTAGTGAGATGGAAAGCTTGCTTAAGAAAGTAACAAGAGATGATGAGAAGAAATGAGATCTGAACAAGTCCCTCATTTGAATCAAATCTTCAAATCGGAGTCCTGGGCAATTCAGGGAGTTGAATTAAATGCTTGATCTAAAAATAAAGATTTGAAGTCCTTAATGAGAAGTTAAAATGTATCTAGATATCAAGCATTTCTTGGAAAGGGGGTAATAAGAAAATAATAAAGGAAGGCAAAAATTGTACACATGGAATTCCAAATAAAGTAAATTCGGTCAGCCTAATTAGCTAACATATAATCCCCTTGAATAAAATATTGAATTTTAGCCCATGTTCAAAGTCCATGGCAAAGTAGATGTCTGGAAAAAGTTAATCCAGGCCTCTTGTTCCTTGTCTCCCTTTTCCTGATTCTGAGTCCTGAACTCATTTTTATAGAATATAGAGTTAAGTGAAATTGAGCTTTTTTGGAGAAATAAATACTTTGCTTAATCAAGGAAAATGTTCCATTGGTATCATCTTGGGTATAGCAAGCAAATAAAAAAAGTGGTTAAATCCATTTTCTTTATGATTCTTGATGGAATGATAAAGATACTCAATTGTTTTCACTAATTGTGTCAAAGCATACATGGACTTTTACAGGAAAAGGTTTTGCAAGAACAAAAACCAAATTCCCATTTCTTTTATCTCTCATCATGTGCTCAATTTACTAAAAGCTTTTGTAGGCACCAGTAAACAATAACCATACACTTTAATACAGCTACCTTGGTTCCTAGAACTTCGTTGCAAGCAAGCAACGAAGCAAACAAGAACTTTCTTTTGCAACAGAATCAGAATGAAGGTTAAGGAAGAGCAGGAATCTGTTTTATCCAATACTGTTCATCTTCTTGGTTGGCAGATGCAACTGGATTTCACAAATCCTATGTCCGGTCAGAATACTGATAACATCTATTCTTATATGTGTTGCTTAGTTAATATTCTAGAATCAATTATTAAAGCTGGAAAATTTATACTCTACTCTTATGACAAGGTACAGGATTATATCCATGTTTCATAGTACAATAACAAAGCCATTGTTTTCTACAAATCTATGCAACCTATATTTTTGTTTGATAAATCACTCATATGAAATTCCTGAAAGGCTTAGATATTGCTACAAACAATTATTATTAAATTGTAATTCAAGATTTGACATAAGGGTGAAACTACAAGTGTATTAATTATAAGAACTGTGTACGTAATTCAAGGTAAGTGTAATTATTTAAATTTAATTTTTTTTTGTTTCAGCCTTGCTTGTTTTTTGCATGCCATTAAAGGACAAGCATAACCCTTTTTTGAAACTATTACAAAAAGCCTTATGAGTTTATAAGATTATTCCACACTAGCTTTATTAACTTTACAAACAGATGAACAATTGTTATTGATGATGAGTAATGTCCCCACTTTGGAAGCATTAATGAGGCTGTGATTCAAGAATTATGAATATCTCAAATTCAAATTGGCTAAATTAAATTTAAATAATAACAATACAATAATAATAATGCAAACACTCTTTCATATACAGATTTCCCAGGGAATGAGTCACTACATTAATTAAATGCCACTAAGGGTCGCAATATTCATTCCTTCAGATCAAAACAAATAAGTATGACACCTCTGAACACTAATTTCCAAACCAGAAAACAATACATAACAGATGTTAAAGAGATTGTGCTACACTACAGTTGATTAGAGCAAAAAGGCAGATATTATCACTGGCTATCTCTTCCGCAACTGATGAACAAGATGCGTTTTGACTAAGAAGCAACTCAATATGTGTCAATTGTTCTGAGTTTCATAGTTAGATGCAACATAATGATGAATGCATAGAAATAATGCAGATACTTTCATTGCTACTTGAGGATCATCCAGAATACTGAATCAGCATTGATCACATCTGGAATGGCTTGTTTTAACTTTCAATTTCAGTCTTCCTTAATATGAAATATGCAGGCAACCTGGAAACTCAAATTCTGTAGCCTCCAGAGTGCTGTCAATATTCAGTGATAAATTACTATTGGTTAGCATGTTTAATAGGTTTAGATGGAAAAGATAAAGGAAATACCAGCCATGATTAAAATGAGATTTTAAAAATTCAGATTTACTGTCTTGATATCATGTGTGACTGGCCATGCTTTCTGTGTCCCTTGAGGACTGAAAAAAACAAAAGTACCATCTTTGATGAATATTGGAGGTTATTTATGCCTGTGCATATAAGCTTTCATCTAGCCATTCATTCTGTTAAATTGTGTTATTGAATCCACATAGATACTTTCTAAAGCAGGATTTAACTAAGTAATGACAATTTTGGCAACCCAAATATTTTTCATGCCCTTCTACTGCCTGCCTGTTCAAATTAAGAAGCTTGGGGTTTTCTGTCAGTCAGATTGCATATACATTTTGTACAGAAGCAAGTAAAGTTCAAAAGTCAGGATGAAATGACCGAGTCTCTTGTCCTTGTGCAATTCTGCAAATAGACCTTCCAGACTATCTAGTTCCTGACATCACCTTTCACCCTTGTCACCTTTCACCCTTCCTTCCTGATTTTCCTTTGAATGATTAGAAAAGGACCACAAAGAGGAAGCATGTACTCAGCTTGCTATTCAACTCATGATGTGCTGAGTTGATTCTTCATTCACCTCATCAATACTGAACAGCACTAAGGCCAGTAATGCAATGTGAAATCTCTTCAACTGTGTGCTTGTTGGCAACATGAGAGCCCACTCAAACCTTCTCGACTGGTAGTAACTTCCAGGTACAACAACTGTTTATTTGTGAGAAGAGAGGCTTGAGATGGAAGGGGTGGAGATGTAATCTTTTTATTTGAAGATACACATGTATAACTGATAGAATCTACTAGGCAAGCATGATTAATAACCCTTGTAACTCCCTAAGTCTTCTCAGCAATGTGCTTTCCAAACTCATTCTATTTGTTGTCTGCAGGTTTTTCATTATGGATATTTGAGTTATTCTCACCTTTATCTAGGGCTAATGAGTGTATGGATACTTTGAAAGGTGACACTCATTTTACTAGAAATCATATTGAAATGTATACTTTGGACAAAATTCATATTTATTCACTAATATCAATTCTGAAATCATGCAGATCTCAGTATTTGTTATGTTAAAAATGTTTAAAAGAATAGGTTAATGAAACAATGTAACAGAAATGAAAGTATATGAAAGTAATACCTTATAAAAATAGTTCAATTAAACATTCCTATTTCTTTGCCTACTAATAGCAGTGTGCCTTTTATAGCATATTTGACAAAGTGGTATTATCTGCTTTATAGCATCAATAGATCCCCTTAAGCATTTCTGTCTTTGTTATGGATGTAACCACTCGCAATTGTTTTTTGTTTGAAAGTTCAATACTTTACCTTTTCAAAAATATATTAAAATTATTTCATGTTCTTAGTGTATTGCTCACTCATAATACATATGAGAAAAGGAAGAACGTAAAGAGATTACAGACTTAGAGAACACAATAAATGTGTAAATCCATCGCAGACAATGTTTTTTTTTAAAGTTCGCATTAAAGGGAAGGAACTTATTTTTTTTTTAATCAAGTTGAATTGAGAAACAGGTACCCTGATAATTCTTTGGCACAAAGATTTGTTTGTAATGACATGAGACAACAAATTTAGCCTTCCCACAAGGGAAATAGAAATGAACAAAAGCTTAATCCAAAATGATTTTGTTTCTTTTTGCAAAGATGAGACTTGAAAACAACCCAAGACAATGAAATCCTATTACCAGCATGTACCACTGGGATTAGGGTAGGTCTGTGCCCAATGTGAAGATGCATTTTATGCAAATAGGGATGTTAATATATAATATGACTTGTATGGATCCTTTATTCAATAACACTCAGAAAACTGTTGTCTGGAATCTTCGGATTTGATCTTTGTATGGTGTAAATTGGCAGACTTCCCCTATCCATGAATGTGGTAAGTCAAAAGAACACTGGCACAATGATTTTCTTTCCTAACAGAACAGAGAGAAAGTGGATGCTAAAAGTATGAAATCATACAAACTCCAAGCAAATCAGGAAACTGTATTCCCACAGTATTGCAGAAAAAGCAGAACTTTACATGCCTACTACTGTTTCAGACAGTGTTCTCTAAATGTGGAGAAAGGAAGCAAGTTATATTTGCATTAATAAAGCACAATAAGACTTAGTATGGTTTAATGGACTCTTCCGTTTTGAGATGCTTATTTTTTCAGTTCAGGGTTTTACAGTATCTTTGAATTATCATTTTCTTACTTTAAGAATAATTAAACTAAAATGGTTGAGTGTGGTATATGCCCTAAGACTTTGTTTCTGAACATGATCTGTATATGACTATGTACAATTCTTCCAGTTGTTCAGTTGTAAAAAAATATAATCTGTTATACCTGTTAAAAACCCAAAAAAATCTAATTAGGAATCCTTATATAACTGGTACAACAGATGAGTCAGTCTGTCTAATGGTGAAGGCATCATACTAGAAATTGGGAAATTAGACACAAAGCTAGTTGGCTGACTTTGGGCCAGTCACTTGCAGCCAAGAAAAAAAGGCAAGGGCGAAAGATTTCTAAATATCTTGCCAAGAAAACTGCAGGAACTAGTCAGGCAATTGAAATGGACTGAAAGCAGAAAAAGGAGTGGAGAAGAGGAAAGGAGAAGGGAGAGGAGGGGACGGAAGGGGAGAGGGGAAAGGAAAAAGATTAGACAAGGTTCCTCTTAATTGTTGGAAAGTGTTTTAGTAGCCTTTAAGAAAGGGAAATTGACCTTTATTATAATTGGCACATTGCAAGTGTGCCTGAGATTATCTCAAATGGTGCCATGGTAATTCTGTAGTGCTGCAGACAAAAATGTAAGCATGTTATCTCTTTTGTAACATCCTAGTGACATTGGGAGCACCGTGCATAGTGTAACTGGCTGAGTGCTCAGATTCTCAGTAAGCTACTATTTAAAGTTACCTAAATGGAGGACAAAACAGTGAAGTATGAGTACAATATTTTAAAGGGTTATTACTGTATGTCACGATGCAGCAGAAGTGTTCCTATTGTTCAACTTGAAATTGTTTCAGCTGCTTCAGATAAAGTCTAGGAAAATCAAAGCTTGGAAAACCATATTTCTACTGTTATCAACATATTAGTTTTCTTATGGGATCAACAATACTTATATATATTTTTATTGATAGTACCAAATGCACTTGGATAAACAATAAATGCCAATACTTGGAGTCCCATTATTGGCATTGTATAAAGAACTTTATAGTAATTTCAATGGAAGACACAAAGAACAAAAGCTCATTTTCTACAGGAGTAGAAAATGCATGACTGTAACAACAGTCACATTCACACACACACACACACACAAAAGTGCTGGTTGTAAGTAATTTAATAAGCAAACATTCAATATTTTCAACATTCTATACAATCAATTTTGTGGAAACAAGTCAATATGAGATGTATTCATAAAATAATAACAGATCCTGTCAATGTAGGTCACTTGATTAAATGATTGCCAGCATAGATTCACATCAAATTATATAATGCTAAACCATTACATAAGGCTTGGAATGAGTGTGACCATGCTTTGCACTTCCTATATGGTGACCGAATAGACTAGTGAAGTGGACTTCTTTTCCTCTTCCTCTTTCCTATTCTTTTATAAAGATCAGATATCATGGTTTAAAACAAAATATGCTAATTAACTCAATTTTATAACTGAAGAAGTTGGATTGCTTTGCAATTAATTGGATAATTTGAAACAAACCATGATTTTTGCTTTAGCTAATGCAGTAAGTTAAGAGTAAGACAAAGTGAAACTAAAATAGCAGTTACACTAACTATACTAGACACTAAAAGAGTAGTTCAAAAAGTATGACTTTATTTTCTACTATAATATATGTGTTGGCTTATTAATCTATGGATTATGGAAAATGTTTTATTCTTTCAGTCCAAAGTTAACAGTACTGTTCTTTCTTCCTGCAGCTTTTGTGGCCTTCAAGGATTTAATTGCCTTGTTTTCCTTTGGCAAGCTTGAATATAATGTAACTTCTATGGAGTCACATAGTGTAGACCTCTCTCACACTATTCCGTCAAAGATCAGTGCAATGGAATAGAAGTTGGACTCTCAGATTTCTAACCTTATGGAAAATACTATAAAATTTGCTTCATTTTATAAAAATAATAGAAATGCACAATTTTAAGACAAGATATTAATTCTAAACACAACAGATAGCATTAAATATTTTTTTGAAGAATGGCAACAATGAAGTTTTCATTAGTAGGATTGGAAAGCAAAACAGTAGCATTGTCAAATTAATAATTATCAAGATAATATCTACCAAAAGAATTTTAACTAGGTTACAGTTCTATGCAAGTTAAACAACTCACTGAACTCAAAATACTTATTTTAATTATTTTGTTTTTATATTTGACCTCCATTTTTATTCTATGTTATTCTAAAAACTACTAGCTTGGAAGAAAGCTAATAATAATTAGGAATAAGTGAGAAATATGGCCCATCAAAATGTCTGAATGATTATACATATCTTGAATCCCCAAAAAGACAAAAAATACATGAACACAATCCAGTTTTAAAATTAAGTAATATAAAACAATACTAAAAAGTGTATATTAGAAAAAAAAACTCACAAAATATATTCTATTAAAAATGCCTCCAAAAATGTGAAGAAAAGGAAAACTGCACTGGAAAATATAAGCATGAATACAAGTCTCTAGGTTTCTTTGAAGTTTCTGCGGATTATAAACATTTGTAATTTAATTCCAACCAGAAATTTAACAAAAAGTAACCCACACACATCCAAAATGATACACCTCTAGCAGGGGATTAAAAAAATGATCTAATTTCTGAGTTTGCTGTTCTCCATCTATAGCATCCTAAACAAAAAGATAAAATGCTGCAGACCAATGTTACCTTGGTAATGCACTCTCAAGACAATATGTGATAATAATGTTGCAAATTTATTTTGTCAGTAGAGTATTCAAGACTGAAGTGTAAGAACGATAACATAGTTGCATCATACAAGATGTGCCATGGCTGAAAGTGTATTCAAAAATAAAGGAAACATTTGTTGTAAGCAAGTTACAATAATTGACTTATGTTTATTATATCAGTGTTTTGGTAAGAGTGAATGAATTAAGAAGGAAAACACACTAGAACTTAATACCTGCTGAAATACAGCAAGGGTATTTGTTTTAGCAATCAATCCTACTTCATGTTCACCCTGATTCATTCTAATGTTACATATTACTTTTAGAAATGAAAATAAAATAATTTTCTTAACTTGTATTGAATTTTGAATGATTTAGCTAAACGCCCGAGTAGTTTATCAAGATTTGTCCAAAACTGTAAAGTGTTTTTCAAACTTGGGAACTTTAGAATATGTGAACTTCAACACCTAGAAATCCTTAGCCAGCATAGGAATTCTGTGAGTTGAAGTCCTTACATCTTAAATTCCCAAAACTTTTAAAAACACTGTTGTAAAGTCTCAAAGCATGAACCTGAAATGGATTCAATTTTGTACACTGCAATGTCCGTTTTTTTACTATATAGTTACACCTATTTAAAATATAGTAAATGGGCAGTGGGGTGTTTTCAACTTTGAAAAGGAAGCAATTATTTGCAGAGTGAAATAATCAGTTCATTTCAAGCTTACCACAATATTCACAATCATAAAGCAAATATTAATAAACAACTGGATAAGGATTTCCAGCATCATAAGGGCAAACCTAAGAATAATTCAAAGTGAGATGAAACGTACCATTAACACTTCACTTAGTTTTGACTAAAGCTAAAGTTTTAACAAGTAGAGTGTGGAGCTATATAATAACAGAGCAATTTCTATACATAGTCATATTTTGTAGGGTAGGAACGTCTTCCTTCATCACTTTTGACAGTATTATTATCCATTACTGGAGTCTTCTTGGTTTCATAAGCAGTTCCAGATTTATACCCAGCAGACTTATAGGAGACTGCCTTGTAACTGAAAGAGAAGTAAATCAAGGTGTCATTTAGTGGAAGTGGGAAGTAACAGTCTATCCTGGAGTTATCCACACTGGTGTTTTTTTTTCAATATAGTTCTCTACACTTTATAAATATCTAGTGACTACACAACTAATATAATATAAATTTTCTCCCAGGGAAAACCATATAGGAATAATAATCAGATGATTTAATTCTATTTTATTGCAATCTACATGACAAATTCAGATTGCAAATCTGAAAGTACATTTCTCTCCACCCATATATTTTACAGCAAGGAAGCTAGGAAGGGTCTCTTATGAGTGTCTTGCCCCACCTACTATCCAGTTAAAGCTACGCTGTCTCTTATATGCCCATTCCTTGGCAGCATATCTTTGCCCAATCTCCCAAAGTCTTTCTTACTTACCATTATACTCTCTCAATTACAATGAATTAAAACTATGTCAGTATTGTGCACCTTATTTAGAACTAGTCAAACAATCATCTCCAGCCAACTGAGAGACTCCACACTAAGTCACAATCCTTATTCATGGGCTTGGGCAACAATGCCATTGCCAAGTAATTACTCACTTCTTTAATTTTCTCACATTGGCCAACATAACAGTGTCCAAGCATTAGAAAGAAATGAAAAAAGTAAATGAAAATAACAAAATGTTCCACACACCAAAATGATAGATAATCAACTGGAAAATGAGAGGAGAATGTCTCTGGAATTTTGCAGACTTTCCAGGAAATGAGTGGCTTAACCACATAAAAATCAAGCTTCATCACTAAAGAGCTGGTCTTCTTGTGATATTATTGTGGGAGAAATTTGCATGCCTAAAACTTCATTTCTATAAGCAAACTCATAATTCAGCAATAGAGTGGGTTATTTGCCTGAATTACATTTGAAAACATGAATAATCTATTTTTTTCTCACATTAAATGTGATTTTCTAGGAGTATGAATTACAAGTATTTCTATTAGTACTTTATAGTAGTACTAATAACTACTACTGTGCTACATAATGGTATTCTTTTTAATATAAAAGTTGGGTTTTACTGGGTATCTACTAAAGAAATCAACTAGAGGAGAAACGATAATATACAAACAACTAATACTGAAACAAATTTATGTGCTGTATTTTTTCCAGAACCGTTCTTGATTATCTCCTGCTTCTGATTTTAAACATTGTTTGTTGATTGTTATTGCATCTTTCTGTAAAAGTTGCTCATATTTTTTTTAAAAAGGTAGAATAACTGAAAATAATCTTCCATAGTCCTTCATCATATAACTGGCTCCAACAACTGTAGCAACCTGACAACAACATTGTTCATGTATAAGAATAAGCACTCACTGGGTCTCTTCAGGTACCAGTCCTCGGCAAGCAACACACATCATAATGCCTCCTACAAAGGCCAGGCCTCCAGCAACCCATCCCACAAAGAGAGCAGAGCCGAATGTGTATCTGCAAAAAGAAGAGAAAAGACAGGACTTAATTTTTCTGAATAAACTGGGCCAGACTAAATTAGTTCTGGATTAATTCCACTGAACTCAGATGGGCTTAAATCCAGGATGTCAAATTTGCCTCACTAGCTGCAATATGACTAAAGCACTCTTCCTGCCCATTCCATGGTATGCATTTCCTGTTTAACGTGGATGTGATTCCCAGAAACTCTACCAAAATGCTACCAAATTATAATTTCTAACATGAGAAAATAATATTACATATATTAATCTTGTTTATAGGATATAAATTATGTATGTATGTATGTATGTATGTATGTATGTATGTACGTACGTACGTACCTACCTACCTACCTACCTACCTACCTACCTACCTACCTACCTATCTTATTATACTCTGGTGCTCCTCAACAAAATATCCATCACATGGTGTCCAAATGCCCATCAAGAGCTTACACCACCCCAATGTTTGATTTTTTTCAAATAAGTCCATGTATTTTCCATATGCTAAATACCGGTAAGTAAGTAAATGTTTGTTTGTTTGATTGATGTATAGTCCTTTCGAACTGAAGCATTGACTCTGGGCAACGTATAAGAGAAACAAAGAAAATGCAGGGGGGAAAAGTAACCATGTAATATTAGTAAAACCTCAATATACAAAATGATGATCAAAAAGCCTTGGCTAGTCTGGGTCCAAATGCCTTGGGGGAAAGGCCAGGGCTTAGTAGATGAATTATAATTTTGCTTTGGAAATGTCTTTTCTCCAATCGTAGTCCTGATTGCAACTCTTCGCCCTGTTCCTCAAGGTTATTCTCATAGTCCATTACGTGGAGAGTGAAAAGATTATCAAAATGAGCTTACTATTTCGGTGCTGATATTAGGAAAAGAGCAGCAGCGTTCTCCTTCTAAGCACTTACCTTACTTGGAGTGACTGCATCATTCCTGGTTGGTACATATTAGCTGTTGACATCCAATAGTCTGTGACAAGCATATTGGCGAAAACAGATACTCCACAGATAGCACAAATACCTATCAAACCAGAGCAGAAATTTTCAATCAGACCCAATGAGACTGTACTTTATCAAAACTTTTTTTTATTTATTATGTAATTACAAGCAGGGCAATATTATGATCATGCAACTGGGTTTTTTAAAATCTCCACTTACCAGATTTAAGCTCTATTTCTCAAGAAATATGGTAGGTTTACTTCACTGTAATATTCATGAAGTTTAAGAATATCATTGCTATGAGAGTACTATAGTCTATCCTCAAACCATAATCATCTATTGCTAGGAAGGAACAATGATCAATTATCTTCATGCTCTTTTTTTGGGACTCCCAGAAGCTTTTACTTATCCATTGCTGAATTGGATATATAGACAAATTGTAGATCCAGCAAAGAACACCTTGTTCAGTTTACAGCACAAGTGAATGAAAACGCGCCCAGTTCACTAGATTCCTAATTATACACTATACATTGAAGAACTACCTAGAAGCAAATGCAAGTGTCCTTGAATTACATCTGTATCATCACCCTGAGTTTTGCTAGAGACCAAACATTAAATTATTGTTCCCTTCTGATCTGTGGTGGTAAAACTGGACATAAAATATATCATCTAGTACTGGCCACCACATTTTAGAAAGGACATTGACAACTGGAGGGTGTTCAGAGCGTATCAATTAAGTAGAATTCAAGAAAATATTCAGTCTTCAAGTACTGAAGGGCTATCATGCACAAGATGGATGAAATTGTCTAGAGTTGTTTTTTTTTCCAAAAGGAAAAAAAATGAAACAATGGACTTGCGTTAAAAAAAGTAAATTTGAGCTGGAGATCAGGACATCTTATTTCCTGAGATGCTGTTCAATAGTGAACAAAGAGTTATTGAAGTAGAGTCTGAATGGTCCTCTATTTGGCATGCATAATATTGGATTCCTGTACTCAGCAGGGGATTGAACTAGACAATTTTCCAAGTCCCTTCCAACCATTACACCCTCTGATGTTGTACTGCACTAAACACATCTGGTGGATTTCTGTTTCATGACAACATGAATGTCCTGCAGAAATAATTTGTTAGATCTGTTCTCAACAAATAATTTTAAGCAGCAGGCAAATTGTGAAATCGATTGAAATCATTATAAATATTATAAGCAACAATATATGAAATATCAGGCAACAATCATCTCCAGCTCCCTGCCCTGAAATCTGCATATGACAATGGGCTAGGACTGCAGTGGTAGGATTCAAAACCTTTTATTACAGGTTATGTGGGCGTGGCTTGGTGGGCATGGCATGGTGCAATGGGCGTGGCTTGGTGGGCATGGCAGGGGAAGGATACTGTAAAATCTCCATTCCCTCCCCACTCCAGGGAAAGGTTATTGCAAAATCCCCATTTCCTCCCGATCAGTTGGGACTCAGGAGGCAGGGAATAGATGGGAGCAGGCCCTGTCAGAGGTGGATTTTACTGGTTCTTTGAACTACTCAAAATTTCTGCTACCGGTTCTCCAGAACTGGTCACAATCTGCTGAGTACCACCTCTGGCTAGGAGTGAATGGAGTGTGAAGTGGTGGTGGCTTGGTCAGTGTTTGTAGGTGAATGGGGAGGACAGTACATTTGATGACCTTTTCCTACAAAATCCCCTTTGTTGCAAATCTCCTCAGCCTCAAATACGAGAATGTGTCTCAGATGTGATCTTCTGATACTGGCTCTTATAAGACCCATCAGGGATTCATTACTAAAGCTGTAAAAGCCTCTTTGAACTGGGTATGAGAAAGGTAACCTGCTAAGGTAAGTTTATCAGAACCTTATGCAATTTTTAGTAATTGGGAAGTGGTGGGGATGTGGTCAACTAACAGTTCTTGACACTTGTAACATTTTAAAACATTCTCCATCTTTTAATTTCAAACACCTCTTTAAAATAGATGGAATCTATATAAAATCTAACTCACCAGCTACAATGCACATGACTCCAGCAGCCAAAGTCATGCTTGCCTTTGCAGAATCTTCCATGTTGCCCATCCGTAAACATTTCAGAGAAAATGTAGCCACCAGGAGACCAAAAGCACCCAGCACAATGCCCACGATCATCAGTGCTCTTACAGCTTGGAGCATCGCTGTTAAAAAGAGGAAAAAATAGTAGAGGGAGACATGGAGAAAAATGTCTCAAGTGAATGAATACATAAAAACATTGTTCATAATTCTGTATATAACCATGAAGTAATCTGGGTGTCAGCCACTGTTTTTTCATCATAGACTCAGGAATGGTAGGAAAATACTGGAGAGAAAGCTGAATGATCAGTTTGCTAACACAAGACCTTAATGGGCATTAGTATTGAGGGACTTCAAGAAAAAAAGACTAACTGAATTCAGGAAACCTATTTGCTATTACGGTATAATCTTCAGAGGCCTTTTCTCAACAAATGCCAGCTATTGGTAGGCTGACTAGCAGAATCTCTGCTGTCTTGAGCTATCTGGCTAAGAATTTATTTGTTTAATTATAAAATTCATAAACTGCCCCCCCCTCACAAAAAGTAAATGTGGGTAGCGTACAGCAAAAAAGTCACAAAAAGAATAAACATGTCAAAAGTCATATTTTTATTTTTAAAAACACGCACAAGAGACTTGTGTATCTGGAATAGAAGTGTCAAACTCAATGCCCACAGGCTGGATCCAGACCGTGGGTACTTAGATATGACCCAAGGGGATGCCCTGGAAACAGTGAAGAACCAGTCCCGTTTTTGGTTGGACGACCTCCTGCAGCCCTCTGCCAGCGAAAATGGGGCATCCAAGAAGGGACAGGAAAGGAGAAAGGCAAAGAAGAAAGACAAAGAAAAAGAAGGAAAGATAGGAAGAGAGCAAGGAAGAAAAAGAAGGAAAAATGAGAAGGAAGAAGAAAGGAGAATGAAGAGGGAAGGAAAAAGAAGAAAAGTCAGGCAGGCAGGGAAGCAGGTAAAAAGGAAGGAAGGAAGGAAAGAGGGAAGGAAGGAAGGGGGAAGGGAGGGAGAGAGGGAAAGAAGGAAGGAAGGAAGGAAGGAAGGAAGGAAGGAAGGAAGGAAGGAAGGAAGGAAGGAAGGAAGGAAGGAAGGAAAGTCCTGCCTTAGCACTTGTCCACCAGCAGACGGCAAGGCTCCTCTGGAGGACAAGGGATTGGTACTTTCCCTGGTCTCGGCTTCCTCCTCTGGAGACAATGGATTCCCCCCAGCCCTGCCTGGGCTACCACAGGTGCCCCCAATAAGAGTCAAGCTAGCCACCCCCACTTTCCAAGATCAAACACAAACCTTGAATAAAACTGAGTTTGACACCCCTGATCTAGAAGTATCTGAATATTCATTTCCTGGAGGTATCTGGCATAGCCATAATAGTCAGCAGTTAGATGTTGATCTAGGTTGAAATTTAGTCAAAGCTAGTGTAAAATATCCATAGGAAAGAAGGAAATAGCTGAACCTCTGAAGCAAATCCCAAATCTCTTTCAAAAGAGTTCACATTCATAGAGTCTTTTCATGTGTATCCATTTTTCCTGGTAGAACAAAGTTAAATTGTAAGCCTGTACGTGTGTCTCTTATCAGTTCTATGTTTGCATGTAGCACCTGGACCCTGAAATGTCCCTTGGTTTTTGTTATTGTTCTTTCCCAACTTGTAGAAACCTGGTGTAACATTCAGAGTCTTATATACATATCAGCCTTACAATGCTTCTCCCCTCCAAAAAAAAAAACCCAAAACCAATTATTCGGTGAATGATCATTTATATAATGTTATATTTGTCTTAATATTTCAGTTGTCCAAGGCTGGATTCTGAAGTGCTGTAAAGGCAACAACCAACCTCTCAAATTCTACTGAAGCCAATTAGTAACCAGTTCAGTTCTCAAACGAAAATGTTCTGCTTCTAGCAGCACATACGAAACCTGTGAAGGTATAAATCCAGTACATCTCCCTTCCACATTTTCAATTTAACAGGTATTTTAGCTGTTCTTTTCCCGACCTTGGAAATCTTGCCATTATTCTCTAATTTGTAAATCCCCTGCCTCTTTCTGGCATAAAAATCAGGGGTACAAACCTCACAAGTTTCAGCTTTTGTATAATTACTGCTAATATGAAAACTGGAAATATATCTGCCAGGTAAAAAGGTAATGGTCTATTGCTTCCATACACTGGAAAAGAAGCAAAGAAATCTACTGTTTTGGTTCTCTTCTAACCCAATTTTGGACTTCCATTCTATATTCTTGCATATATTTAATTGACGGGGAAATCTTATTACAAGCACTGGGTCCTACTTCTGTAAAGACGTGTACTGTAAATTCAGAAATAAAATATATCCAAACAAGAACTAAAAAACCAGAAGTTTCCTGGCATACGTTGCTAATCACTAGATGAGCCGCATGTTTATATGCTACTTTTTCAAAATTATATTGTGTAAATTGTTTGTTATGGACAAAATTTAGTTCATAAATTTTGGTTGATTTCCTTTCTTCTTTCTCATTGCTTCAGCAATTATTCAATTTTTAATATTAAGAGAAGGCCAGAGTTAGATTTTCCATAGCTTGGAAATGTTGAAATGATGACTCTAGTAAATTTGGAAAGCATATTTATCAAGAACTCATATTATTCCTGCTCTTCCTGTTATAAAATATCTTTACTATTGATTTATTTGTCCTTTCTCCCAAGACTCAAAGAAAAAATCTATCACTCACTTGCTAAAGATAACTTCTAACTTCTTAATGGCTAAATACAATAGTTTATTTCCTTTTAATAATTATTGTAATAAGTATTGTACAATTATTGTAAACAACTGAGTAAAGTTGTTACTTTTTACATGGAATTACATAAGAAACAAACTATGTTTTGTACAGATTATGTAGTTGTTTGATAAGTATAATTTAGAAGTAAACTTGGGACCAAAATGATGTAGAACTTCATTCCTGCGTATATTGATATTCACACTCTGCTACTTCTAAACTCATTTTGTGATATAAAAAAATAATATTTTGTGTTGGGTTTGCATCCTTTTCAATAGATAGGGATGTGATGAATTTCAAAAGTATTGTTTCTAGAAATGTTTACTGCAAAATAACCTATTAAATCTTAAAATTTATTTGAAAAAAAGGAATGTAAACATTTGTTAGTAAATTAAATCAATAACATTAAGATTTATAGCATCACAGTCTAGCTCAGAACTACTTTTTTCATCATATGCTTGTCCAACAATTCAAAGTGTACGATATCTTTCTGATGATGAAACAAACATATCCAGAAAAATAAATAAATAAATAAATACTTTAAAAATAAAAGCTCTTAAAAATATGAAATAGTTAATACTGAACTAAAACCAAATCATGGTTTTACCAGTTATTTTAGTACTAAAATAAGACTATTAGAAGATTTTCTGTAAATTAGATTTGTAATTTAAATCTAAAGTTCAAATTCCTAACATGATACATGTAAATACATACATTCATAATGAGTATCATAATTTGTACCAAAAAATGTAGAACAATAAAAAAGAAGAAAGATATGCAACCATAGGAAGAAAAAAACATGCCAGACAAAACAAAACTTTTAACATACTAGTTGATGTGTTTCATTGAGCTTTTTCTAAAAGTTGATTGATCTCAAGAGTTGTTTTATAATATGCAACTTATTTGTACAATTCAAATGGTAGTTCAAGTTCTTTTTTTCAATAACTGCTGTGTGTATATCTAACTTCCTTCAAGTTTATATTCTCATGAGTTAGGCACAACATTAATACCATAGGAAATTCTGATAAAAATGTGGAAGTTTTAAATAATTAAAATGACTGTTTTTTTTCTCTCATATTTTAAGGCCAGCAATCTACTTTTCATAGTGGAAAATATCAAACTGTCTTGGGGGGAGTTCATGCCTTTTACTCATATAAGTAAATAATGAATAAGTATATATTAAATTAGTTTTAACATAACAAATAAAAATCAGGCTCAGAAAGAAAGCTAACAACTTCAAACCAATTTTGATTTCTTTTCCTTTGTAATAGTAACAAGGTTTAAACATTAGTATTTTCTATTCACTACTTTTGTAATGACAACAATACCTTAAAAGTACATATATCTACTTACTGTAGTCAATATAATCATCATTTATATAGGCAAGCTTTTTAAAATATTGTATTTGCCATATTACAAAAAGCATTCACTTTTATTTTATGACTGTGGTAGCTTTGGCCATACCTGGAAGCCCAAGAATTGTATAATAAGGCCGACACTCAGTAAGACCCGTACTCTGGCTCACACAAGTTCTCCAAAGGCCTTGATACATGAATAACGATGTCACTGGGTTATTGTATAAATCTTGGGTGCTCCATGGATCCATTGCTGTGGACGCAATACAGCCCGCAAATCCAAGGGCTGAGACACAAAAGCCCATCACTTGGCAAATTGTGGTAGACATATTTCCTTCTGCTACCAAGGTTAAGGTACTGCCAAAGTCCCCTTCACTGCACTAGCAAATCATTGTTGTGTCAGCCCTTATCAAATGGTTTCCATTAATACGTTTTGTTTGCTCAACCTGTTTTTACAAGATAAAGCAGTTTCACTTCTGATGAATGTGTTGAGTGTCTCAGTTGGTGGCTTTAGACTAGAAACCAGAATTTTTCTTCCTAGTTTGCCCAATAGTCCATATAGAGCAACTTTCTCTGATAAAGTGTTTTGTAGACTCATCATACAGTCACATACTGAATTGTTTTGTTTAGCTTTGCATACGTCTGACGCATCATGAATTAGATTATTATGGAAAAAGAGATAAGAACAATATATTTATGCTAATTTTCATCATAATGATCTTTCTCAATAATGCTATTAAAACCTAGTTTTGTTTTGCCTTATTTTACTTCTATAAAGCACTGTAATTTAACATTTTTCCATGTTATTAATTGAGCAAAGTGTAATGCTTCATTTAAAAATCTTTTCAACGTTCCAAATGGAGAACACTTTCTGTGCATTTTGAGTTTTGGGAAGACTTGTTCGGGTGAAAAAGCCTCTAATCCACATTTTAAAAATTGAGTGATCTAGGGCCTTGGGAATTATTCTTAAATCAGAGTGATATAACTACATTGACATAACCTTGAACAATGAAAGAAAAATGAGTTTTAATTTTATTTATGCATTTATAATGACTATATACTGTAGCTGTTTATAGCTCACAAAATGATAAAAACATGAAGAACACACAATTTTAATAAAAATAATTGCAACAAGATGGAGATGTTGTATGTAGGGTAACTTGGTATGCTGGAGTTTACAACTTATCTCAAATGAGGAAATTCATCTGTATTTTTTTTTAAAAAAACCAATTGTACAGTTTAAGAATTCCCCTGAGCTTATACACAAATTTCCCACACCCATAGGGCACTACCATGCTTTAATTCTTCTCACTGGCATCACATCTGCAACCTTTGGTATGCACATTCTGAAATTAAACATTACTGTGTGAATAGCTGCTCTTGCGTAGGCATGCTGAACAGTTAGGACTTTTGACTAGGAAGTATTCCAACCAGAGCTGACATTTCTATTAGGCACGATAGGCACAGTATCCAGGACCCAGGAAAATGCTTTAATTTGCTTAAGTCAAAAAGAATGAAAATTAAGTAGCTATTTGAGCTATTTAATTTCATGCCTTGCCTTTCAGCCTTGAAAATATATACATAAATAGAATACAGACACACAAAATAAGGTGGCGCAGTGGTTAGGGTGCAGTACTGCAGCCACTTCAGCTGACTGCTAGTTCTGCAGTTTGGCGGTTCAAATCTCACTGGCTCAGGGTTGACTCAGCCTTCCATCCTTCTGAGGTGGGTAAAATGAGGACCCAGATTGTCGGGGCAATATGCCGACTCTGTAAACCGCTTAGAGAGGGCTGAAAGCCCTATGAAGCAGTATATAAGTCTAACTGCTATTGCTATTGCTATTGCTAATAATAAACATACATTAATTCCAAGTAAGACCTCAGTCATATTTAAATGCCATCAAGAGAATATTGGAAATCAGATGAAGTATAATTTTAATACTATTATTTTTTATGGAGGATGCTGCCCATGAAAGCAAAAGTTCCTATGGTCCACAAAAATTGCAATGCATTCCCAATCCCATAATTCCTTCAACTGATCTCATTTAATAAGATCATGTTGCATACAGTAACTGAAGTGAAAAGTACTTTCTATCAGTTATGATTAGTTCTTTAACCGTAGTCCTGTCTGTACAGAGTTTGCCTTATCTCCATTATCAGTACATTCATGACATTCAGAACCATAAGTTAGTCCCTTTGGAAATTGTAACTAAATGCAAAATGCAGATATTAACGAGCTCTCAATAATAGACTCATGTGATCAGCCTTCCTTGTATTAGTTGCATGACTCATTAAAATTATGGGGCTAACTTTAAACAAATTACTTTAAAAGCACTTTTCTCCCATACTGGTTTACTCACATTTTGAAACCAGCATTCAAAACCTTACGAACATTCCCTCCCCAATAAAGAAACTTGGCTGGTCAGCCTGACAGAAGAGCAATTTTAAAGCAAAGATTGGGGGAACTCATTAACTAATTGCTTTTTTAAAGTTCTAAATTATTTTCCAAGGCATTCACTTAGCTTTTCCCCTGAATTTACAAAGTAATCTGCAATTAGATGCTAGACATTAGCACTTTTTACCAAACTCAATATATTTTTAATGTACCCTGCTGCTTTTATTCATTTATGTTCTTAATATTGTGTGCATGGTAGAATTGCTTTGAAAGAGTTTTCATTCTTTGTGAAGTGTAACCTTGTAACTATTCAAAATTAAATTAAATTATCAAGAACTTAATTAAACATTAATAATAAAAACAATGGGGGAGAGGTGACTTTGAGTCAGCATTGATTCCTGGCAACTGCCTGAGTAAGTTTCTGCACCTTTTTTGACAAGACTTTTTGGAATTAGTTTGCTGTTACTTTCTTCCTAGGGGCGAGCAATAATAACCATCTGAAGACCACCCAGCTGGTTTTGTAACTCTCAGTCTTGGCACTTTAACCGCTACACTAAACTCGCTCTTCAGAAACAATTGTACTTGTTGATTACTTGATTGATTCAAATGAAACAATATTGTATCTTACACCAAGGTTACCCCAAACTAGCTCTCTTCTAGACATATTTGATTGAGTACAAAGGATATTCTCTTCCAATTCTTGCCCACAATGCCCTCTAAATAATTTAGGCGGACAAATAGTGACTGATTCAAAGTCACCCAAGGAGTCTACATGGGAGAGAGTTGACTTGAAATGGTCTTTGTGATCCAGACTAAATAAATTTAATGTACAAAAAAATCATCAGAGAATTGCCATAGTAACTCAGCCATATTATATTAGTAGTAATAACTGAATGTATTATGGTTCTATTCAGACTAAATATTTATAAACCACAGTTTATAGAGCACTGAGAAATTACTTTAATCCGGTACTCCTTTTTTATTTTTGTGTGATTTTTCAGGGAAGATCTTAGCATTTCTTTTCTGTTCAGCAGAGGAATTATCACATGGATTTCAATGCCAAAGCCATGTAACTGGAGCATAAAAGATGTGCATAACTGTAACAATTGTCCACAGTTCCATAAGTATAGGTTTATGAACCCATAGCTGAATTACTGACACATTACATGATATTGATTTGAATGAGAAATTCTTTCACTTGTATTGAGAGAGAAAAACTTTATGTAATCACTTCTTTTAAAAAAAGAAACACAAAGGCTATGGGAATTAGAACATGACTTCTATTTTTTTCTCCTTTATAATAGCTCTTGAAGGTGATATAAAATTACCAAACTGCTTTGAAGTTGAAGACCTACATCACCATCATCTCTTGGATTTCAGCTCATCAGTTTTCTAGTGCTTCAACTCTGACCTAGAAACAATTCCAGCTTTTATCCAAATACAATATCTTTATTTGTAGCAGACACAATCAATACAATATTTTTGTTGTGAACTGAATGAAAGCTATAATTAGGTTTTACAAGGTAATTATTATGCATAGACTATTGAATAAAAACATTGTGTGAAAAATAGTCCAAAAAGCCAGGACAATCCAATAATGCATGAAACCAGAGATTTAGTGTTTATAATTGTGATACATAAATACACAACTTGTTTTATTTGGCTGTTGTGAGCCAACTGGAATTATTTAGGTGAGATAGGTAATATAGATATAGATGATTGATAGATAGATAGATAGATAGATAGATAGATAGATAGATAGATAGATAGATAGATAGATGATAGATAGATAGATAGATGATAGATAGATAGATAGATAGATAGATAGATGATAGATAGATAGATAGATAGATAGATAGATAGTAGATAGATAGATAGATAGATAGATAGATAGATAGATAGATAGATAGATAGATAGATAGATAGATAGATAGATAGTACATGTATAGCTGCTGTATTTTTTTAAGGTGGGAGGTTTAAGCTATTTGGAATTTTGAGAGTATGTGCTGAATGTAACCAAAAAATGGTGACCATCCAGCTTAGTCAATCAAAACTTGTATTTATAAGAAGGCAATTTTAGTCTCTATGAATCCTTTCTTTGAATTGCTATTTGTTACAACGTAACATAAATTATATGAAAGGCAGTCCAAAAGCTTATGTAAAACCTAATTATGATGGCATTGATGAATAACCCAATATGAAAACTAATCAATGTGGAATTTAGTTATGGGGAAGCACATAGATCTAAAATAATAGAATACATTGTGCTAACACCCAAACCCTAACCCAGCAAATGTAGATGGGTGACTAGCACTATCATCTCAAGGAAATATAGTCAACACTTTTTTGTGTAAACTAAAAATATTTTTCAGTAGACAATCCTGTTGTTCAAATGTCTGTTGCCAAACATTAGACTCTTTCCCTACGCTTTATTGGAAGGAAGCAGGCACAGAAACAAATTTTGAAGGTGGCAAGGATTCATCTTAACTTTTAATGTTTACAATCTGTTTTTGAAATTTGGTGAAAAACTGTAAATAGTATTACACACAGTTCAGACTGGCCTTGGAAAGAGGCTGTGGAAGAACTACAGGGGCCCAACTACAGTGTTACACTGTAATGGGATCACAGGAGGAAGAAGTTCAGTAAGGGGAAGCTCATTTCATATTATTATCCTTCTACTGAGACAATTATATTTCATGGTCTGTGTGATCAGATTTAACATGAAGTTTCCTATGTTAAATAGGCATTATGTAGAGTTCAATCATATTATCTGTAAAATCTCTTATTAGAAGACAGTGACAATTAAGTAACAAGCTACTCTTTACCCTGAGTTCCAATTAACAAATTATAGGAAGAGTGATGGTGGATGTATCCCTTTATGAAGTTACCCTTGCAGATAAGAATTGTTCTGGATCCTGCAACAGTTACTGTGCTGCACATTCAAATTCATATAGCGTGTTCTTTGTCAGAAAACCACACCCTAATCCCAGTTTCAGCAACCCACACCTTTTTTATCAGCCCATTCCTCAGACAAACATGTCTTTGATAGTAATCACTGCACCCATTGGAACATTTCAATGTTATCATGGCTGCTTCTAGAAAATTACCTGTTAACTCATGTTGACTTTGTTTTTAGCAAATACAGAATACTCCCACAGGGTGACATCCAGTCAGTTCAAACCTGGGGGGAAAATATTTCCCCACCCTTCTGAATAGTGAAACATGAATAATTACATCCCCCAAGATAATCTGGTTTTTAAAAAGAAAACCGTGAAATAATCATTTAAATATGAAAACCATTTAGTTTAGGTCTTTAGAGCTAAATTGCCAGGTCCACTTAAAAGTTAATTCTGAGAGCAGATTTATTATCACATTCTACATGTATATAAATATTATTTTTCATTTGGTCCCCCACATTAACATTGGTCATTGTATATTCCTAAAAAACACCGTGTACAAATGCGACCAGTAATACTGAAGTGTACCCCAATCTGGAATTATTTGTTATATTTATAGAAAGACCAGTTTCAGGGATGGGGGCGGGTCGGAGCATCTCGCTTACGACCGGGAGGGGCAGGTATGACGGGAGCTGCAGGGCTAGCCATTACCGGGGGAAAGGGGCTGGCTGCATCACAACGATCCCTTGTTCCGGCCCTTCAAGCTCAACTCAAGGACCTAGTGACAGGGGAAGTCAGGGCCCTGGTCTCAGGTTGCTGTTGCTAAACGCCAGGTCTGTGGTTCATAAAGCTCCCCTCGTCCGGGACTTAATATTAGACGAGGGGGCAGACTTGGCATGTATTACTGAAACCTGGCTGGGTCATGAGGGAGGAGTCCCCCTCTCAGAAATGTGCCCAGAAGGGTTCCAGGTGCTCCACCAACCATGACACTAGTAAAGGGGTGGGGAAGTAGCAGTTATTATCCGAAGGTCATTAGTTCCTCACAGGATCCCTGCCCCAGAGATTGTGGGGTGTGAGTCTCTTCTCTTGAAGTTGGACCTAGGGGTTCAAGTGGGCTTGTCCTTGATGTACCTACCTCCCAGCTGCGTCACAACAGCCCTGCCTGCGCTCCTAGAGACAGTAGCCGGGTTGGCGGTTGAGTTCCCCAGACTAATTGTGCTGGGGGACTTCAACCTGCCATCTCTAGGCGAACACTCTGACGGGGCTCAGGAGTTCATGGCTTCCATGACAACCATGGACTTGACCCAAGTAGTTCAGGGTCTGACTCATAGAGCGGGACACACGCTCGACCTTGTATTTCTCTTGGGGCAGTGGAGACGTGATTTTGAATTAAGGGGCATAGAGATCTTGCCCTTGTCATGGTCAGATCACTCCTTGCTGAGGCTTGACTTTGGGAAGCTACTCCCCCATTGCAGGGAGGTGGAACCGATTAAGTGGTTCCGCCCCAGGCGCCTGATGGACCTGCTGGGATTTCAGAAGGAGCTTGGAGTGATACCTGACTCCCTTGCCCACAATCTGACAGAGTCCTTGGTTGCCGCCTGGAATACTGCGGCGACTGAGGCGCTGGATCAGATTGCGCCTTTGCAGCCTCTTCGCGGCAGTGGGTCCAGGAGGGCACCTTGGTTTACCGAGGAACTCTGGGAGATGAAGCGCCAAAAGAGATGCCTAGAGCGACGCTGGAGGGCTAGTAACTCCGAATCTGACTGAACACTATTAAGAGCCTTTATTAGGACTTATTGGGTGGCAAAATGTGCACATTTTTCTGCTCTTATTGTGTCCGCAGAATCTCGCCCAGCCACCCTGTTTTGGATAACCCGCTCCCTCTTGAAGGGTGAGGATGTGGGGGAACCCTTACAGGGAAGGGCTGAGGAGTTTGCTCAGTTTCTGTCGGACAAAATCACTCAGATTCGGGCAGACCTGGACTCCACTTGGACAGTACCAGCGGAGATGCTGAGGGAGAGTCTTGATCAGATTTCCTGGAATGAGTTCGAGCTTGTCACCCCTGAGGAAGTGGACAAAGCCATGGGAGCGATGAGTGCCTCCACCTGCTTACTGAACCCGTGTCTCTCCTGGCTGGTCTTGACCAGCAGGGAGGTAACACGAGGCTGGCTCCAGATGATTACAAACGCATCTTTGCAGGAGGGATCTTTCCCGCAACCTTTGAAGGAAGCGGTGATGAGACCCCTCCTCAAGAAGCCTTCTCTGGACCCAGCTATTCTTAAAAACTATGGTCCGGTCTCCAACCTCCCTTTTTTGGGCAAGGTTGTTGAGAAGGTGGTGGCCCTTCAACTCCGACGGACCTTGGATGAAGCAGATTATCTAGATTCCTTTCAGTCTGGTTTCAGGCCTGGGTACAGCACTGAAACCGCTTTGGTCGCACTGACCGATGATCTCTGACGGGCCAGGGATGGAGGACATTCCTCTATCCTGGTGCTCCTTGACCTCTCAGCGGCCTTCGATACCATCGACCATGGTATCCTTCTGCAACGGCTGGAAGAGGTGGGAGTGGGAGGCACCATTTTACGGTGGTTCTCCTCTTACCTCTCCGGCAGGTCGCAATCAGTGTTGGTTGGAGGGCAAAGGTCGACCCCTAGGCCCCTTAAATATGGTGTGCCGCAGGGTTCGGTCTTGTCCCCCCTCCTATTTAACAAGTACATGAAGCCACTGGGTGAGATCATTCATCAGCATGGGATTAAATACCATCAATATGCGGACGATACACAATTGTATCTCTCCGCCCCGTGCCAGCTCAGTGTAGCGGTGGACATGATGTGCCGATGCCTGGAAGCTGTCAGGATCTGGATGGGAGTGAACAAACTTGCACTCAATCCTGACAAGACCGAGTGGCTGTGGATGTTGCCCCTGAAGGGCAGCCCAGATAGTCCATCCTTAATCCTGAGGGGTGAAAATTTACACCCCTCAGAGAGGGCCCGCAACTTGGGGGTCCTCCTGGATCTGCAGCTGACATTAGAACATAATCTGTTGGCTGTGACCAGGGGGGCCTTTGCCCAGGTTCACCTGGTGCATCAGTTGCGGCCCTATTTGGATTGGGAGGCACTTCAAACGGTCACTCATGCCCTCGTCACCTCAAGACTAGACTACTGTAGTGCGCTCTACATGGGGCTGCCCCTGAAAAGCATTCGGAGACTACAATTAGTCCAGAATGCAGCCGTGTGAGCGATATTGGGTGTACCAAGATACATCCACATTACACCTATCCTCCGCGAGCTGCACTGGCTCCCTATTGGTCTCCGAATGCGATTCAAGGTGCTGGTTATTACCTTTAAAGCCCTACATGGCTTAGGACCTGGATACCTGCGAGACCGCCTACTGCCGCATACCTCCCAATGGCCGGTAAGATCGCACAGGGCGGGCCTCCTTCAGGTGCCGTCAGCCAGGCAATGTCGGCTGGCGGCTCCCCAGAGGAGGGCCTTCTCTGTAGCCGCCCCGACCCTATGGAATGAACTACCCCCAGAGATCCGGACCCTACCCACTCTCATGGCCTTCCGAAACGCTGTCAAAACCTGGCTATTCCGGCAGGCCTGGGGCTATTGACCTCATTACTGAGGTCCAGCCCCGATCAGATTGGGTGCATGGTGATCTTTTAAACTGTTTTCTTTGCTTTTTTTAATTCTTTTTTTTTTTACAATTTATTTCTTTTCTATAAGCCACCCGGAGTCCTCCGGGATTGGGCGGCCTATAAATCCATTAAATACAAATGCAAATACAAATACAAATATTCTGTTAACAAAGTCCATCAACGATGGACATTGTGTGGTCCTGAAAATATTCTTGGCTTCCAATTCTCTCTGTTCCTAGCAAGTATAGCTAATGATAAATGATGATAAAAACTGAAGATCAGTAATGTCTGAAAATCCACATATTGAATATGGTATTCATGTAGTAAAAGCAGCAGGAATTATGTTTATTTTGAAGTTCCAATATGTTTCTAATGAGTGGCAAATACAGCAATTATAATTTTAGACATCATGCATGAACTTAATAGTATTTTTTCCTTAATTTCACTAGACCATAACTATGTATTGCCATTGGGAGTCTAATTCTTTAACTAAATGATCACCATTGTGTCGATTGTCACCATGTATCCCACGATAATACCATGCCAATGTTTATAAGAACCTAATTGCATGGAAGAATATTGGGGAAGGAGGCCGGTGAGGATCAACAGTGTTTTTTAGAAAATACATGGAGCATCCTGAAGGATAAGGAAATAAACCCGTGACCCGTCAAAACCGCGCTCGACTAAGCCGCGCCCGATTAAACCGCGTTGCTGATGTCATCAACAGGGCGACAACAGCCAGCGGGGAGAAAGAAGGGTGCTTTAAATAGCGCTTTGAAAGCAAGCCGATTCAACTTAAGGTAAGGGTTAGGTTTAGGGTTAGGTTTAGGGTTAGGTTTAGGGTTAGGGTTAGGTTAAGGGTTAGGGTTAGGGTTAGGTTTAGGGTTAGGTTAAGGGTTAGGGTTAGGGTTAGGTTTAGGGTTAGGTTAAGGGTTAGGATTAGGTTTAGGGTTAGGTTAAGGGTTAGGTTTAGGGTTAGGTTTAGGGTTAGGTTTAGGATTAGGTTTAGGGGGGTTAGGTTTAGGTTTAGGGATTAATTTTAGGTTTAGGGTTTACAGCGTGCTTCTGTCTCCGCGCTGTTGTCGCCTTTTGATGACATCAGCGACGCAGTTTAGTCGGATGCGGTTTAGTCGAGTGCGGTTTTGTGGTGGAACCAAATAAACCTGGACATGATTTTGTGACATCTATAATCTGCAATAAAAAATGATTTTGCTGAAGTATCTGTAAATACCATATTTGAGCCATAAAAATGGTTGATCAAAAATCCACAGTATGTTTTAAAGTGGATAGGTAGGTCCATAAGAAAAGCATAGTTGTATTAAACACATCCATTTTTATATGATTGGTAACTTATTAATGGCAGCTTTATTGATAGGTTGTTTCTTATTTTGTTGTTTGCATTGCTTTTTGTTTAGAAAACATTGTTATCTCAGATAATAGATAATAGGTTCTTGATATCAGCCATAATTTAGCTTAAACGAAGTAAATGTTATAATTAGTGCCATTTAACACTGTTAAATCATTACCTTAACAAAATACCTTGTAGAAGCAAAATCCTGAATGAAGAAATTTAGAAGGTTTGTGAACATGTGTCACAATTCATTTGTGGCATTGTCCATTATCCTTATATTTTACAGAAGTGTGCATCTCTCTTTAAATCCATTGGGACTTGTATACGGTGTATGTCTTCTTACCATTTCTATAGCATTCTTAATACTTTATCATCCTAATTTTAATCTATTTATGGCACCATTTTTCAATTTTTCAAAACACAAAACAGAATAAGAAAGAAGTAAAATAAATTAAAGGCAAGAGATAAGAGAAAAGGAATATTAATCCAATCTTAAGTTTACAGCAATACTATTTAATATAACTCTTCATGCCTTCTAACATTGCAAACCTTATTTACTTTCACTACATCTATATACTGCTTCAAACATTGCTTCTTGTTCTTTAAACTTCTCTCTTCTTTTGAGAGTCTGATCGGTTCCATCCAACCATGAATTTCTCAGTCTTCCTTTCAAGTGACAGACCACTTGCAAGTATGTCCTAGTTTGGTTTGGTTTGGTTTGGTTTATTGGTTTTGTATGCCGTCCACTCCCGAAGGACTCCGGGCAGCTCACAATAAACAGGGGAGGGAATAAATAAGACAATACAAACAATTTTAAAATCTACAACAGTCACAATTAAGATGGGGCTGGGTGCTTTAACAGCCCGCAGCCTGCCGGATCAGCCAGGACTTAGTAGCTTTACGGAAGGCCGGGAGGGTAGTAAGGGTCCGGATCTCCACGGGGAGCTCGTTCCAGAGGGCCGGAGCAGCAACAGAGAAGGCTCTCCCCCGGGGGGTCGCCAACCGGCATTGGCTGGCAGATGGAACCCGGAGAAGGCCAAGCCTGTGCGATCGAATTGGTCTTTGGGAGGTAATTGGCAGGAGGCGGTCTCTCAGTTGGTGGAATGCAAGGTAGACTCCAGATTACAGGTTCTAGCTTGCATACATATTATGGAAATATTTAGAATAAAACAGGGTTAGATTATGCTCACATAAATTGGCCAAACTGTATCAAACCTGATTGGTATTTCACCTTTACTATGAGCAGGGAATGTTGCATAAGGTAGGATCCAACTAAGGCTAATATAATTTTTCTTTATGTGATGATTTTTTTTGCCAAGATGCAGCATATTCCATATTAGGAATCATTAGGAATGGGGCTGAAAACAAAAGAGCTAAAAATCTATAAAGTAGTATTATTTGGAATAGGGTAATAGTTGGAGTCCCCATGCTAAAGATGATATAAATCACCTGCAAAGTAATTCAGCAACCAAAATAAATCATTTTTGCTATAATAAGAAGCTAGAGTATTTGGGATTCTTTAGTTTGTAAAAAAAATTAAAAGACAATGGAGAAGGACATGGTCTATGGAATGGGGAAAGTGGAAAAGAAAGGGATTTCTTTTTCACTGCTTCCAAAACACTAGGGCTAAAGTCATTTGATAAAGCTGCCTGAAAGAAGATTAAGAAAAGGAAGCACAGCCCATTATTAACCTGTGGTACTAATTACCATAAAATTAGGTCATAGCACTAATTTGGATGGCTTTGATATAAATTCATGGAGTTTTTACCAAGTGCTATTTTCAATATTCAATATTATCTTTAGACTTGAGGTTCAAGGAATTGTGTGTCAGGGCTGCAAACAATGTTGCATTTCTTTCCATTGATAGTTGGCATGAATGCAAACGTTCCCCACCCCCAGAAAACAAATTTCCCAGTGAAATTTTACCTTCATGCAGGTAAATACATGTAGGACTCTGCTGCTCAGCAAGATGGAAGACACCAACAATAGGAGCAATAATGTCCTAGAACCCTTCTTTGATTTGAAATATCCTACTGAAATTCCTACAGATTCCAGTACATATTTATTAAGGTCTAAGACATCATGTGAAATTTACTTTAGATAGATTCTGAATAACTAGTTAATGACAAGTTATATTATCTAGCACAGAGAACATGGGTAATGAAGAAAGAAGGAATCAGAACAAGCACATTTGATTTTGAGGGATAATTAATTCCTGCTTAGCTAAGCATGTATTAGTTTGGGGTATAATTCTCAAGATTGAGATGTGACTATTGAATATTCTACAGCAGTATAAATGGTTTGAGGATTGTGACACCAAAACGTATAGTACATTTTTCCTTTTTAAATATATTCTTCACTAGCGCATCTTTTTTCTTTGTTAACCACTAATAATTTAGAAAATGCGGTCTTTCAAAAAAAAAATTCAAAGATGTTTTTGTGTGAAAATAGGAATGTGTGGGGGGTTGTATAGGAAGATAATACAGAAAGCAAATGCATTTAGGTTGCCTGGCTACTCTACTACAGCCTTACTATTTTTATTCACTATGACACTATTGTTCATAATATAAATTGCCATTGTCAGAATAATAAATAGGGCTTCATAATAGAAATACTGGCAGACCCATTAACTATGTCTGAACAAGTGAAGTAGCTCTAATAAAGAAATGGGTGGGACTCAGTTAAGGCAAGCTTATTCCTCTGAATTGTGGATTTTATACTGCTACTGCAATAACCATTGTTATGATTTTTTTATACTTACTTTACTTTTGTTCTAGAATGGTGGAAAAGACATCTCTATCAGAGCCCAACCCCCACATTACTCCTATCACTAAAAATGGAGCTACACTATTGGAAAGACTATTATTTTGTGTCTACACTCAAGAGATTAGAAATAGCACACAATAATAAAAGCAGAAAGAATTTATTTCTTTATACTCTCAAAAATTAGACTGTCTCTCAAATATACAGATAAAATTAAATATAAATATAATGTATTTCAACAGATAGACAGATAGACGCACTCCTTTTATCTTAGGAGTAATGGTTGTGAAGTAGAAATAAACATGAAGACAAATAAGTTTGGAAATGTGCATGCGCATACACACATATACAGAAAAAGTATACAAAAGATTTCTCTATTTCTATGGGTGAGGAATTTACATGCTAATTGATTTTGTCTGGAAGGACTTTAGGATGACAAGTTAATTAAAAAGATGTACGTGGTGCTGAACCTTACAAAAAACACTCCTGGCTTGTGCACTGATGTTACTTTAGCCAAGGAATATATGATAGGTTTGTCTCCTGTCTCCCTCAAAACAAGGTCTGTTCCCAAGTGATTCTTTCTTAATTTAAGAACCTGGGGAAATGAAGTTCATACAACATTTCATATTTTACTTCACAGCTGCATTTGTTTTGTTATTTTGAATGTTAAACATTGGTAGCAAAAATGGATTTCCCTTCAGCCAACAAAGGAACTTATAATCACATCACCTACTGTATATATTAAAGCATACTCATGTCTGACATCCAAAAACACTGCTAGGGGACATTTGTTCAGGGGGACATAAAGTGGCTAACAAGATATTTTATTCAATTTTTCCAATGCAATTTTGAGTCCTCTTGATTTACAGATATGGTTGAGATGATTTGACATGCTCAGATCTAACCACAATGATGAAATAACACATTCACTTCCTATTTTCCCAGGGCCTGTCCTATGCTTCAACCACTTTGTGTTTGCTGCCACTATCCCAGGTTTTTTTGGGGGGGTGGGACAGCTTATGACAAGTTTGTTTCTTTGATTGGTGCATCATCAAGCCTTAGCTAATGACTTAGACCAAAGTGATCTTGCTTTTTGATCATAATTTGAGGAGTCAAAATAATTACAGCATTTTAGATTGAGGCTTGCGGCTTATTTATCTTTTGTTTTATCTTACTGTTATTCTGAGATCTCACAATAATTGTCTTAATGTAGGATTTGCAAACTTGCAAATCCTACATTAAGACAATTATAGTGAGCTCTCAGAATAACAATAAGATAAAACTAAAAGATAAATAAGCCGCAAACCTCAATCCTTCCAGGTAAAGACTGGAAAGGATAAAAGGTAGCGTAAAAATATTATACTAATGTGTATGCATGTATCCAGTTACAACTACATCTACATAATATATATGTATCTAATGCAAATACATTTGTATTCTTCAAATGTCTAAATCTGGCTATGCTCTGTGCAATTAATTAGTCTAATTTGGGCAACTCCCAACAAACAGTTAAAAAGAACATCAAGAATAATCCATACATATATCTATTAAAACCACCACTTCATGCTAATGAAGATAAATAATTAAATATTATCTCATTTCTGCCCACCTGGCAAATTTGGGCAGAATCACTGCTCTCCAAATCCCTTCAATTAAATGTCATAGAAGCTGTCTTCTCAGTCACGTCCTCTACCCTCTGTAGCAGCATCACCCAGAGATTACAGAAAGCACCCACTCCCTTGGATTCTGCTAGAAGGCCTACAAACAGATTGTGTCTGTGAAACCTCTATTTATCTTTTTTTTTTACTGTTTTGATTAATGTGGTTGCCTTAGTCAGGGATGTCTTATCTTGCTTGGTGCGTTTTTAATTAAATAAATAAAAATAGGATTTCATTGTTCTCAATTGCTTCTGTTTCTAGTCAATTTACTACTGCCTGTGATACTTGTTTCATTAAAATATCATCTTTCTCACTTCCTCTTTTTCCAAGACAACACATCACGTTTTATGGAGTTGCATGAATCTCTCCAAGGTAAGAAACCTAAAGATGCTCTTTATCCTGAGCAACCCTAGGCATCCCCCAATAGTTCTGCCCTTGTTAGCAGTCCAAATTTAGCTTCCAGCTCCCTGGATTTCCTCCAGGGTCCCAGCACACTGTGCAGCAAATGTGATGCCCTGTTCTCCTGATCTGGAGCTCCTCTCCAATATAGAAGATATACTTCTGCAAGTAGTTCATGCAAGTAGATGCAATAATTCCAGCAACTCCTATCAGGCAAACCATCTTACTTGGGCCCCACCACAACTGTTGTATAACAGTTGTATAACAATTTTATAAAATTATAAAATTATCATTATATAACTTTAGATAATAGAACTGATTGAGGAAACCCATATATTAAAATTGTATTCAGAAAAACAAGAAATTGTATAACATTTGTGTGTCTGAGAGAAAATATAGTTCTAGAAAGTCTTCTTAGTGGAGATTATTATTATTTGACAATAGCCTATGAATCTTTTTCAATGATTCCCTGAAAGACAGGAGAATAAGATACATACAAACGCTCTTCTTTTTCATGAGCTGGTCATCGAGGACAAAACTGAGTATACCTATAAAGTGACTCCAAACAATAAAATAACAGACCTAAACTAACCTTAATGCTGCTTTAAGATATGTAGGGTTATAAATCTTACATCTCCCATGTCTCCATTTTGTTCTCCCATTTTTGAGAGCAATAATATAGCAAAAATGTTAGCTTCTGCTCCTACTTGGTGACTTATGCATTCATATATTCAACTTTTGGCACCATATCAATGCAAGAGATCAAGAGGCCAAGAATCTAAAATACAGATCTCTGAGTCAAGAGCAATCTGAGTAGGAAAGAAGAGAAAGTCTTGGTAGCATCTAATGCACAAGCATTTTCATTTCATCCCTGAAGCTCTTTTGATCTACCTTGAGGGGCATTTCCTACCTGGCAATCCAAGGATAGTCAAAAATGGACGGCACTCTGTAAGACCATTGCTCTCTGTGGTGCAGGTACGCCATAACCCCTGGGAAGTATAGACATCCGCGATAGGATTGTTCATACGATCTTGCGTGCTCCATTGGTTCATGCAAGTAGATGCAATAATTCCAGCAACTCCTATCAGGCAAACCATAAAGCCCAAGGTCTGGCATATAGTCACAGACATGTTTGTGGCTTCCTATGAAAATGGGCTTGCAAGGTGTAATAGTAGGCCTGTGATCTCCTCTGCTTGCCTGTCAAACAGAAAGGGGCTTTTACTGACAGGTGGCTGCACACGTCACTAATGGGTCAGGAAATCTGCCCTGTGCCATAGAGACTCGCCCTGTTCCCTTTATCTGTTTCAGTTAGATTATTTGCCTCGATCGGTACCAAGGGCCATTTGTTACTCTTTCAGCCAGTGCCTTGTTCTCTATTTACTTTTTGATGGTAGTTTTCATGACTAATTGAAAGATTGGCATTAAGCTGATCTTCGCAAGCACCAGTCTAGAAAGAAATGTTGGTTGTACTGTAAAAATAGACGTATTTAATGTTAAAACTAATGCTAGGTGCCATTCTCTTTTCATAATGTAGTTAACTGTTGCAGTTTGAATGTAAAGATAAAGGTAAATGCTCCCCTCGCATATATGTGCTAGTCATTCCTGACTCTAGGGGGCGGTGCTCATCTCTGTTTCAAAGCTGAAGAACCAGTGCTGTCCAAAGACGTCTCCGTGGTCATATGCCTGGCATGACTAAACGCCGCCTGAATATTTGCCGGCTGAAGAACTGCTGCTGATTGGCTAAGACGCAAGCAACCGCTTGGCGGGAGAACACAGCCTCACCATTGGGCCACCCGTCTGACAGCTCTTTATATAGCAGCTGTCAGATGGCTGAACCAATGGCGAGGTTGTGTTCTCCTGCCAAGCAGCTGTTGTTGTTGCCGGTTCGGAGTTTGCCTTGTTACTTGCCTTGTTAATGTTAGCAATAAAGGTTGTTATTATTCACAATCTGCCTTGCCTCAGTTCCTGCCTGCCTAGTTCTCCATACAGAGCAGTTCTTATTTTTTTTACGTGCTTTCGAACTGCTAGGTTGGCAGAAGCTGGGACAAGTAATGAGAGCTCACTTCATTACAAGGTGCTAGGGATTCAAACCACCAAACTGCCGACCTTTCTAATCGACAAGCTCAGCATCTTAGCTACTGAGCCACCACATTTGAATGTAGTTTACTACTAATACTACAGATTAGCATGGAGGTAGTATGATTAGACAGACTTTGATTTTAACCATATCCTCATGTTCCAGTAAGGTGTTAGTATTGAAAATATTTTCTACTGAAATACTTGAAATGATGAAAACTAAGATTTATAAAATAAATAATACCATGACCTTTATTTAAATATACATTGCTAAAAACATCATTCTAATTAAATCCCAGAAGCCTTAATCAGAAATAATGGCATATTCATTTTTCTGTTTAAAATTATTATTATCCTGTTTTTCTTTTTTTTTAAAAAAAAATAGCAGTATCCAAAAGAACAAGAGTTCAAAAGTTTTTCAGCTAGAAACCAAGTAGGAAATGGGGAAATATTGACTGCCAGGAAATTCCACATTTCTCATGGCCAGTCACCCTACCTATAATGCAGAGCTGTGTGATAATATGACATTAATCACCAGTGACTGGATTTCATCCTGTTTTCTTGATAATGAAAATGACTTTATCCAGAATACACCTCTTGTACTAACTGATGATTACAGTGTGATTTTTTTGCTATTTTATGATCTAGAGACCGAAGGGTGAATGTTATGTTTTCTCATTGGGTGTCATGGCAAAGATGAAAAAGTCAGGTCAATAAAAACTAAACATTTTTTTTCTTCTGTTCAATTGTGTTCAATTCTCAGAGACTGTCTGGACAAGTCCCTGCAATTTTCTTAGCAAGGTTTTTCAGAAGTGATTTGCCTCTTTCCCAGGACCGAAAGAACATTATGGTCCAAGGTTACTGGCTTGTGCCTAAGGTGAGACTAGAATTTGAACTCATGGTCTCCTGGTATTCCAGTTTGGTGCCTTAACTATTACAGCAATCTGGCTCTCTAAACCTAATTTAGTAGTAATCAAATGAAAATTATTATAAAATAACTTTTCTGTGAATGTATTTATTTTTTAAATTTATAAGCCACTAATCCCGCTCTCCAAAGACAGAATCAGATCCTAGGATTTTGGAAGATGCAAACCAGTGATTCTTTACTAAGATTCTTAAGGCAAAACTATAATGAATGTTTTCCTTCCATCTATTTTGTTGGCAAAAGTATAATGAATGTTTTCCTTCCGTCTATTTTGTTCTTCTATTCCTCAAACAAAAGTCATAATGATTGCATATATGCGTGCATATTTACCATTATCTGAGATTGGTCAGGATGTAGGTTTTTGAGAAAGCCTGAGAACCCCATCATGTGAAGTGTGGTTATTTATAAGCAGAGTGGTGGAACTAGTGAGGCCCAGCACCTTGCACCAGTATGAATATGGGCCCCTGATTTTTCTTTAGAGTAGAAGCACCCCATATTACCCTCTTCCATACTCACTCTGCTGGTGGTGGTTGTCCCTTGATTTCTGCCACTCCAGACATACATTCATGCCATCCCGTTTTATTTCATTTTATTATTTTGCTTTTTACAAGTTCATTGGCAAAAGGCCTTTTTTCTCTACAAGCTCCTTGATGAAAAATAAAAAGAGCCTTCCTTCCTTCCTTCCTTCCTTCCTTCCTTCCTTCCTTCCTTCCTTCCTTCCTTCCTTCCTTCCTTCCTTCCTTGACATGACTTGAAACATCTGGAGAAAAAAAATGGCATGCCTGTTACTCTGCTGGCTTGAATCAATGTACCTAAATACACATGCTGGGTGAGGGTGGACAAAGGAATAGAAGCCTTTGTAATTTCTTCTTTTTCTTATGGGAACAGAGGTTTCTATCTAAACTTATGATTGCAAACTTATGGCACGCATGCTAGAGGTGGCATGCAGCACCCTCTCTGTGGGCACGTGAGCCATTGCCTCAGCTTAGCCCGGCCGCGTATGCACACAATGCCTCCCGCCAGCCAGCTGGTCTTCAGGTCTCTGCTGCGCATGCACAGGGTGCATGCAGGGGCCCATGTACACATACGTTGGGAGTAGGGCACGTGGCGGAAGCACACAAACATTGCCTTTTGGGAGATTCTGGGCACATTTGCGCATGCACACATACACTTTGGGCACTCGGACCAGAAAAGGTTAGCCATTGCTGATCTATACTGATGATATGTGTTCACTGGAAAGGAATGTCTTGCTGTGTTGTTGTTGTTTTTTACAAATCAGCTGCAACTTCCAAGACATCTTGGTGAACTATCTGAAGCTTATAGAATTCCCAGAACTGCATCCCTTCTGATTCAGGTAGGGATAAAATGCAGGTAGGAGGGACAGAAGAGTTGCTAGAGAAGTAATAGCCAACCGGACAAGGAGGAACACTGACAGAGTGTTCACATTATTGTGTGATAGAACAGCATCAGTCACTCATTCACAGGCACAAGGTCTAAATTGCAGAACCAATTAACAGCACTAATAGCCCTTGCCTAAATTAATCTTTGAGACAAAAGGAAAGAGAAGTGGAAGTGCTATTAGCAAATCAAGCTGTACCATCCCTGCTTTATTGCAGGAATCTAAGTGTCTGTATTTGGCTATTATGAACTGACTGCAATTACGGTCCTCATTTAAAATGATTAAGTGGTTATAATTATTTTTCAATTAAAACTTAGATCTTCTATTTATGCAACACCACAGGCTTCAATTAAACTTCTCTCTCTTTCTCTGTCTAAAAAAAAAAAAGAGACCACTTTGCAAAGGAGCCGAGTCCTAGATTCTTCTCCAACCATTAAGAGCCAAATAGGAAGCTCACAGAACTTCTGTTTATATCTCTCCATTTCCCTTGAAGTAGAGCAGGCTGGTGGGGATTAACTTGCACTTGTAGTATTTGCAGCAGGGCAAACCTTCAAAGATACAAATCCCAGAGGCACGCTGGGCAATTCTGTATTGCTTCTTTCTGCTAAATATGGCTGCAGCAATTGCTCATATACCAGCTATTTGGATCAAAATGAATGAATCATATATCCTTATTTAGATGGGAAATGGGGTATTTACAGAAAACAGTCTTATACTAGGTCAGGCTATTTGTTCATCACTTCCTTCTCTTCGGATTGGTAGCTATTTTGCAGCTCTCAAATAAACTCATCTCCATTATATGCTGTTTAATCCTTTTTAGGAGAAGAGTACCATATCCTGAATTTCAGTTTCTTAACATGCAAGATGTGTGATCTATGGTTCCACCAATATAATTGTTAGAATTTTCATCACGTTTTTTTTTATAAACTGCATGATTGAATATGAGTACTGCAAAATAAATAACAAAAATGGTTATTACAACTTTCTTATCCCATTTAGCTACCAGAGTGTGAAAATTGGACAAAACAAGAGGATATTTCCTATTTGGACAAATATAGTCTGATACAAATAGGATGACTGGGAAAAAGATCAAGGCAAACCTAGAAAATCCTATATGTGGGAACAAATAAATAAGGATATAGAACAAACTTTGAAACAGACAGCATTCATCATGATTACTAGTATAATAACATATTCTTCCAAGGTGCTAAGGAATATAAAAGTGTTATATTCTGGAGCCTTATTTAAAACAGCTATTGTGGTTTGAAGTGACTGAACTGATCAGAACTTCCATGTGCCCTGAGCCATTTAGCCCAGAACTCAAGTTGAGGAAGGAATGGCAATATGGCTTCAATCCATGGACGCCTGGAAGTCTCCAAGGTCCTTGCAAGTTTTAAACTTTTGTGCTTTTATTTAACAAAAGTTGTCACAGATAGACAAAGATTTTGGAAGATTTAAAGGTGCCATTGTCCTTGCCTGCATTTTCCCCCCCTGCATTCCAGAAGAAACTTGGCAAGTGAGTTTCCAGGGTAGGAGATGCAAGGAGGGATGTCCAAGTCAGGAATTCTACCCTAAATCAAATATTTAACTAAACCAGAAAATAATTCAGGTTGTATAATACATGTGCATTTTTCAGTCAAGTACTGTGAGCTACCAAATTTTAATAGCTTTATTAGCTTTTCTAGGATCTATGTTGAGAAAATCTTTGAATGTCTTCAGTCCATCTACATAGGAGGTTTCTGCATATCTGAATGCAGAATGCCCACTTGGTGGAGAAAATAAATATAGCATATAAAATGCACCCTATTTCTCCTTGTCTTTTAGACTTGAGCAGGTCAAACCAACTCCTATCTTTGTCAAATTCTATCAGACACATATTGACACACACACACACACACACACACACACACACACACACAAACAAACTTAAACAAAAGACTTGGAAATCCCATCCAAAGCAAAGAATGGAAGTTTCCTCACCAGCTCACAATACAGCCCAAGCACTAATAAAAAAATTCCATCATAGTAATAAGTTGAAAAACTTCAACTCACCAGCTGACAATACAGCACAAGCTCTAATAAAATAATTTCAACATAGTAATATTGAAAAACCTCAACCTTCCATCTTCAATCATCCTGATGACCTCAACATTCCACTCCCTTAACAATGGACTTCTCCAGCTCTTCTGCCATTCCTGAAAGTTTTGTCTAATAATAGAGCTATCTTCAGGTACAAGACAAGGACCTGCCTTGCTTCTACCTAACTGGATAACCAATCATATCCCTAGAAGTTCCTGTCTTGCAGCCTTTAATTTCTGTAAAAAATATTTGATTTCCCATTGTTTAGTCCTTTCCTTATAATCAAGAACACATTTATTGTTGCAATAAATATGGTTCTTATTCCTCAGTGTTGTGCTCTGTACTTCTGAATTTTCTATGGCACACCTTATGTGCCCAGGGGGCTTAGGAACCAAAGTAAATTAACTATCAGTTAATATAAGAACTATCAGTTCCCATTCCAGTGTTGGAGGTAGCTTTCTTTTAGAGATGTAGAGATGGGTTGAATCCCATTACTGGGAACTCCACTCTCATCCTTTTTCTTAAGCTCTTGAAAAGTGCCATGCTACTTTATAAGAAAAGTCCTGGAGCTGTTCTCCTAGTGACTCCTGTAAACAGCAGTTGATTGAAGTTTCCTTTCCTAGTGTCCATACTTTCTATTTTGCATACTAGTTAGTTAGAGGGAAATGCTGACCTGGTTCAGGAGAGACAATGGAACATAACAGGAAATTAAAGTGGCTATGCAAAGCTGCTGTGGATTTGAGTGATTAGACCAATGGGTTTGTGAATATGCCTTTCTGTTATGACCCTCCTCGTCCCACACCAACACACACTCTGAGCCAAAGATAAGCTACAGCATTTAATTAACAGACAGACAGGTCTTTGGCAGCAAACCGGCACAGACAAGCTTGGGCAGCAATCCAGCACAGATAAGCTGTGGCAGCAATCCAGCCTGCCAAGCTCACAATAATGTTCTCCGACATTAGTTCCTGCGTTGACTTCTGCAAAAGGAGTATGTGCACAAGCAGTCCTTTTATAGTCTAGAGAGGAGCCTAATGACCACCAGCTGAATGCAATTATCTCCTGTAATTGCGTAATTGTTCCTTACGCCTATTAGCTCTCTGGTGCTGGGCATTTAGGAACAACTCCCTTGGCTCCTCCCCACTGGTCCAAGGCTCAGGCACCTCCTAGTGGCCAACCAGCCTCTCTGCACCCTGCTTGGAGTCGGAACCCTGTCCAGGGTCCTCCACATCCTCCAGAGCTGACTCATAGGGCCCCTCACTGTCGGAGTCTGGTGGCAGCTCCAACGGCTCCTGCTGGGCCACAACACCTTTCTATATTGAAGTTGCTTCCCATTTGTTTCATTTCAAGTCCTTAGGAAGTCCTCCGGAAGCCAAGTAATTGTGTTTGCAAATGAGAAACTTTCCTAAGAGGTTAAGAATTTGCCAATATACTAAAATCGTTTTAATTCCTCTGCTCTGTAAACATGAAAGCGATATGCATTTCAAGCAAGAAACAACTTGTATTCAGTTCAACAATTTGACTTTGTCTGCTTGTGTAGTTGCATAAATACATTGGGTATATTGAGAGGACAGAAATGTATTTTGAAATGGGAATGAGGCAATAGGATAGGAAAATTGTATTTTCTATTTATCTGTATCCCCACCTTGTTTTTGTTGGTCCCTGCAAAATTTTAATGCGTTACTAACATCAACAATATATTCTTTGAGACAAGAAAATATGCTGAATATCTTAAACTACTATTAACATAATATTAAACTGAAATAGAGATTTTAAAACTCAGTTTTAAACATATGTATAATGCAGCTGCATTCATTGGATCACTTTTTAAAATTACACATGGTTCTAGGCACCAAAAATACATGTCCTTACAAAAAGTCCTTCATAATATATTAAATCCATTGTTTAGAATGACTTCCGTTCACCATGGCCAATCAACTTTTTTCACTTTAACTTATCTATTGCTAAGCAAATTTCTAGCGTCTTTAAGAAAAATTTTTACATGCTGAACACAAGATGGCAGCACAAACTTAATTATATCCCCCTTCTTTTTTTTTAAAAAAAAGTTTTGCTTGCCCTTTCTTCCAGAGAAGGGTAGTTATAATCAAAACATTGAAGCTCTCCCTTATTTGGAAATATTTTCTTCAATGTTCTGTCAAGAGCACTGTTTCTGAAACTTGGCAAATTTAAGGATGTGACTACTCAGTTCCCGGAATTCTCCAATCAGCATATGTGAGGAATTCTGAGAAATGATATCCACACATCTTAAAAGTTGCCAAGTTTGAGAAGCACTGTTCTAGAGGACAGTGATAACAATAACCTCCAATATACCAGCAGAGAAATCCTAAAGAAAGAACACAATAGTATCAGTCTATCCTTGTCTTGTAGGAACGCTGTGGCTCAGTGACTAAGACGCTGAGGTTATCAATCAGAAAGGTTGGCAGTTCGGCAGTTCGAATCCCTAGCGCTGTGTAACAGAGTGACTTGCCCCAGCTTCTGCCAGCCTAGCAGTTCAAAAGCATGTAAAAATGCAAGTAGAAAAATAGGGACCACGTTTGGTGGAAAGATAATAGCATTCCATTCACCTTCAGTGTTTAGTCATGCCGACACGGACATAACATGGAGACATATTCAGACAGCGCTGGCTCTTTGGCTTTGAAACGGAGATGAGCACCACCTGCTAGAGTTGGGAATGACTAGCACATCTGTGCGAAGGGAACTTTTTACCTTTTATCTTTGTCCCACGTTCAATGGCATTTTGGGGTTCTCTTGTTTGGAAACAGCATGTATTCTGGTAGTTTGGGCAGGGAAGTTAATTGATGTTAGTACCACCAACCCCCAGACCAAGCTGTCCCAATACACTGAAAAATAAACATAATAATCAACTTAATGGATTCCATGGCTAATTGGGAAATAATAACTAAATCTGAAAAATTATTTCAAGATTTTACCTATTAAAACAATTTGTTAGATTGTGTTTCTCACACAAAAAAAAAACATTCCAAAGAAATTGTTCTTTGCTACTCCTGTTATTTTTTTCTCTCCTCTTCAAACTATTATCTAGTTCCCATGGAGAAGACCCATGTGGTACCTACACATTTATTTTTTGCATTTTTTTTCCAAAGTGGAGGAAGGGTCGTTGCTTCAGGCACATTCAGTAGATCAGTGCTCATCCTATCCATTTTGTCTTATTGTATGCTGAGCAATAGAGAAATGGGAAATTGATGTTGATTTTGTCATTCAGCAGAATAGGATGACCAATTTCAGGAAGTACTACCGAAAACAAATGAAAGAAAAAGGGACGTTTAAAAAAATGTCCCTGATGGTTTTGGAGAATTTGTTCTCAGCTTGCAGCTATAGAATACATTGCTTCACCCCTGAAAGCATTAAACAATTAAGCTTTGATCAGGATCTTCCATTATCAGGACCAGGTTTCATTGGTGACATCAACCCCTTCCTTATTTTTGCAACTGTGCTTTTGATTTGGTCAGCTGATGGAGATCATAAAGCTTTCTAATCCCTAGGAAGGCAGGGATATTACCAGTGGGATATATGTTTGAACTAGAAAAGAGCTGTAGATGAATCAAATGGTTTATTGATAACTCAGTAAGAATAGAGAATTAATATTGTAGGCTTAAATTACTAAGTAAACTTATAGGAGAAAAACCAACTCAACAGACAATACCAAAAGACATTTAATAATTCAGAGAATATAATATGAACATAACAGCAATGCTCTGAATACAGAAAATATACATCATCCATTTTCTTACATAAAATAACAAATAATTACTGATCCCATTCAAATATTTCTCCCACTCTACTCCATCAATTTTTATTTTATAGTATTTTAATTACTATTAACTACCTATCCAGTATAATTGGGCAATAGGAAAGAAGGGAAGCAAAGAGCATGAGAGTTTACCTTAGTTTAGACCACAGGAGTGTTAAACTGGCGCCCCATGAACTGGATGCGTCATGCGCAGGCCATGCCCATCACAGCTCCATGAAGGGAAAAAACATCACAAAATGTCACATGACGGCAATGTGACATGGCAAGTGATCAAATGACAGATCTCAACCACTGATTGACCTAGTTTATAAACTCTGTTTACTTAAGTCCGTGTACCACTTCCTTCGGGTCATCCCTGAATGGTCCTTATCTCTACCAATGTTAAAAATAGTATTTTCTTCCTTCTTTGAACACTAACCACAGGTATTAAAGCATGTAGGACATGTTATTTTTCCCTTATAGGAAAGTCAGGAGACATTAGAGGCAGACAATAGCTTAGCAATGGAGACTGAAAATGTTATGTCAATATAGTGTTCTGCTGACTCATCTGTGGGTTGATACCACTTCATCTCAGCCATAGAGATAAAAAGATAAAAGTTGTTCAGGCAATGTAGTTTAAATGTTTCATTTTTTTAAACTGGCTGTTTGTATTATAAAGAGGTGAAGGACATTTCTCTATGGCAATGGTACTTGATTGGTGATAGATAAATAAGAAATGAAGTGTTGTAGAAGTGGGTGGTGCTTAGATACATGTTACTCTTTGTAAAGCTTTGTTCAGGTGCTTGATGATATGTTTTCAATTATTGTTTTTTTTACTTGGAGTCATCCAGTAAATCTGAATATGAGAAATTCAAAACAGAACATATAGAACAAGGTATAATCAAATTGTTGAACTTGCTATCATAAATAGTAAAATGGAAAAATCTCTTTCAATCGAGCTTGATTGCTGGTGATTCATGGACATGTCCATGTAGGTTTTTCCAGATTAATATAGAAATGGTGTGCTATTGTGTTTTTCTAACCTTGTTAGCCTACAGTTGTGTTATTCCTTGTAAGTTTCCCATATTTGGACAGTCTGAAATGTCTTAGCCTTGAGTCCAGACAAGGGCAAATGATGAGATTCAAGCAGTAGTAGCAATAGTAGCAGTTAGGCTGTTGGTATGAGCTCCGAGCTTGGCAATTTGGTTGCAAACATTTCATCACCATTCAAGGAGACATTGTCGAATGGTGATGAAATGTTTGAAACCAGGTTGCCAAGCTTGGAGTTCATACCAACAGCCTAATTACCTGAGCTACTAATACGCAAACACATTTCAGTAGTAGTAGTATCATTTTTGTTACTTATAAGTGAAGAAAAAGTTATCCTGCATACTTACCGACACCTTTCCAAAAACATGCAGTTGGTAATCCCAGGAAGCAAAATGGCAGCTCAATGAAACTTTAATATTTAATTAATCAAGTTATATGACTGCTAATTTAGTCTGAAGGAACCCGAACCCGAACCCTAACCCTTGATCTTGTAAATATTGATTTAAGGCAAACTTGATTTCCCTGAAATAGTTAAAGAATGCATCAATTTAAAAATAATAGCATTCAAAAGCTATTGGATGCATTAACAATTGCTTGAAAATTAATCACAAAACATTAGAAATAAAATTTATTGATGTAAAATAATGAAATGTTTTTATTTAACACTGTTGCACAGTAACAAAGAAAATAAAAACATTTAAAAGAAATATGTCAATATGAAATCTATTCCTTATAAAATGTTGTAAGATTTTGTGTGCTACAGTTTATTTCATCAGTTGTATAGGATTGTCATCTGATGACATTCACCTGATGAAGTGAGTTGTAGTTCACTTCAGCCTTCTAATAAATATTATGGTTGGTTGCACAGCCAATCATACCAATGGCCAATGAGTTTAACTGGATTTGGTATTTTTGTCCACCTATCAAGTCCTTCGCAAGGACCTGAGCTGGGCAGTTGTTGTTTGATGGTGGTGTTAAAGGTATCACAGGATGTTCAAGTAAACTTGCTTTTTGCAATAGACAATGATGTTTAAGTGGTGCTCCAGATGTTTTGGGATTGCAAACAATGTGCCTATAATGGTATATATATTGGGGGCCTTAGAATGGCAAATGTTACACCACTGTTCTGCAAGCTTCAGTGGCTGCTAATTTACTTCTGGGTGTAATTCAAGGTGTTGGTTATGATATGATATGTTGAAAGTATGACTCATTAAGAACTTTGACATTTGATATGAATGTAAGTAATGACTGTGGAAGAGATGGACGAAAGCTAATTGTAACTAATTGACACATTTTCTACAAGATGCAATGTAAGATAACTATTTTTGTGTGTATTGTTTGTTTAATAAAAATAAAAAAAATGTAAAAAAAGATATTGGTTATCATCTTTGAAAGTTCTGCATGGCATGTGTCCAGTCTATGTCAGGAACTGACTCACCTTAATGGGACTGGCCTGCCCCACTTATCCTGGCAAAAGTGTTATGCTTCCGGCCCCTTTGGTTAAGGAACTTCAGCTGGTGGCATCCAGGAGAAGAGCTTTTTCTGCTGTGGAGCCTGCCAATTAGAACATCTCCCCCTTCCCCATGTGAGACCACTCCTGCCCCTCTGACCTCCCATAAGAGCCTGGTGACCTGGCTCAGTCAGTTATCTTGAGACCCCAAAGGAGTATATCATGCTGTACACAGTTAACAGATTAAGGGGGGAAAAACCTCTCCCCCCTCTCCAATGCGTCCTGCTCCCTTCCCCATCTCTTTTATTGCATTTTTTACTGTTATTAGAAATATTTATTCTTTGGGTGGTATTGGTTTTTAATGTAAGCCACTCAGAGTTGCCTTGAAGCAAGATGGGCACCAAGTCAAATCAATCAAATCAATCAAATCAATCAAATCAATCAAATCAATCAAATCAATCAAATCAATCAAATCAATCAAATCAATCAAATCAATCAAATCAATCAAATCAATCAAATCAATCAAATCAAATCAATCAAATCAATCAAATCAATCAAATCAATCAAATCAATCAAATCAATCAAATCAATCAAATCAATCAAATCAATCATAAACACTCTTGTATCTGTTTTATTGTTTGTAACTTTCAATTGGGTAAAAGGTCAACAATTTTTGAACCAAGGCACTCAAATGGGCCAACTTACAGAATGTGTCCAAAATCCAGGATCCATGATTCATGGGGGGATGAAATTTCAGCAAGTTGTGATTGCTTCAATGCAACTAGACATTGCTGGGCTGTTGTTACAGTCACATGAATTTCATTTTCGGTGCTCTGTGTCACAATCCCTTGCTCCTTCCCCCACCTACTCAACTAAATGGGAAAGCTGGCGAGAAGTCAGAAATTGCTCCCATTGCCCCTGTTTTTGCCCATTCATGGCCATTCTATTCTCTGTTTAGGTAAGAAAATATCTCTGAAAGAAAGAACTAATAGGGCTTGGGTTGTCTAATTGCTTTCTTATATATCTTTGTTTTCTTTTGCTATAGTCATTCTACTTCTATTTGTTATTCTACTTCTGTTTTCGAGTCTTTGCTTTATATGATTTTTTCCCAGTTTTTCTTCTATTCTTCTTTCACCACCTATTGCAATGTCTACTATCCAGAATTTTTGTCTTTCTTATCAATATCTGATAAATAAGTCTGGGGATTATATGGTAATGCTTATTTGTCTGAATTCTGAAACGCCAGAATGCTACAATCTCCTTTTTGGGAGTTTCTGTACGGAGTACTTCTGGGAGTTCCTGGTCCCCTTTTTACTTCTGGAGGAATGCCTAAAAGCATTCCTTTGTTCCTCTTCAATTCACTTTGGCTTTTCTGGAAGTCCCAAGATTGTAGAAAGCTATTTTTTTTGCCATGCATTCATTGATCTACCTATCTATTTATAGTTTATACTATAGTTTATAGTTTGTAGTCTGCCAATACAAAATTCACTGGGAAGCACTTTACTCATAAAGCTGATCAGGTATTTCCAGATTCAATTACTTCTCTTATAAGGAGAACTAGTATGCATATGCCCAAACTACTCTGAATAAGTGATTTCATCAATTTCTTACAGTTAAGATGCAAAGATCTTTGGAAAAAATATGAATGTAACCTGGGGGAAAATATGGCAACATAAATCTGGTTGGTTGCTAATTTCCATATAAAAAGACTGAAAGCATCCATACAACATTCAGTTTTGCTGTATGTATTATTATTTTTCAACTTTAATCAGCAAATTCCTAGATGTGATCAAATGGTTTTTGTGTTTAAAACTATGATGACTTTAATAATTGATGACTGCAGTTTTAGTTTTTCATTTTCTAAGGACCTAGGAACTGTTAAGGTAACGTCGGAGTATATAAGCTGTTCCAAGTAGGGTGGTTTTTTGTAGAATCAGAATGTTTTGTAGAATTTTTAAATAGTGAGGTAGCCCTTTAGGTATTGCTCCAAGGGTTCCATTTACAATTGGGACAACACACATTTTTTTTTTAAAAAAATTATTAATGGGTAATCTTTGGTGAGCTTACCAGCTTTTGGGGCTGGTTAGTAGCTAAACAGCTCGAGTGCTAACCAAGGACCTAGGAACTGTTAAGATAACGTCAGAGTATATAAGCTGTTCAAAGTAGGGTGGTTTTTTGTAGAATCAAAATGTTCAAGTCTGATAAATTTAGAATTTCGAAAGGTAGCCCTTTAGGTATTGCTCCAAGGGCTCTAATTACAATTGGGACAACACGTGATTTCTTTTTCCACAGTCACTCAACTTTAATTTGCAAGTCTCAGTACTTTATTTTTTTGCTGTTTATCTTCAATTCGTCCATCTCCAGGTATTGCAATGTCAATGAACCATACTTTTTTTCTTTTCAACTATTGTTATGTCAGGTGTGTTGTGGGCCAAGTGCCTGTCTTTCTGGATTCTGAAGTCCCCCAAGATCTTGACTTTCTCATTCTCTAAAACCTTCTCAACCTGATGGTCCCAGTGATTTTTGCTGTACTCAGATCCAATTTTTGCAATACCCTTTCTGTTCTATAGGAAGCAAGTCATTTCTTTTCAAGTATCTGTAAATTTGGCTTATTATACAATTGTATCACAGCGGCCAGTTGTTTCACCGGATTTGGCATTGGTTACTAGTCGGGCCCCACCCAGGGGCCTAGGACGTCGTAACGTATTTTCGTAATATGTGTGCAGATCCAAGCAGTGCGGCTTTTTGCATTTGACTGATGGTGATTTTGTCAATTTTTAACTCTTTTAAATGCAATTCCAGTGCTTTTGGTATAGCACCCAGTGTGCCAATTACCATTGGAATTATCACTGCTTGTTTGTGCCATAATTGTTGAATTTTGATTTTTAAGTCCTGGTATCTTGCGATTTTTTCATGTTCCTTCTCGGCGACTCTGCTATCACCTGGTATTGCGATGTTTATGATTGTGACCTTATTTTTCTCAACCAGTGTGATGTCTGGTGTATTATGCGCCAGTATTTTGTCAATTTGTATACGGAAATCCCACAAGATCTTGACCATCTGATTTTCGGTGACTTTTTTCAGGCTGATATTCCCACCAGTTTTTTGCTGTTTTGATATTATAATTTTTGCACAAATTCCAATGGATCATTTGTGCTACTGATTTGTGCCACAATTTATAATCAGTCTGTGCGATTTTTTTTACAGCAGCTGAGTATGTGATCAACAGTTTCATCAGCTTCTTTGCAAAGTCTGCATTTGGCATCATCAGAGGATTTTTCGATTTTGGCCTTAATGGCATTTGTGAGGATAGCTTGTTCTTGCGCAGCCAGGATTAGTGACTCTGTTTCTTTCTTTAATGTACCTGTTGTTAACCATAACCAAGTTTGTTCAATGTGCACTTTATCTTTTATTTTTTCCAGAAATTGGCCATGCAGTGCTTTGTTCTGCCAACTCCCCATTCTTGATTCTATCACATGTTTTCTGTATTCGTGTTTCGTCTGTTGGGCCTTCAGTAGATTTTTGTTCTTTACTTTGATTAATAGATGTTCTTGACTTTCTTTTAAATAATCAGCTAGTGCATGTTTTTCTTCTTCAACTGTTTGCTTCACTTGTAATAATCCTCTGCCACCTGATTTTCGGGGTAGATATAGTCTATCAGTATCACCACGTGGATGTAGACTGTAGTGCATTGTCATTAGTTTCCTAAAACTAAAGGTCCAAATCAGCTTGTGTCCAGTTAACTATACCAGCTGTGTATCTTATAACTGGTATTGCCCAGGAATTTATGGCCTTGATTGTATTTCCACCATTCAATTTAGATTTCAAAATTTTCCTAACTCTGTTGGTGTACTCTCGCCTGACAATAGTTTTTACTTCTCCATGCTTGATGTTATCCAACTGCAGAATGCCTAAGTATTTGTAGGCTTCATTTTCTTTGCATTTAATTAATTGGCCATTGGGCATTTCAATTCCCTCACATGCAGTGATTTTGCCCCTTTTTATGGATACAGTGGCACATTTTTCCATGCCAAACTGCATTGAAATATCGGTGCTGAATACTCGGAGTGTGTTTGTCAATGATTGGATTTCTATTTCTGACTTTCCATAGAGTTTCAAATCATCCCTATATAGTAAATGCGAAATTTTTTCAGCTTCTTTGGCTGTTTGGTAGCCTAATTTCATTTTTTTTTTTTAAGATTACTGATAGTGGGATCATTGCGATGATGAAGAGAAGAGGTGAAAGTGAATCACCCTGGAAAATTCCTCGCTTGATATTAACCATTCCGTAGATCTCATTCCCTACTGCCAACTCAGTTCTCCATTGTTTCATCGCCTTTTCAGAAAAGGATGTAATATTTTTGCTAATGCCAGTTGTTTCTAAGCATTTTATGATCCAACTATGTGGCAGTGAGTCAAATGCCTTTTTGTAATCAATCCAGACCATATTCAAGTTCGTTTTTCTGTTCTTACAATTTTCTAATATCATTTTATCAATTAGAAGCTGATCTTTTGTGACCCTGCTCCTTCTTTTGTTGCCTTTTTGCTCTACTGGCAAGATGTTGTTTGTTTCCAAATAATCCATCATGTTATCTGCAATAATGCCTGTGAGTAATTTGAAGGTTGTTGGCAAGCATGTTATTGGTCTGTAGTTTTCAGGTGTTGTTCCTTTAGTTGCATCTTTCTGAATCAAGTATGTTTTTCCAGTTGTCAACCATTCATCAATTTGGCCCTTTTGTAAAATTTCATTCAGTTGCCTGGCTAATATTGCATGTAAACTGGTCAGCTATTTGAGCCAGAAACCATGTAATTGGTCCTTTCCAGGTGATGTCCAATTCTTTACCTTTTTAACTCGATTTTTGACCATCTCAGTTGTTATTTCTAATACTTGCATTTGTTTGTTGCCAATGCTTTTCTCAAAGTCATGTATCCACTTTGCTTCCTTGTTGTAGTCCTTTTCATTTTCCCACAATTCTTTCCAGAATTCAACTGTGGCCTGTTTTTCTGGTTTTTCACTTTTGGTGTCACCATTCACATTAAGACTTTGATAAAAACGCCGTTGGTCTGATCGAAATTGCTGATTGTGTTTATATTGGATGATTCGTGCCTCATATCTTTCAATTTTTCTAGCTGTTGCTGTTATCTGCTGTTTTACAATCTCTACAGCTTCATTGATGTTTCTTGTATCCAATCTATATCTTCTGATTATCCGATCTATGATTTTGTTGTTTTTAAGCCGTTGCTCATGCATGTTCTTTAAGTTACTAGCATCCGCCCTTAATTTTTTGATTTTTTGTTCTAAACGGATTTTCCACTTTGGCTTTGATGCTTTTTCTGTTGCGTGACTAGGTACTTTAATTTTAATGCCTAGTTCATTAGTGACTATTACAGCTGTGCTGCACATTAACTGGTTTGTTTCCAAGATGGATCCCGGTTCAATTGTTGAAAACACTGCATTAACCATTTTCATGATAGGGGCCAAAATTTTCTTAGGCACAGTTTTTAGTGATGGTAAACATTGCCTTTCCTCATTAAGCAGAAAATGCTCCATGATCTTATCCTTCAATTCTTTTTGTTTTTGAGTTAGTTCATCAGTTGGTTCAGTGATAACTGGTTCTAGTGGTGGTGATGTTATTTCCTCCCCGAGAGCTTCTTCTGGGAGTTCTACTATAATGTCTTTAGTTGTGTCTTTAATATCAGTTATTTCCGCTTGTGATATTGTTTTTTGGGTTTTGCAATTTGCCTGAATTTCCTCATGTTCAACTTCACTAAACACTTTATTCCGTATAATAAATCGTTTTTGATCTGCTAGTCGTTGTTCACTAACATTTGAATCTGGATATTGTTGTTTCCATAATACATACATTCACTTTAAATAGCCTCTTTTTTCTGGCTCTGAGTTGTAGTAACAGGCCATTATGGCACGGTTTTCATCTGCACTATATTGTTGTCGTTCTGTTGGCTGGTCCACTTGTAGCCCACTTGTTGACAGATGTCCAGGGACCCCAATATCCGCCGCGGTCCTTGTTAACCCGCGCGACGACCGATGCGGTATGGAATTTTTATTTGTTTTTTTCACCATATTGTATGGGTTGGCGGGGTTTTTTTTACGGGACCAGATGCCAACCTGACCCCAACCCTCCTCCTTTCTCATCCGGGCTTGGGACCGGCAACGGCGGAGTTGTTGTTGTTGTTGTTGTTGTTGTTGTTGTTGTTGTTGTTGTTGTTATTATTATTATTATTATTATTATTATTATTATTATTATTATTATACAATTGTATCACAGCAGCCAGTTGTTTCGCTGGATTTGGCATTGGTTACTAGTCGGGCCCCACCCAGGGGCATAGGATTTCGTAATGTATTTTCGTAATATGCGTGCAGATCCAAGCAGTGCGGGTTTTTGCATTTGACTGATGGTGATTTTGTCAATTTTTAACTGTTTTAAATGTAATTCCAGTGCTTCCTTATTGTAGTCATTGTAGTAGTAGTAGTTGTTGTTATTATTATTATTATTACTATTGGAGGAGGAAGAAGAAGAAGAAGAAATTTGATTGGAAAAGGTGTTCCCAGACTCCTGATTTGTTGCTGCTACAGAATAACACATCTATTCTCCAGGAATGGGACTGAAGCAGCATTTTTCCCTATGGGAATAGTCTTTGCAACTAATCCAAAACCTACAACCAAGCAATGTGAGAACTAAATATTCTTAACTCTAAATTCTTTAGATTTTTGTGTTTGCTCTGCAATGCCTTTATATGATGCATCCTATTATAAATCCTCTGCAGACTGGCATATGTTCACAAAAGGCATCTAGAATCCTTGCATAATATGAGATTCTTTATGTTGTGCTTGGAACAACAGGATTTTGAAAATAGATTCTATTCTACATATATCAGAAAAATCCTGGTGTGGCACAATAAGCAATATTTCACTATAAAATCTTCTGTATTAGAAAACATCTGAAGTAGAGTAATAGCATGTATTTCACATGACTATATAAATCCATTAATATATTATCAAGAACGACACAGAGAGGTTTTTGTCCAAGGTCAGAGATTCACAGCACCAAGATACTTCAAACTATTGATTTCAGTATTCATTTTTCCCCATTTTAAGCTACTTTATTTTTAAATGGATGGCACGTTTGCTTGGGTTTTTTTGTCTGATTTTAAGCATAGAAAACATTATAGAAAAGACAGGAACTACTGAAAATGTAAACAGTTTATATACTGTAAGTTATAACACTAGTGCTAACAGATCTGGAATGCAACAATCCTGACAACCACTGAATGGGAGCAATATTAGACTTTTCTGTACTTTTTTTGCTTCTATTGAGTGGCCATCTAGATTGTTGCAGCTTAGATAACTTACGGTCCCAATTTTTTAAAAATATTTTTTCCTTGCTACATGGTTTTTGAACACATTCCCATGTTCAAAATGCCGGAAATAGTTTTTTCTGTAAGATCCCAAATTACTGTTTAAACAGAACCTTTCTTCTGTTTTTTTCTCTTTTTTCTCACCAGCAACCTGTATGCCTCAACAACTTGCAGGTAAGGTATAGGTAACTGTTCTGTGCCCCCTTCTTCGCTCGTTAACAGACGACAGGCAGACAAACTTAAAAGGAAAGAACTTTATCAGTCCTCGGCTCTGACTGGCTGCGAGCCCAAAAATAAACATAAATAAAGTCTCTGACAAGATAACAGAATGCAAAACAAAACTCTTACAAAGCAATTCACTTCTACAAGTGTCTCCTTGAAGCAGGGTTACAGAAAGCAAATCACTTCTCCAAGTGTCTCCTTGAAGCAGGGTTACAGAAAGCAAATCACTCCTTCAAGTGTCTCTCACAAACAAACCACGACCGATGATCAATGAACGTTGAATGAATGAATGAACGTTGATTCCTGCAACCAGGGTGTGGCACCATCCGTCCTTTTATCACCAAAAGACGCCACTAACGAGCCCCAGCTGCATTGTTAATCTTGCATTCCGACTCAACTCACAGCAAACTACTGCTGAGTCACAACAGGTAACACACACACACACACACACACATACACACACACACACACCAGAGGTACATAGACAGGCATGATAACCACTAATATCAGTTAAGAAGAGCCAGCCCTGTTTCCTTTGCTCTAGCTGAGATCAACATTTGCACAAACATGTATTGCACATTGCACATGTTCCTAGACTGGAAGGCTACATTCAATGCCATTCATGCTTTAATCTCTTCCCAATTGGTTTGCTTTAATATGTTCTGTATAGGGTATCACTGAAAAGCATTAGAATACTTTAACTTCTCTGGAAAGCAATAGCACTAATGTTTACCCATGCAACCACCACTGTTGCATGAACGGCAGTAGTTCCCAGTATGCTTCTGGACACAGTCAAAGGTTATCACTTTTAAAGCTCTGCATGACACAGGTTCAGATGTTGACAGATGTCTGGTGAAAAGAGGGAATGTCCTTTTTTGTCCTTATGTCCTCCTTATGTCTTCCATCCACAGATAGAGAAGGGCAATGTTAAAAAAAAATCTAGACTTAGGTAAACCACTTTGCTAATGTCTCTGGGTCAGTGATGGCGAACCATTTGGGCACAGAGTGCTCAAACCCAAACCCACTGGAAACCCGACCACATGAACGCTTTGGAAACTTGATGACCAGCTGGCCAGCGCTCATGAGTGCCTCTGAAACCCAACAACTAGCTGGCCGGTGTGCATATGCACTTCGGAAATCCACTGACCATCTGGCTGGCGCACATGCACGTCTCAGAAACTCGACTCCCAGCTGGCTGAGTTAGGTGACAGAGTGCATGCCCACAGAGGGGGCTCTGTGTGCCACCTCTGGCATGTGTGCCATACGTTCACCATCACAGCTCTAGGGTTATCCTGTTGCTGCTCACTTCATTTTTGTGATCCTGAAAATGCTCGGTTCATTTTGGTATTGTCTATGGTAGTTGTGTCTCCTTTTGGCTGAACTGGCCTTGCCATTTGATTCACATTTGTTCCTTTCTATGCTTGTAGAACAGTGTTTCTCAACCTTGTCAACTTGAAGATGTCTGGACTTCAACTCCCAGAATTCCCCAGCCAGCAAATGCTGGCTGGGGAATTCTGGGAGTTGAAGTCCAGACATCTTCAAGTTGACAAGGTTGAGAAACACTGTTGTAGAACAAAAGAGAATGTAGAATACTCATGTACTGAGAATCCAGCAGAAAGAACTAGGAAACTATTTTGTAATGAATTTAGAGAAATGAACAGATGTAATTCCAAAAAACTAGTTGTTCATTGTTTCTTTCAACTATTTATTTCTTTACTGGTAAGTTTTTCAGTGTTCTACAGTTGCCTGTGGTAATTTGTTCCAAATTTAGATGATCTAAAGTCTTTGTAAGTCTTATGATTTTGCAGTCAGTGCAAATAATAATTGGTACCACTGTTGGCTTCTTCCAACTTGTTGTGATCTCTATTTCAAATCTGTCTTTTATAATGTTTTTTAATTCCTTGTCTTTAACACTACTGTCCTTTGAAATGGCTACATAAATAAACAAAAGATAGCTGGTTTTAATGTCAATAATGTCTGATGTGTTATATTTTTTTTAGGTCAATCAGTCTGAGTTTTAAAATCCCATGACATTTTTGCTGTCGTTTTCAATGATCTTATTTGTTTCTAGCAATCCATAACTAATTTGGAATCCATATATTTGATATAAATATCAGTGCAATATTTTCCCAACACAGTCGCAACTCTTTTTTAAAAAAATAAACCAGTCTCTGTTATTTTGCAGAATTCATTTATCACATGGTCAATTGTTATCCCCTTATCTCAGCATAATGGGTCTTTACCAAACAAATTCTTCTTTTCTATTTTTGATGACATTTGTATTTGACTCTTGTTTAAGGTGACCAGATTTTCAGATTGGTAAAGAGGGACACCTTTGACAGGGGGGGGGGGGGTTTGATTAAAAATTTTATACGGAGCAACAAAAATTTTCATACAACGCAAAAATAGTATTGTAATATTTTTAAATTCAACATAACTACAATTTACAAATATAAATTGTAACTGTTGCCAAACATCAAAATTATGATCACGTGACCGTGAGGATGCTGCAATGGTCGCTAAGTGTGAAAATGGTCGCTAAGTGTGAAAAATGGTCATCAGTCACTTTTTTCAATGCCATTGTAACTTTGGTCACTATACCACCTTTCTTGCCACAGTTCTTAAGTGAATAACTGCAGCTGGTATTTTGTATTGAATCCTTTTTAAAATAGTCTAAGACAATTTAAAAAAAGATTCTATCCAAAATACAAAATACCAGCTGCAGTTATTCACTTAAGAACTGTGGCAAGAAAGGTGGTATAATGGGCTTAGTGACCAAAGTTACAATGGCATTGAAAAAAGTGACTGATGACCATTTTTCACACTTAGCGACCATTTTCACACTTAGCAACCGTTGCAGCATCCTCATGGTCACACGATCAAAATTTTGATGTTTGGCAACAGATTAGTATTTATGATGATTTCAGTGTCCTGGGGTCATATAATCACCTTTTGACAAAGTCAAATGGGGAAACCAGATTCACTTATGTTACTAACTTATCAGCTGCAGTTATTCACTTAAGCACTATGGCAAGAAAGGTGGTATAATGGGCTTAGTGACCAAAGTTACAATGGCATTGAAAAAAATGACTGATGACCATTTTTCACACTTAGCGACCGTTGCAGCATCCTCATGGTCACGTGATCAAAATTTTGATGTTTGGCAACAGTTACAATTTATATTTGTAAATTGTAGTTATGTTGAAATAAAAAAAATATTACAATACTATTTTTGTGTTGTATGAAAATTTTTGTTGCTCCGTATAAAATTTTTAATCAAGCCCCCACCCCCAGTCAAAGGTGTCCCTCTTTACTGAAAATCTGGTCACCTTGTTTTTTAGGATGCTGTCTAGATTTGCCATAGCTTTCTTCCCCAGGAGCAAGCGTCTTTTAATTCCTTGGAATTGGGTATGTCTAGTTTAATAAAAAGGACCAAGATATTGTATTGTGGTTGCTGCAATTAATATACTTAATAACTCCATTTTTATTCTTTATTTTTTAATAATAATTTTCATAACAGTTGCTCCTGTTTTTGTAATTACTGTTTTATATTATTATTTTAGTGGATTGTTGTCACCCCTGAGAGTCACTGCTATTGAGATGTACACATTTGAACAATAAATGTATTTATTTTCATATTTAAGGAAAGGCATCATCTATAAACTAAGCAAAGGTGTAGCTTCCAAGATGTGCCCTTGGGATCTTGAAGTTGGTGGGAATCTACTCAGAGATTAATTGAGGAAAGCTTAATAACAGGGAGTTCTTAACTTAAATCCACACAGAATAAAACTATTTTAATAAATCCTATGCACAATAAATAAAATATTATTTTAAAATAAAAGAAAAAAACCCACTTACCAGCAGGCTTGCACTCCAAGTAAACCCAGAATGATGTAAATGTTAATACAAAGAACTGAGCAAATTGAAATGGTGAAATTAGTCAGGGAAAAATGCCACCATATTTCGGAGCAGTCCTCCAACCTACGTGCCCCTCCCCTCCGGAAAATCCAGGAAGTAATCTCTCTAGCCATTTCCTGCAGCTCTATGGTACTAGATCATTTTTTTCTTATAAAAGTGAGTAAAAACTGCACGGGGGGGGGGGGAGAGGTCCGTTTTGTTGCTTTAACGTTTTAATATCTTCAATGAAAGTACTGAGACAGAGAGAGAGAGGTTAGACAGGGTGTCTTTTGTCTTGCCCCGGTTAGGATTTCTTAAGCAAATCCACTGGGCTTTCAACATGAAGCCAGAAAATCGGGACTTTTTTAAAAGGCGGAGGGACGCGGGAAAAATTGTTATAAAGTGTGCTTATCACGCTGAAATCGGTACGTCTGGTCACCCTACTCTTGTTCTATTTCCATGCTTAAGGTACCATTCTTAAGCCCCTGCCATTGTCAGATTTTCCTTCAGTTTGTTTCAAAAAATTTTATGAAGTTCATTGGTTTTTCCATTTTCTAATCTCATTTGAAGCTAAGTAATGTTTAAGTATTAATTCTGCAAAAAGCCCATAGTACTTAGATTCATTCAATAAAGTGCCATTACTTGTCTTAATTAAGCTCTTGTTTTTCTTCTTTTACAATTTGTTTTATGTGTAAACATTCTGACCTGCTTGTCCACTTCAGAAGATATAATGTATTGATATCACTATAGGGCTATAGGGCATTATTGACAGTCATCATTTTCTAGTTTGTCAATCCTGGTTATCAAAGTACAGCTGAGTTCTGCTGAATATTCTTGCAATATATCAAATTATTAGTATTGTCCATAGGTTGATTTTTCTGATGGTATTTTCACTATTCAAGCAAGACTTTAGGATTTTCCTCACTTGCTTGCAATATTTTAGTCTTATTTTTCTCTTTATTTGACTGTGCAAAAATAAAGCAAAATTAAATATTCCAAATTTCTAGTATTTATAAGGTTGCTTGGGTGCTAGATTTTTACTTTACTATGAACTGCTTACCATCTTGTGAATTAATGATTTTCCTATTCTTTATCTCAATAACTGCATATTTATCAAGCCCAAATGATATTGCATTGCAATATTATCACTACAACTGAAAAACATTTAGCAATGATTCTAGTTTAGCTTTTGATTTGACATACTAGATCATCCATGTAAAAAGACACATTTATTTTAAATTTTCCTTAAACATGTATATGTTTTTCATCCTTGTCAATGGCATCATCACTAAACTTAGTAATAATTGTGATAGTAAATTTATGCTGAATGGTGCCCTTCTTATTTTGACTCCATCATATTAAGGATCAATTTTGAATTCCCATGCTTTTGCTATTATTTCTAAAGATTCTTGGATAATTGACTGGTATCACGAATTTCCATAATTTTTATGATTGAGCTTTGGGGAGAAAAGTCAGATGCTTTCTTACAGTCAATCGAAGCGATATGTGGATTTACTTTTCATTAGTCTGAACTATTTTTAGGATTATTTTATTAAGTACCGGTAATTAATATTTAGTTCCTCATGAATTTCTTTTTTGTTCAACTGGTAAAGAGATTTTTTTTCTTTCAAATAAATATACATTGAATTTGAAGCAGGATAGGGGAAACATTGGTCTACAATGTTTTAAAATGACTTGTTTTTGTTTGTCTTTTATTACTGAAAATATTTTTCAGTTGTCCTCCAATTTTCATATTTCCCAGAACTACCTACTTTTCTAGTGAGCTTTTTAAAAAATAACTTTACTGCTGTACCATTGTAACATTTTTTCTAGTCTCTTCAGATAGAAGGGTTTCACCTCTAGCCAAAAATTGCAAATGAAATGGGCTTTTCTTTAAAAAAAGAGATTCATGCTTTTTATAACCCAAGACTGTTGAGCTCCACAATCTCTAATGGAAAACTCTGTCCAAAAAGTTAAAAGGAAAGGAACAAAGATAAACTCCTTTACCTATGCTTTATTACAAAGGAGAACTTTGCTTTTGCCTACTCCCATTTCCCCCCATTATTTCTTTCAAGCTATGCCTCCTCTCTCTATTTCCTTTTTACACTCCTCTCTCAGCCTCAAAGCAAGGACAGGTCACTTGTCTTTTTAAACAAGCATTTAGAAGAAATCTTCTGATACTCAAGCTTACAAAAAACAAAAATACAAAGGGAAATTTTAATTGGAATCATTTTGTTCTGCGCACATGTGTGTTCTTATTATTCTCTTGAATTTTTCAACTTTGGAGAGTAGCTTACAAATACCTTCTCGGGATTCACAATGCTGGGCTGCTTTATTCTGTGGCAGAGAGGCTTTCAGAACACAACACAATAGCTTTTGTTTCAGAAGTACAGGGCAACAAGAACCTTTTATGCCAGAGGTCTGTATTATATCCATAACGGTGGATTTGGATGGTGGAATGGAGGTTGGGAGAAAATGTGAATGAGCGATTTCTCTATTGTACCAATGGAGGCCTTCCAGCAAACACATGTACAAAAGAAAGCACATCCTTAAGAGCTAAAGCAGACTCAGGATAAATACTCATTTTGCACATAATGGTTCCTGTGATTTAACCTTGCACGGCTGCTATGACACCTGCTTTTCAGAACAATTGTTGAAGAACAAGCTGTGCATTGTCTGCTGTATACATACTGAGCCATGCGAGTTAACATTTCTCTCTTTTTTAGTTACTTTTGTTCCCTGACAGTTCTCTCTCATTTTTTTTTAATATGGCATTTTTATGTGAATGAATAGATTCAAACAAATTGCAGCCTTGATTGCCACCATGTTGGGTTCTGTTGGAACTATTCTGTCACACCATCACAGGTGACATAGTGACTGAGAAAAAGAAGGTCTAAAGGTGTTAAAGTAAGGAGCAAAAAAGAGCAGGCACCAGAGGCCATGACAAGAAGGCCAGGTCCTGTGAATAATTTCCAACACACAGGATTCCTGTTGCTGTTATGCAGGCCAATATCCCTTTTTTGTTGCACTGTTCACATATCTTTGTAACTAGAAGAATGTTCTGTTTTTTTTCTATCTTGCATGAAAGTTAATGTATAGAAAGATTTTCATAGACATCTTATGATTCGGAATGGGATACACCCTACTCCTGTAGACACTTCTCTGACTGCAGGAGCGCATAACCCAAGTTGATTTAAATATGGTATGAATTATCAGAATAAATCAAAGCATGGGTTCTAGAAGTGCAGCAGCCTTCTATGTTAGAAGTTGAATTGCAGGTAACGGGGAGGTGAGGATATATCTGCAAAATGAGTTGTGTTGTCCTTGCATAGGTCGCTGGTAAAGGTGTAACACAAATAATGTATTTTTCTAGCCAAACAAAACCATCTTTCACATTCTTTTTTTTAGAATACAGCAACAAAACCTAATTTGTAAACCTTTGAAGGTATTTTCTATTTTCTTTGAGTTCTTTAGATTGCACTCTTATTATTTATTCTCAAATATAAACCCCAGTATTGAATTTCACTGAAAATTATCCTTACCTTTACATAATAAGAGTATGAATGCCTGAACATTTACCTATTGAGGTACTACAAATCCAAACATAACTAATGTTGAAAAATGAGAGAAGTTTTAATTAAGCATCAACTAAAGACCAATTTGTTGGTTTTAACTATTGGAAAAGCTTTATTTAGTGCAGAAAAGTTAGTATATGTATATATGCTCTACGATACAACATTTTGCCCAGTTAAAGGTCATGTCAATGAGGGCATTAGTAGCATATAGATAAAACTAGGCATTCACTCATTACTTTTATGGTTTACACATGTAGCAGTTTTGGTGTCTAAAACTTTTTCATTTTCTGAACTACTAGTTGGGTTCCCTTCTCCATAATCATTACCATTATTTAAATTCAAAGTCAACATTAAAATTCTTGTGTGTGTATATATATATATATATATATATATATATATATATATATATATATATATATATATATATATATATATATATATATATATATATATATATATATATATAGTTGATAAATAAATAAAGGTAGACTAATATAGATCTATTTCAAGCTATTTATACAATATACAATGTGTAACCATAATGTCAAAAATGCAAACATCTTTGGAAAAAATATGAATGTAATCTAGGCAAAATATGGCAACATAAATCTGGTTGGTTGCTAATTTCCATACAGAATGACTGAAAGCATCCGCAAACATTCAATGTTGCTTTATGTGTTATTATTATTTTGCAACTTTAATCAGCAAATTCCTAGTTGCTACAAAATGTTTTTTGTGTTTAAAACTATGATGATTTTAATAATTGATGACTGCACAACATTTTTTTAATGGCTTAAGACTTATTGCATCCATTTTCTGAGTTTTCTTAAAAAAAGAAGGGTGTTGTAGAAAATGATCAAATTTATCACTTATAGCAAAATATTAATGTAGCAGCAGGAAAGATGATGTGGCCATCTATCTATAAGCATTCAGGCTTCAAAGAAAGCATAAACATGGAATTAATAGTTTGTCTACTGTAGGGGACAAATAAATGCAAATTCAATCTCATTAATATCAAGTGGGTGACTTCTTGGTTTATGGGGTTGGGATTGATTTTGTCAAATACCAATAGATTTATTTAAAATGTCTTTTAAAATTTAGCATCCATATAATCATTAGTTGAAATAAATAAAACTCTCTGCAATTGCTACCATTTCTCCTCCTCTCCCCCCACCTCTTTAGATGTTTTACCTCAATAAAGTTCGTGCATTAGAGACCACTTTCATGCTGAAATATGTCTCTCAGAAGAACTGCTATAAATATCAGTATTTTCCACAGTATCAGTTTAGGAGTCAAGTGAATTTTAATGACATTGTAATCTTATTGTAATTAATTGTGGTACAGTAGGGAAAAACATTGGGAGTGTCCATTAAGTACATTTTGCATCATTTTTAATGTTCATTCTTTCCCCCCAATTTGGAATGGGAGAAAATTGGTTTTACATCCTTTAAAAAAAAAAAAATTCTCTGATTTCCATTTGGCATGGAATTTTGGTATTCCCCCATCCCCCACTGCTAACTGAAAAAGCTTTGTATTGTGGTGTTTAGAGTAAGGAAGATGGCTCTGGAAATATGTTAATACATTACTGAGTCAAAAGGTAACAGTCAGACTTGCAAGATTCTGTTATTATGGACAAGCTCACTAAAAGTCACTTCAATCTTTCCTTGAAGTGTATTTCTTAATCTGGTCTACCTAGTGGATCCGCTATCAGGTAGATGGACTGATTTTACTACTGGTAAGTCCTCAACAACAACTGAAGTGATGACAAATTCTACTTGTTTGTTCCATTTTCTTACGGCTGCTTTTTGGTATCAAGAACAATTACCCCCCAAAATGGAGTCTTTGTTATTTTTAAATTCTATGGATACTGTCTAGGGGTGCATCACATGCTGACATACACATTAAAAAAGCTTAGAAATAGGGTTTTATCTCTATTATAACATTAACATTCTTGCCCTTTAAAGTCTTGACATAAACAGCATTGGAACCAAGTTCAAATGAACCTGCTTTAAATCCCCTTTTAGGCCTTTGTACCCCATGTACATATTAGGGATGAGAGAAGATGACTCAGTATAAAGGTGACATTTTAGGAGAAGGACATTCATGTCTCCCAGTTTAAACTTCTATATTTTTTAAATGTGCAGAAAAGCCACTTTGTTTTTCATTCTGTCATAATTTAGAATCTCAACATATCTTGCCTATGCTACCTTTTTAGCCTCTACATAACAAAACAAGCTTCAGATAAATAACCAGAGAAGTGTGGGGCAAGCAATACCACCCAGATAGTTAATTCGACACTGGTGCTTTTGATCTCCTGTTTCAATGATAAGAAAGGGATGAATGAACTTCCTTTTAATCTTCACTCCTACATTTTAAAGGCCCTCAATATTGTTCCCACCAACCAGGTAATTTTCATTTGCAACTCTAATTAATCTGTGAATAAATATGCTTTGAGAAAGGGATTGATTTAAATGAGGACTGTCTTTCCAGCTTTAATCTACACACTCTATTTCTCTTGAGAGAAAATAGCTCCTTCCGTGTTCTTTCTTGAAGTTCACACATCTCTCTCTTCTTCTCCTTTTTTGTTAATCATAAAATAATGGCTTAGCAGGTAAATAAAAGGTGAAGGAAGTTTTACAAAAATGGGTGCCTATTCACCCTTGCTACCTTTAATCTACTGTATTCTCCTCCTAATGAGTGTAAATTACCTTAGCTATTTGACAAAGTATTTACACCGTACATTACCTAGCAAGCTGTTCTCAAAGAGCATTTTTATATTATTAGTATGAGTATTATCTTTAATCTCTTGTTGTGTGAAAAATGAGGACAACATAGAGCTCAATATAAAGCTGAAAGCTGCACATATGAACTAGACTGGTCTTAGAAAATATAATGGAATGATTAGCTCTTATAGGCCAATCCAGTAGAAAAGTATTAGAGCTGTTTGTTGATATCCAGTAAAGACAAGCCAGAAAAACTTGATTAGATATTGGGTGGATGCAAAGTTAGGCAGGGCAGTTCAAGGGCATGAAACTACCCAGGTTCAAAGAGAAAATATCCCAGCAGTTAATGGTATGAATAACTTTTGCAGAATATTTTACAATCCCATTCCATATAGGACTGTAACATTCTACCTGAGCATTTCTTTGTGCAAAAGTCACAGTAAATTCTCAGAAACTATTGGGGAACTGCATATATGAAAAAGTCACTGCATAATAATGGGGGACAAACTGTTATCACATGAATTTATCTCTACTATAATCCAAAATAATCTGCCATTTTTGGAAAAAAAACATACAAAGATTGCATCCAACACTTTTTAACAAAGAATCTGATCTCTAAGTACACTTAGACTGATTTTCTTTCAAAAATGTATTTCTACATGCATATTTTTTCTTAAAACTTGAATGTAGGAGTGTCCTGTTTTTAGCTGAGATTTGTATCAGGATATTTAGAAAATTTCAGATTAACCCAAGGCATACACAAACTTGGTTGAAGCTTCCTTGAAATGATAGGACTAGAATTAAATATTATAACTTTAAAATAGTGACTATTACAAACTCTGATTCCTGAACTTCAGGCTGAAAAACATCACCTTCACATCTCAAGTATCTTTCCAAGTAACAATAATCTGGCTTTCCATTTCTCACACTCACTTATATGTGGCAGTTGCTTATTTACATTACATTATATTTACATTGTTTACACTTTTTTACATGTACTGAAAATCATTACCTATTAATTAATGAAATTCTGACTAGAAGTATGGTCCAATTGGTAATTACATTACCAACCATTTCCCCCCCAAAAAATATGGTTCTGAGTAATTCATATTAGAGTCTGCTGATTCTTTTAAAATATTTAAAATTCTGAAGTTGTTTCCTTTCAGATGAGTGGGACCTTGTAGTAGGTTATCCATAGCTCATGACAGTGATAGTTTAGTTCAGTAAAAATAGGTATTGATGAAAGCTACATTACACTAATCTTGCTTTTTTTTCTTTGAAAGTTGAATGGCTTATAAATAACACATGTTAAAAACATATAATAAATGCTGTTCTGAAAAAAGCTAATAGAGTGATCTGTATCACTGAACAGGGTAAGCAAATAGGAATTTTACAAGAGATTTCAGCAGAGAAGATCAAGATAAAGCATTTAATAGCAAAGCCTCCTTTTTCCTTTCTTTTACTTATTTAAACTAGCAGACTGCCCATCTCCAAACATCTCCGATCAGATTCTCACAATTAAAAGAACAACATTCAGAAAAACAACATTCAGAAAATAACAATCATTCCTGAGTATATTTCTAGATAAATGTCAGCCCCAACAAGGTAGACCAGATCAAAAAATAGATACTATCAGTGGCTAAATCTACTTTTTTTAGTATGGCTGTAAGCTTTCATGCCTACAGTGGGATTCTCCCAGTTACTTGTTTGGTGACAACATTTTTGTACCTATCTTCATATCTATCTGTCTATCTTTATATGAGCTTAAGCCATGTTTTTCTGTTTGTTGCTTTGATAGAATATAGAATAATAGGATTGGTACCTTTTTAACAGAACTTCCTCCTCTTTCTCAAGGCCATCCTCTCTATCCTATATGAGCTTCTGTGGCACAGTGGTTAGAGTGCAGCACTGCAAGCTACTTCTGCTGTTCACTGGCTGGCAGCAGTTTGGCAAATTGAATCTCACCAGGCTCAAGTCTTCCATCCTTCTGAGGTAGGTAAAATGAGGACCCAGATTGTTGGGGGCAATACTCTGTAAATCGCTTAGAGAGGGCTGGAAAGCACTATGAAGCAGTATATAAGTCTAAGTGCTAGTGCTAGTGCTATCCTGGATCTCCACGTGGAGATTCGTGCCCTCACCACCGTCCAGGCCTTCCGCACAGCCTTGAAGAACTGGCTAGCCCGTCAGGCCTGGGGATGAAGATAGTTGCCCCTCCCGAATGATGAATGCATGTTGGTTACTGTTTTTATTATATGTGTCTTTGTTATTGTCTGTATTTCCCCTTCCCCGATTTTATGTGAGCCGCCCTGAGTCCCCTCAGGGAAAAGGGCGGCCTACAAATGTCAATAAAATCACTAAAAAAAAAAAATCACTAAAATCCTCTACCATCCTTCTCCAGATTAAAGGCATATATCCAACTATTTTATCCCAAGCCTTGAATAAAAGTCAGATTTAAATAATGCTTGATGGCTGACAAAGTAAGGGTGATGTTATTCCCAAGGATAGATGCAGCAAAAGAGGAGAATCATATATCATTTCCAATGTTTATATATGGATACATACATGCTTAAATATAAAACAATCCTAGAGCTACTTTATGAGTTTTAATGATTCAATGAACAACGAACTATTGTTACATAATCTATATATATATAAATGTGTGTGTGTCTGTGTTTTCCAGCATAACTCTGGAACTCCTCGAGCAATTTCAACCAAACTTGATACACAGATGACTTACTCTCTGGAAAAAAATACTGTGGTTGTAACACCCCTCAGGTGTGTGCTCTGTTAAGATACAGCCTATTGTGCCTTAAAATGGCTTCTACTGTACTACCATAAAATGGCTTCTACTGTACAGCGCAGTGGTGTTGCCATGGTAACGGCTTCACAGTACTTCACAAGAGGGCTCTCTATGGTAAGGTAGAAAATACAACATTAGAAATTATGTTTGGTCCAGACATTTTCCCCCTATAAATAAATAAACCAGGCAATGCCAGGTTATCAGCTAGTCTTGTATAAAAACCACAGTGTATTATTCCATATGTAGAAATATTGGGTTACAATATCATATAGGTCCATTGGCAAGCTTTGCATGGAACAACGTTAGATCATTTGGCATCATCATGATTAGGAATGAATATCTCTGCAGTAATCTTAAAATGAAAATTACAAAGTGCAGAAATCCTGTAAACGTAATATACTTTTGAAAAAGCACATGAAAAAGAAAAAAAGTTGAGATACATTCAGCTAACTAAGGTTTGTCTGAATCAAAGTTGTCATAAGGCTATTTGTTCAGCAAGCTCTAGTTATCTCACTAGTCACACATCAACTTTGGGTCCCTGATTCATTTGTTAGTTTAGATATATAAAAATGGCTTTCTGCCTGGATGGCTCCCAGAGTGAGTCGATAGACAGAAAAGGGAAACAGTATGCTCCCTCCCATATTTGGGCATACCAGGGGTTGTGACACAATAAACACACACACACACACACAAACACACACACACACACACATATATATATATATATATATATATATATATATATATATATATATATATATATATATATATATATATATATATATATATATATATATATATATATATATATACTTAAAGTCACAACCCCTGGTATGCCCAAGTGTGGGAGGAAGGTCACACTTCCACTCTCTGTCATTAGGCTCGTCACAAGAGTCCATCCAGACAGAAACCCAATATTTTTTTACTGTTGCCTTTGTTATATTTGTGTTTTTATTTGTGCTGATAAATAAATAAAGGAAGACTAGTATAGATCTATTTCAAGCTATTTAGCTCTCATCAGCTAGCCATATCCTTACTGGGATTCGAACCTGTGCTCTATTGCCTCCCAGGCAGGGAGTTAACCATTTGAGCTACAGAGAACGACTCCTTTTATCAGCCAGCCAGGGTGGGAGGTATATACTTAAAGTCACAACCCCTGGTATGCCCAAGTGTGGGAGGAAGGTCACACTTCCACTCTCTGTCATTAGGCTCGTCACAAGACGTCAAATATAACAAAGGCAACAGTAAAAAATATTGGGTTTCTGTCTGGATGGACTCTTGTGACGAGCCTAATGACAGAGAGTGGAAGTGTGACCTTCCTCCCACACTTGGGCATACCAGGGGTTGTGACTTTAAGTATATACCTCCCACCCTGGCTGGCTGATAAAAGGAGTCGTTCTCTGTAGCTCAAATGGTTAACTCCCTGCCTGGGAGGCAATAGAGCACAGGTTCGAATCCCAGTAAGGATATGGCTAGCTGATGAGAGCTAAATAGCTTGAAATAGATCTATACTAGTCTTCCTTTATTTATTTATCAGCACAAATAAAAACATATATATATATATATATATATATATATATATATATATATATATATATATATATATATATATATATATATATATATATATATATATATATATATAATGTTATATTTATGCTGATAAATAAATAAAGGGACGAGCCTAATGACAGAGAGTGGAAGTGTGACCTTCCTCCCATACTTGGGCATACCAGGGGTTGTGACTTTAAGTATATATATATATATATATATATATATATATAATTTCAAATTTGCTATTTATACTTATAATTGTTTTGCTCCAATAAGCCCTTATATTCATGGGTAGCTTTATTTCATCTTTATTGTAAACAATGTCTATGTTCAAGGTTACCAGTTATTTCATTATTCAGGCAAACACTTTCCCTTCCCCCCATTTTTCAGAAGAGACTCAGTTCAAGGTCTTATATTATTTCCACCTCTTAAGTTTTGCCATTTCTTCATCTCACAAAAACATTTCCTCTTGCTTCTCATTTGTCTACAATTCCTATTCAATATTCTATCCACAAAGGAACGCAAGACAGGACCAGGGTCCATCCATGTTTCTGGCATTTGAAAAGAAAAGATCCTTTCTTTTCTTGCTTAAACTTGCAAAACAAATAACAAGAGTTTGGGGCAAGCACTTTTTTCAAAGATTTTAGTAAATTTTAAGAGCTTGCTTTGCCTTAAAGTTTGAATGTTATTTATACAAAACTGAGAGTTTAATTTCTCTACTCGTAGAATAACCTGCATGTTATTCAGAGTCTAATTTAATAAAAATATGAGTTGCTTTTTCTGTGAAAATTTCTAATTTTTAAAATCTCCAGAGCCAGGTGATTTCCCCACCCACCCACCCCAAGATAAGTCCTTCTGGAGATTGCGGTCCAGATACTTGATTTTATCACCTTTTTGGTAATAGATAAGTTATGGACTTTTACACTGATTCATGGTTCCATGTTTGCATAATAAAATATATTTACAGATTTTTCATTTTCAATTATTTATTTATTTGTTTCTCTATTGAATGAAAACTTTTAACAAAATAAGTCAGAGTAAAACAGAAAGCCTGACTGCTGATGGCTTCATAGATCTATCCACATAGGTTTCTTGACAACAGTGTGAAAGTGCTTTGCTATTTGTTTGCTTGTTTTAATTTCCTAGTTTAACAGAGAGGTATATATTATTGGTAGTAGTCTGAGCCTGCTTAGCTGGTGCAGAATCAGATCAAGTTATGTAGGTTATACCACCAAAGTTGAAAAACAGAGTGAAATATTCAAAGTGCCTTGCACATCAGTTTCCAAACCTTACACTATTATCCCAATGTTTAATAAATCTTACCCTACTATCCAAAATTGCTGCAAAAGATGGATGTCTTTAGCAAAATATTCCCCTATTAACAGGTGCAAATCAAAACTGATATCCATAGATGAGAATTTGGTTAACCATTCATTTAAGAAATATCAAGTATGTATTTGTACCAAATTCATTAAATCTCTATACAGGAAGATATAACTCAGTTAGCAGCATGTAATATAAATAAAATATATGGTGAAATTTCTTTAGATATTGATAGATGAGAGTCATTAAACCTTACTCTTTGGGGAAAGGAGAATGCTTTCAAAATGAATGGTATTCCCAGATTAAATTATATTCTGAGAGGAATCCCAGTTTATGAACTGGCAGATATTTTCAGAAAATAAATTCTTTGTTTAGAAAATTTCAGTGAGGTTCTTTGATTCAAGGAATATATTTACATAAAATACATTACCAACTAATTAAGGGTGGTTTTCCAAATATGGAGGTGTATCATATTAAATAGTGAAAGACAACAATTGGTGCTAATTTTCCAATTTGGGCAATTTTGGAATATATATTATTGTATATAGCACTTTTATTGGATGGACAGTATTAGATACCAAATATGATATATGTCTAATATCTCTGAAAACAATTACATGAATTATAAATGTAATGTCTAAAAAAATATTCAATTCTTTATCCCATGCCAATTTGACTTTATGAGGAAACACAATTTTGAAAATTGGGGAAAAGATGATATGGAAAAATTGGATAGAAGCAAGGATATTGACCTTGGATGGTGGGGTAAATTTTGTCATATTATATGTGTTAAGAGGCAAATATTATCTACCAGATGTAACCCAATCACAATATTTATAATTACAACATTAGTTATTTGGACCAGTAGCATTGATTAATACCTTGTCATGATCTATAAAACTAAAAAAAAAACATATTATTTCGATAGATATTTGTTATTGGTAAATCAATTTGATATGCAGATGCTAAGAAATGAGTGGAATAAAGAATTACAGCTTCTTATGTTGCCTTGACAATGGAAGAGTGTTTTTACTTCTGTATCAATAGTGTAAATAGGCTTTAAACTATTGACTTAAGCAACAACAAAAAATATGTAGAATTTGTTGGATTCCATTTCAATATTTTGCATCAAAAAAGATTGTATAGAATAGCATTTTGTTGGAGATATCCAGAGTAATGTTTCACCATAACCTCCTGTTAATTCTAGTGTTCCTCAAAATTGAACTATATTGTTGCTAAGGTACAGTATTTAGTCACATCCAGCTCATTGTGAAGCAACCTACATTATTTCACCTCTCTTCTTGTAAGCTCATTCTTGTGTCATCAATGATAGTCTATCGTGTTTTCTGTTGCTCTGTTTTTTTAACTTTACTTTTCTAAGGTCTTGCCTTTCTATTTTGCTTTCAAAATATTTAAGCCTTACCTTTATTATTAATACTTCCAACTGCATGGTCAAGCTGTCCTTTAGAATGATTGCCCCAAAGGCCTTGCCCTTGGAATGTTTGCAAGACCTGAAATCCAGGTGAACAAATCTCTCTAAGGTGCGTGTTTTTACTTTCAGTATTTTACAGTGGGAAATCTAGGGCCTTGAAAAAGGATACGTTTGTTGTCAGTGTTATGTCTCTTGTAAAGTCACAGAGATTTCCCATCATATCCAGGTAGACTTTAATATCTTTATTGACAAGTTTTCTTAATAATTCCAATTTACCCAGCTGTCAATATTGTTACACAAAATAGAATGTACAACTAAATAGGCAAACTTTTAGATGGCCCTTTCTATCGGAGTATCACAATATCAAAGTAATGAAGTCCCTCCTGGATAATTGTCATGAATCCTTGAACACATAAGCTCAGCCTAATTAGCTTATTATTTTCAATTATTTCACCTCGAAGCTTTTGATTCCTAGTGTCTGTAGTTACTAAATCCTTTAGAGTTCATGAATAAACTACATTCATTCTTGCATACAGCATTTCTCTTTTATAAATTTCTTAATGTGTTCAAGGTGAAACACAAATAAAGAAAACATTTAGCAACTTTTACTTAAATTTATTTAAGTACTTTTTCAAGATTACATGGCAAATAAACCTTGTAAGAAATAGAAATAATAAAGTACAAGATAAAACACACTTAAGAGCATCTCTTTGTTTCTGGTAATTCTGCATCCTTTATTGAAAAGATGCAACTGTGAAGGAAAAAGCTAAAATTCTGTTAAGAGAGCAAAACACAGAACTAGAAAATAGAAAGTAAAAGAAAATAAAAATTAAGCTCTTCTATTCCTTCAAGGGTCTTATCCCCCTGGCTTTCATTAGTTCCTTCCTGGTATTTCCAATTGTACCCCCTTAGCTTGGCTTCACTCAACATTGGCTTCTTCAGACAACCATCCAGCATTGGGTCTTGAGCATTCAAAAAGAAGAAGCTACATGTGCTTGACACATAATCCAAAGCTAAATCTATGTAAGTCTGTGCCATTCTCAGCTCTCAGTCTTTATCCCATTAACCTTCTTTCTGACATTTTCTAGATTCCAACAATATCTTTCTATTTCAAGGAACTTAAAATTTTAAAATATTTTTGTCCAGGAAATATAAACAAATTACCTTAATACAATTAATGTTCCCTTCCAGTAAGCAATTATTCCATAAAGGTAAAGGTTCACTCGCACATGTGTGCTAGTCGTTTCCAGCTTTAGGGGCAGTGCTCATCTCCATTTCTAAACTGAAGAGCCAGCACTGTCCGAAGATGTCTCTGTGGTCATGTGGCCGGCATGACTAAACGCAGAAGGCGCACAGAACAATGTTACCTAACCACCAAAGTGTTCCCTATTTTTCTGCTTGCACCTTTTACGTGCTTTTGAACTGCTAAGTTGGCAGAAGCTGGGACAAGTAACGAAAGCTCACTCTGTTACACGGCGCTAGGGATTCGAACCGCTGAACTGCCAAACTTCTGATTGACAGGCGCAGCAACTTAACCACTGAGCCACCTCATCCCTTATTCCAATTATTCCATAATAAAACCTAAATCTAAGTATAGCTATTTACTTTTTATAAAAATATTAAATACTTAATAGTTATTTAAAATTACAACCAATATCATAACGGTTAATCAAACAGTGTTACATATGATAATACCCCTAGAATCTGGATAAGTAGGATTTTCTATTGAGAAAGTTTTTACAAGATTAATGAACCTATTTCCTCCCAGCAACAGTTCTCCATCACTGTTCTTTTCCACAAAATTGCAGTTCTGAATGTCTCTGCTCCTGAAAACTACAAGTTCAGTTGAATATCTTCCCAGAGGAATCTTCCCTATAGAGGCATAAGCTCCCCTTTGCCCCAACATGAGGAAGCAGGGTTGAGCCAGCAGACTAAAATCAGGGGAATGGAAATGTGGAGGTGGTCCCTCCCTCTCCCTGTCTCCCTTTCTCCCTCTCCCTCCTCCCCCTCCTTTATATAGTAAAGACATGAAAACAATTTTCAGAAATCTGGAATCAAGTTTCTTTGATTGTTTCTGATATGTACTAGTGATTAAATACAATAGTCTATGCCAAAATCAAAAGAAAAAGTGTGTAACCCTACACAAGAAAATTAAATGTCAGTGAAAAAGATTCTACCACAACCTTCTGCTCCTTACTTGATAGTATTCTATACATTGGAATAATGGAAACTCTCATCTTCACGCTGAAGTGGTATAGCTGTGACACAGATTTACCACCACATTTTTGATTGTAAGAACTAGGCCTTTGAGTAGCAGAAGGTGAAGTACATCATGAAGATTCTTTTGTGTAGGGTGCAATTACCCTGAATTGAAAGTAAGTAATATGAATTTTCAACAACAACAACAACAAAAATTAGTCCTTGGCCTTAGAAATAAATGGCATAAACTACATTATTGTACTCAGTATATATGCATGAATTGTTTTATGTGTTCAGTAAGCAAATCTAGCCAGTAATTCTTTTTGGTTTAAATCAATCTTATAATTTAAATTAATGTATTAAGTTCAGTGTTGCAGACTTGTATATCTCCTACTAATTCATTGTGTCCTTCTGCACTCTGGTGCCCAAACGGGAGTGTTGCTACAGGGTCCTCAGCTTGTTTCATTTTTAATATTTTCCTTTCCTTTTTCCAGGCACCCCCTCCCCTTTTCATTTCTTTTTGCCAGGTTTGGTCATAGCACAAGGACATAGAGAAAGATGGTCTTTCAATTCTTAGGGCATTGTGGCTGACTGAAACAGAAAGCAAGACAAAGCCAAGGAAGAAAAGCTTATTATGGGCACCCTAGTTGGAAGAAAATGAATCACCTAAGCAGTTAGATTTCAATGATCTCAGCTGAGCTACTTTCTTTATTCCTCATCTTATTGTTCAAGAAAATGTTTAGCTGCTGCATAATGTGATCCACAATGGTAGGTTACATGAAATAACTAAAAAAAGTTTATTCAAGAGTCTGCTTCTGAAAGTATAGCCATAAGGTTCTTCTTCCAGGGGTTTAATAGAATTTCCTTTCACAGAAATTGGATAGATAATAAATTCTCCTAACATGTATTTCTCTTTTTTTAATGAAATGTATGTTACCTAGAACACTTTCCTAACCATTCAGCAAAACATGCTAGCATGATTTTCAAACAAGAAGAAATAGGAAAAAGCATCCCATTTTTAAAATAGCTATCTGGCTGGATTGCTAGGCTGTGGATAATTTGCATAATGCACAGTACTTTGCCGATTGCATCTATCAGTTTTCCAAAGCAGGATTTTGATCATTGAAATTCAATCATAAAATGTTCTGGTCTAGATCTTTGCAGACCATTTCCAAGATGTAAATGTTGATGCTGTCCCTGGTTTAATAATTCCTCCATGGAGGAATTATGTTATCGCTGATACTACCAAAGACCTTAAACTTTTTTTTTTTAAATTAAAAGATTTTGTCTTGTGTATAGAAGAAAATGATGAGTGGGAGGATTGATTGTTAAATACTATCATATTGTAATTTCTAGGCATATGAACATATTATGTTTGAAGGAGACTCATATCTAACCTCTTTAAATCAATTTTCTCCATTAAATCAATGTAATTTGAAGACTTAATGCAAACTTCTGCATTTACAAATTGGCCTTTTTCTAAATCAAATCAATCAAATTAATGCACCTTGATTGATTCAACATGACTAGCTGAAAGAAATCTATTACATCTATGTTTCAAAATAGACCATATTTTCTTCACAGTGATAACTGTCTTCACTGTGTTCCATGGTATAGCCAATGTCTTTTTTTGGTGGGGGGGGGGGCATTCTTCTCCTAACTGATACCTTTTAACAATGAGATCCCTTTGATGCCTTGTAAGCTCTTTGCAGGCCATGGCTTTTGCTATAAGAGCCAATTGAGTAAATGTCAGAAAAATCCTTCTAGAATGTCTGGACTTTATATGGATTTGATCAACTAACTTTAATTGATGACAAGTGTGTACTGACTGTTATTTACCATAGCAGTTTGAATGGGATTGGTTAATTCTGAAACAGCCACATCCAAGGGTGAAAGTCAGCAGGTTTTTGACAGGTTCTGGAGAACCGGTAGCAGAAATTTTGAGTAGTTCTGAGAACCGGTAAATACCACCTCCAGCTGGCCCTAGAGTGGGTAGGAATGGAGATTTTGCAATATCTTTCTGCCACGCCCACCAAGCCATGCTCACAGAACCAGTAGTAAAAAATCCTGAATTTCACCACTGGCCCCATCCCTACTTATAAAGAGTGTGTGCACTTATGCAACCACATTATTGTACACTTTTTATTGTTATTTTTACTTCTAAATTTTCAGTTAGTTTTTCAATTAAACTGTACAGCTTATGTTACTTTAAAAACAGAAAAAAATTCTGAAGTGATTTATCTTGGTCTGATTTTTTACATCCCAGAAACCTGACATTTTAACAGGAGTGTGTAGATTTTTTCCCCCCACATTGTAAGGAACTCTTGCTTTCCTCATTTGCCTGACTCCTGGGTTCCGTCATCCTACCAAGTGCTTTAAAGGAAAGGACCTTTACAGTTGAACTTTGGAATGAAATTGATAAATCAGTTTTCTTCTCTTCAGGAGAGAGCAGGCAGACATTCAAATCATTTTCTCAGGGTTGGGTTTTTTTTGTGGAGGGTATGGATGACAAAATTGAGGAGCCTATGGATGACAAAACAGACTATCAATTCATCAATATTATTTTTCAATATCCAACATACTTGTGCACTTGATCCCACTTGTAGCCTGGGCAAATATGACTCTGTTCTCAGTGTTTGTTGTGTGGTGACAAAGATGCGTACAAGGTGGCTCCTTGAAGAAAGCTTCTCCTCATCATTATGTTACTCTTTTTTGTAGGAACCATACAGCATTTCAAGGTGAAGTGGTGACAATCGGCTTTATTCTTCTTCTACCTTGTTTCACAGAAATCTTGATCTTGACCCTCTGCAGAAGCTTCTGCTCAGGTTGTGGCTTCCATCCTATCTGCCCCCACCCCCCCTGCTGCTTCCCTCAGAAGGTCAATGAAATGCCTATTATCTCCAATCTGCCAGCAGCTCTAAGCTGGATCTCCTCCTATGCACTGAGACCTAGTGAAGCATGAACAAAAATAATTTTGCTTAGTCTCTTTGCTCTAATGCACACTTCCTCTCCGCCTATCTTTCCCACAACTCCCCACAATCTGAAGAAGAAGTCCATTCTACAATGAAAGCGCAACAAAGATAAACATCTTCAAGGTGCTGCTCTAAATATGCTTCCAGCTTTCAATATACCATCCCACCATCACCCTTTTCAAATATCACCATAACACTATTTATCCTTTTTGGGGGGAGGGTGGATGTTAAAAGCACCAGACCTGTAAAATGACGATTACCCATGTTCTATATAATTGCCATGAAGGTTACAAAGAAGGCTTGATTAATTTCTCAGTATGAATTTATTGCAGCATTGCTGCCCCTTTTCTCTGAAGCTTTATTATGCATATTTCTTGAATATTGTAATCTGTTCCCTCATTTTTGAGAAAGCATCCTCCAGTGAATATCAGTTTAAAAAAGAACACACACACAATTGTGGTCCTTAATCTGCTATGAAGCACATATATTAAGCTTGTTTATTGTACTAAAAATACAAGGTCACTGCGGAATAATCCAGCAGCAACCATATTTTTTGAACAAAATAAAATTGTTTTACACACTGGCATGATGAAACAGGTAGTGCTTTAAATAGAATTTCTATGCAACATATGCAAAATAATATAGTTTATTTTTCTTATAGATTTAAATTGTATCTTAACAACTGGTTTTGTTAGAACTCATAGGATATGAGATATAGACAAATGTATAGAGGTGAAATTTGCTTATATCGCTAGACATAGACAAAGGAAATGACATGAAATGGCTAAATTGGTTTTAGTTTGTATACCTTCCGATTTTTCTGGAAACATTTTGAAATTGACCAAGTAAATGCTTCTGGAATTCCTTCTGAAATGAAAAATTATGGAAAAATATTAGGCATGGCCTTCCTGGATAAGGGACAGTTTTCTTTGGTTCATGCAATCATAATATCACATAGAATGGAGATTATTTGACCAGTTGTGGAAGTATTTCATATATGTATATGTATGTTTACATGTATATGAACACATACGTATACATACATACATGTATATATGTATACATACCCAGAGGTGGTCTGGTTCAGCTGTTCGGCTACTGGATCAGCCGAACTGGTAGTAGTGGCGGCAGGAGGCTCTGTCCATATGCACGTCAAACATGTGCGGGAGCATGCCCAAACCAGTAGGATTTTTTTAGGATTTAGGATTTTATTGAAAATTTATATGCCGCCCTTTTCCCTGAGGGGACTCAGGGCGGCTTACAACAGTGAAGGGAAGGGAGTGCAAGACAAGACTTAAAAAGAAAAGAATCGTGATTAAAAGAAAATTGATCATAAAAACACAACATTCACTCAACATTCGGGCGGGGTGAGAGTAATCCTATCCCCAGGCCTGACGGGATAGCCAGTTCTTAAGGGCTGTGCGGAAGGCCTGGACTGTGGTGAGGGTACGGATCTCCACGGGGAGGGTGTTCCATAATGTCGGAGCAGCAACTGAGAAGGCTCTCCTCCGCGTAGTCGCCAGTCGGCACTGACTGGCGGATGGAATTCGGAGGAGGCCTACTCTGTGCGATCTGATGGGACGCAGGGAGGTGATTGGCAGGAGGCGGTCTCTCAAATAGTCAGATCCACTACCATGGAGCGCTTTATAGGTGGTAAGTAAGACCTTGAAGTGCACCCGACGATCAACAGGTAGCCAGCGCAGCTCACGGAGGATTGGTGTTATATGGGCGAACCGTGGTGCGCCCATGATCACTCGCGTGGCCGCGTTCTGGACTAGCTGAAGTCGCCGGATGCTCTTCAAGGGCAGCCCCATGTAGAGCACATTGCAGTATTCCAGCCTAGAGATCACAAGGGCTCGAGTGACTGTTGTGAGAGCCTCCCGGTTCAGGTAGGGCCGCAACTGGCGCACCAGGCGAACCTGGGCAAATGCCCCCCTGGTCACAGCCGACAAGTGGTGGTCAAAACTCAGCTGTGAATCCAGGAGGACTCCCAAGTTGCGGACCCTATCTGAGGGGAATAAATTTTGCCCCCCCCAGCCTGATTGGTGGAACGTTAGCCAAATTTTTGGGAGGAAAACACAACAGCCACTCGGTCTTTTCCGGGTTGAGTACCAGTTTGTTAGCTCTCATCCAGTCTTTAACAGCCTCAAGGCCCCGGCTCATCACGTCCACCGCTTCATTGAGTTGGCACGGGGCGGACAGATACAACTGAGTATCGTCCGCATACTGATGGTATTTTATCCCGTGCCTTCGAATGATCTCGCCCAGCGGTTTCATGTATATGTTAAATAGCAGGGGGGACAGAACCGAACCCTGCGGCACCCCATAGGTTAGGGGCCTCGGGGACGATCTCTCCCTCCCCACCAACACCGACTGCGACCTGTCCGAGAGGTAGGAGGAGAACCACTGTAAAACAGTGCCGCCCACCCCCACCTCCCGCAGTCGTCGCAGAAGGATACCATGGTCGATGGTATTGAAAGCCGCTGAGAGGTCGAGGAGAACCAGGATGGACGCATAGCCTCCATCTCTGGCTCTCCAGAGATCATCGGTCAATGCGACCAAAGCGGTTTCAGTGCTGTAACCGGGCCTGAAGCCAGACTGGAAGGGGTCAAGGTAGTTAGCTTCCTCCAAGGTACGCTGAAGCTGTAAGGCCACCACCTTCTCAACAACCTTCCCCAGAAAGGGGAGGTTGGAGACTGGACGATAGTTGTTAAGAACTGCTGGATCCAAGGACGGTTTCTTCAGGAGGGGCCTCACCACCGCCGCCTTAAGCGCGGTGGTGAGGCCCCAGTAGTAAAAATATTGACAATCCACCTCTGATACATACAGTGTGTGTGTGTGTGTGTGTGTGTGTGTGTGTGTGTGTGTGTGTGTTGGGGAATAGCATATAATACAGTGCATTTTGTACTGTAGCTAATTACAATAACCTTATGTTTTTATTTATTATTGGTTGATGTATTTATTTTGTTCATGAAAAAAAAGATTTTCTAGAATTGTTTATAAACATGATAGTCTACAACTTCAGATGTAGAATTTAGAAAATTATACAAAAATAAAAAAGAAAATGGAGAAAAAATGCACTTGTTTTATTACATGTTTTAAAATTCTCAACTGGAATGGAACATTTAAAGAATGAAAAATAAAGATGGCTAGCCTCAAATTAGGCATTTACATTTACATTTGTTTGTTTGTTTGTTTGTTTGTTATTTTTCAACTTCTATAGCCATCTCTACCAATGTCTCTAGGTGGCATACAATTGAAACAATATATTAGAATTAACACTAAATCGTTTAAGAACAATAAAAACTAATGAAAGAGATTCATAGTTAGCAATAAAGGCAAGAAATGGGTTCCTTGACACATTCAGCACTCCAAGCTTGGGAACAAAGCCAGATTTTTAGCCTTGTGAGAGAGTAACAAGGTTGGGCCTATTCTGATCTCTGAAGGAAGGATGTTCCATAGAGTAGGATGCACTGCAGGAAAAAAAACATATTTTTAAGCCCCTATTAGTTTTTGTGGCCCGCCAGCGGCTGGCAGCAGAGTCAGACAGTGAGGAAGTTGGGGAGGAGCATGAGCCAGTCCTGGAGGCTACGAAAAGCTTGGACGAGGGCTCTGCGTCAAAGGCAGAAACGGGGTCAAGGCTGTCTGGCAATGATTAGGTGCCTATGGAGCTAGACAGCAGTGAGGCACAGGTACAGCTGGAGTTTGTTTCCAGTGTGCGCATGGGGAGAGCTGCCAGAAGAAAATGACAACTGAGAAGTCACAGGTGGAAGGTGATTGGCCCCTCCCATAGGAAATAAAAGAGGAGTGAAAGGGGAGTGGGCTTTTGCAGGAAACAATTTATTCAATTGGTCTTTAGATTCATTTCAGGAATGTGAAAATCTGTCCATGAATCTCAGAGACTCTGTGCCCAGTCTTTCCTTGCACAGCACCTCATTTGGAAAATATTTACATAGCAGCTTTCCAACATAGATACGGTCTGTAGTCATAAATATTCCTTTGAAAGACTGTTTGCCAGGCCTTGCTGAATGTGAACAGGAGGAACTCACATTCATTTAATAAAAGGGTTTTGTCAGATGTGCCTATGCAGATGTGCCTACCTACAAGCTAATTATAAAGAAATCAGAGTGGTTAATGCAATAGAAAACAGTACCATTCAAACAGTACCATGCTGTAGAAAAAAATTACAGTGAGCACCCAAGCCATGACTAGTAATGTCTGGCACCATCCCAGTAATTTCCTGCTTCTTCACTTAAGTTCAAATATAGTAGAAAAAGCTTAGCTTGGGTGTTTGTTTTTAACTACGTTTTAAATATCTGAATAGGACACTGGGGAATATTGAGTTTTTAATAACAAACAGAGACAAGATTTACGTTTCTTCCCTCTATACGGATGTCCCATCAGGCTGCCACATACTTACATTAGTGTAGATCAAAGTAGAGCAGAAATATGTTACTGGTTTGCCATTCAGGCTTTTACACCTGAATCCAAATGGTGAGTATTCTATTTACGAAAAGAAAGAGAGGTGGGAGAGAGGGAGAGAGGGAGGGAAGAAAGGAAGGAAGGAGGAAAGAAGAAAAAGAGAAAGAGAGAGAAAGAAAGAGAGAGAGAAAGGAAGGAAGAAGGAAGGAAGGAAGGAAGGAAGGAAGGAAGGAAGAGAAAGAAGAAAGAAAGAAAGAAAGAAAGAAAGAAAGAAAGAAAGAAAGAAAGAAAGAAAGATGCCTCTTCACAGACTATGACTTGTTTGGATATTGGATCTCCACATAGAGAATCAACTTCTATGCCGATAGATAGATAGATAGATAGATAGATAGATAGATAGATAGATAGATAGATAGATAGATAGATAGATAGATAGATAGATAGATAGATAGATAGATAGATAATCTGGGGCTTTTTTTGTTTATTTATTATTGTCTTTACTTCTGACTACCACCTGGACAAGTCCCTGCAATGTTCTTGGCAATATTTCACAACTGATTTGTTGCAGCCAACTTCCTACTGGCTGAGAGAGGCTGGTCCCAGATTACCCAGGGACCAGGACTTTGTGCCTAAGGCAGGACTCCCAATTTCTAGTCTGGTGCCTTAATTACAACATCAAACTGGTTCCCTATACTGTATATGCTGTAATATAAGAGAAAAAAATGAATTATTTTGTTTTCTTCAAATAGATGTATAGAATCTGTAGTCTGGAGTTGAGCAGTGCTAGGTAATACTATTCCAGTATTACAGTCAGTTACAAAAAGCTGATCAGATGGCTTGAGCTATCCATGTGTCCCAGCACTCTCATTTTATGGTTCTTAAGGATGCACCCACTTCAAATAGTTGGATCAGAAAGTGGGGATTTTAGATTTAGATTTAGATTTTATTAACATTTGTAGGCCGCCCTTTTCCCTGAGGGGACTCAGGGCGGCTCACATAAAATCAGGGAGGGGAAATACAACAAAGACATAGACACATATTATAAAAATGATAAGCAACATACATTCATCATTCGGGAGGGGCAACTATCCTTGTCCCCAGGCCTGACGGGCTAGCCAGTTCTTCAAGGCTGTGCGGAAGGCCTGGACGGTGGTGAGGGTACGAATCTCCACAGGGAGTTCGTTCCAAAGGGTCGGGGCTACTACCGAGAAGGCCCTCCTCCTTGTAGTTGCCAGCCGGCATTGGCTGGCCGATGGAATACGGAGGAGGCCCAATCAGTGAGATCTAATTGGTCGCAGGGAGGTAATTGGCTGGAGGCGGTCTCTCAAGTATCCAGATCCACTACCATGCAGGGCTTTATGGGTGACTAATAGCACCTTGAAGCGCATCCGGAGATCGACAGGTAGCCAGCGCAGCTCGCGGAGGATAGGTGTTATGTGGGTGAACCGAGGTGCACCCACGATCGCTCGCGCGGCCGCATTCTGTACTAGCTGAAGTCGCCGGATGCTCTTCAAGGGCAGCCCCATGTAGAGCACATTGCAGTATTCCAGCCTAGAGGTCACAAGGGCCCGAGTGACTGTTGTGAGTGCCTCCCGGTTCAGGTAGGGTCGCAACTGGCGCACCAGGCGAACCTGGGCGAATGCCCCCCTAGTCACAGCCGTCAGGTGGTGGTCAAACGATAGCTGTGGATCTAGGAGGACTCCCAAGTTGCGAACCCTCTCTGAGGGGTATAAAATTTGACCCCCCAGCCTGAGTGATGGAATATTGGTCGAATCTTTGGGAGGGAAACACAACAGCCACTCGGTCTTTTCTGGGTTGAGCACAAGCTTGTTAACCCTCATCCAGTCCATAACGGCCTCAAGGCCTCGGTTCATCACGTCTGCCGCTTCATTGAGATGGCACGGGGTGGACAGATACAACTGGGTATCGTCCGCATATTGATGGTATCTGATCCCGTGCCTACGGATGATCTCTCCCAGCGGTTTCATGTAGATGTTGAATAGTAGGGGGGATAAGACCGAGCCCTGAGGCACCCCATATGTTAGGGGCCTAGGGGACGATCTCTGCCCCCCCACTAACACCGACTGCGACCTGTCCAAGAGGTAGGAGGAGAACCACCGCAACACGGTGCCTCCCACTCCCACCTCCCGCAGTCGTCGCAGAAGGATACCATGGTCGATGGTATCGAAAGCCGCTGAGAGGTCAAGGAGAACCAGGATGGAGGAATATCCTCCATCTCTGGCTCTCCAGAGATCATCAGTCAATGCGACCAAAGCGGTTTCCGTGCTGTAACCGGGTCTGAAGCCTGACTGGAAGGGGTCGAGATAGTTAGCTTCCTCCAAGGACCGTTGGAGCTGAAAGGCCACCACCTTCTCAACAACCTTCCCAAGAAAGGGAAGGTTGGAGACTGGGAGATAGTTATTAAGAACAGCTGGATCCAAGGATGGCTTTTTTAGGAGGGGTCTCACCACCGCCGCTTTCAGTGCAGCGGGGAAGTTCCCCTCCCGAAGAGAGGCGGTCACAACCGCCTGGATCCAGCCTCCTGTCACCTCACTGCTGTTAGTAACCAGCCATGAGGGACACGGGTCCAGTACGCAGGTGGAGGCACTTACAGCCCTCATGGCCTTGTCCACATCCCCGGGGGTAACATCCTGAAACTCAACCCAGAGATGTTCTACCTGATCCTCTTGTGCCTTGGCTGGAACTGCAGGGATGGAGTCCAAGTCCGACCGAAACCGAGCAATTTTGTCCGCTAAGAATTGGGCATAATCCTCAGCTCTGCCCTGCAAGGGTTCCCCCGCTTCCCTTTTATTTAATAGGGAGCGGGTTATCTTAAACAGGGCGGCTGGGCGGGACTCAGCGGACGCAACCAAGGTGGCTATGTGAGATCTTTTCGCTGCCCTAAGTGCCCTGGTGTATTCCTTGGTGCAGGTGGTTACCATTGCTCGGTTCGATTCGGACTTATCGGACCTCCATTTTGGTCTTGACTTGTTTGGACTTTGGGTTAAGAGGATCCAAAAGGCTGATATGGTCCTAAAGCTAACAGAAGATGTTTATTCCTGCTTTACAGTTAAGAATTGAAGGCTCAGTAAGTTGTTTTAACTGGCACAACCAAACAGTGTTCACATCAACATGAAAAACTTAAATATCCCTTTTAATTGCAACAATATAATGTATGGCAGCAGAAAGAATTATGTTTTGCTAATAATGCAAAAGAAATGGGAGTGGAAAGTTCTTGAAAATATATTGAACCATTACCTGGAGAGCGACAGCTGAATGTCCTCTTACCCGGCTTTAAAATAAAAATAAACTGGACTGAGTCCTGAGTTCAAATTTGTGCTTGGTTAAGAAGCTCATAACACGACAGTGAGTAAATCATAATCTCTTTGTCTACAGGGATCTTCCCAGCACGGCACAGAGCAATTGATTGCCAAATGTTCAGAGAAACCAGTTGAGATGTTGCATCACAGCCAGGTATTATTTATGCTTTTTGAAAGGAAGAGAACTCTAAAGAGCCAGAAGGAGATTATCATATCCCTCAGGGAGCTCCTTTGCTTAAAATAAAACTAAACCTAATGGAAGGATTACATATCCAAACATGGAACATTACATGAAGCAATAATTACCTCCTATTATTTCTCTGCATTCACCAAATAGCTATTTAGATAAACAAATGAGCAAAGAAAAAGAGGAACCACCACTGAAAGTTGTTTTATCTAATTTAATCCGTGCTTCTTTGATAAGTCAGTAATAGGATCATTTGGCATCAGGAAAAACACAAAATGCCTGCACAAAACCTTTGTGAATGAAGTTTCAGTACCAGTGCATGATTAGACCATTCATTAGTGATATCTTGATTCTTGATAGCTCCTGAAACTGCTTAATCATTCATCATGTTATTACTACAGAATTTGACTCACTCTCTCTCTCTCTTTTTACTAAATGGTCTTCAGAAAACGTGTGGGTAGTTATTCAAAGAAAGTTAATTGTAAGTCTCTGTAAACAGGAAGTCTCTCCTGTCAGCATAAACCCCACAGGCAGTAGTGTGTCTGCAGACACCAGTCTTGGTATTCACCAAGTTTTCGAACCACTGGGATTTTTAAAGAAAGTATATATTCTTTTAATTAAAAAGGGGAATGCTACAATCCAAAGTATCACCTCCAGCTACATCTTAATTTCCAAAGGTACTTCTACAGTATATGAGCTTCACAAATCTTAAGAAATAAAAATTGTGGTCATTTGAATGCTTTATTTGTCAGTGTGCACTTCTGACCTTAAAAAAGAAGAAATAAGTAGATTGGATACAGTATTATGGGGAGCCTGAGCTCCAAAGTACCTGAGGGTAGGACAAGAAGTAATGGCTGGAAGATCATTAAAAGGAAATTCATCTTAGAATTAAAGATAAATTTACTGAGAGTGAGAACAATTAATCACTGGATTTACTTGGCTCCAGATCTTGTGGGTGCTCCATCACTGGAGGTTGTCAGGAAGAAATTAGACAACCTTTTGTCTAGAATGATATAGAGTCTCATGCTCGAGCAAAAGGTTGGGCTAGAAGATCTTCAAAGTTCTCACAAACCCTGTTATTCTATAAGATAAAAAAGGAAGGAATAAACAAACAACATCCCCAATTTTCCTTCTGGTTTTGTGACTGACTACATCTATCAAGGCAACATGTAAACAAGTCAGTCTTTTCATAGCAGCCATTTTGTCTTTTATTTCAGAATCCTTATAAAGAAATTAGAAAGTAATTAGAAAGCAGTGACTTGTAAAAACAGGGCAGGGTAAATAATTCAGGCTGAAACTCAAAAAGATATTCTATAATTTTAAGAGATATTCTTGAAATTATATTTCAGGCCTTTATCTCTTCAATAACAATCTATCTGTAGAAGATACAAGGGGATTAATAACCTGGGTAAGGAAAGGAAAGGACTGGGATCTCTATCTGGGATTACCTCCATAGAAATTCTTTGAGGTTCTTACTCATCACTTTAGTAGAAAGTATTAAAGTACTACAAGAAAATGTACTAAGGAAATACAGTGCTGTATTTTTCCCCTCAAAAGCTGAATTCTACGAACAGTAGAATTGGCATGGCAATCTCTGTAAGTGTCCATCAAAAGAAAAAATTAATATTAATGCCAAATAAAATACCATCAGTGGAAATCACTCTGGTGTGACAAGCTCAATTTCTATCCTAAGGTATTCTTCAGTTCAACATATTAAAATTGGGCTGACCTTACTAACCTTATCTGTGATATCTGCCAGGTTGGATGAATAATAAAAAAGCATTAGGGTCAGGCAGATTTTAGGGATCATCAGTCCAGTATGGCTAGTAGTTTTTAAGGGGAGCATCAATTTCGATCTGCAACATGCTGCTTCATTAGGGTCTTCACGATTCCTGGACTATTTTTAAGTCTCTAACTTCCTGAGCAGTTTGCTGGCTACACATTTCAGCAAGTTATAAAAGTTACAAAAGAAACCTTGGGATGGGGACATAATTCCCTATTCTAGATCTTAGCAAGGAAGAGAATAATCAAAGCACAAACTATTTTGTTTTAAGAAGACAGATAAGAATTTACAGAACAGCTTCAGAGAAGTACTTCATAGGAATAATAAATCAGAATGATTTGTTATTTCTCTGCATTTCTGTTTCTTTTTTCGGATATTATGTATCTGTGATGGGTATGCTGTATTATAAACCCAAGATTTACCTGTGACTCAAGAACCTATTCATGGAAGGATCCACTGATCTGGTTAACTACTTCTCTTATGATTAGTAAACCACATTTACTATCTTAAAGATATTAGGGTCATACTGCTCTTGATGTTATATGGCTTTTAGGTATTTTGTCAGGTAATTCACAGTCTCTTTCTTTGAATAAAATATTCCTAAAGATTTGTTATGGTTGGTGGCAGAGTCAGATGTTTAGATGGGATCTGCCATTTTTATTCACTTATCCGGTCCATCCCAGGCCCTGAGATAAGCAGATATTGTTGTTTAATAATATTAAAGGTTTTTATCACGAAAAGTAAACTGTTTCAAGTAAAGCTACTTTTTGCACTTGATTTGTGATGATTTTGTTAATGTCAGTTATTGTCGCATGGTGCTCCAGATGTTCTGGCTTGCACTCAAGGCACCTACTGCTATTGGTACTAATCTTGCTTTCTTTTCCCACAATTGTTCTACTTCTGTTTGCAGGTTTTTATATTTTGCTATTTTTTCTAGTTCTTTCCCTTGTATTCTGCTGTCTACAGGCATTGTGCTATTCAATATGCAGACTATTATTAGTATTTCCACTTCAAGACATGTTAAGCTTCTCTATCTTCTCTATCCAATGGAATAAGAAATGGTTCAAAATAATCTCACTTTTTTCTCCTCAATAATGGGATCTGAAGCTTGATGTCTCATAAAAACTTAACTAATTTAATTAGCCTCTGAGTTATAGGCTCAGGAAACAATTGTTAAGCACCTATAAGATTTGTGTAAAGATAAATAGAACTTTAATTCTATTTAATTTTTACATAATAGTGTGTAAGTCTTTAGTGGTGACACTTTGTTGTATTTATTTTACTTATGACTGGAAGAGACAGAGAGAGGAAGGGAGGGAGGCTGGGTTTGGGACAAATATCTAGTATCTTGTTTAAATAAAATATATTATTTCATTACAAACCATAATTTATGGTTCTTCAGAATTGGTATGCCATATAAGCCAAAGTAATGAATATATATTGATTTTTTACTAAAATTAACTATGATTAAATTGATACATACTCTGATAAATGTATAATCTCCTGCCTTTAAGTGTTGATCTCAAAAGGCCCTGTTGTTGTTACTATTACTTCCACCTCTGTTTTAAAATATTGGACTTATATGGGTCTATGCACATATATCTTAATCTGATTATCACTTCACTTTTTGCTTAAGAAAGTTCAAGCCAAAGTCATTTTTTAATTTAATTCATGGAAAATCTTCTTTGATGTGAATAGCTGCCCTCTTTGATGTGAATAATGTATATGGTATTAAAATCTGTTAGAAAAATGAGAATCAGCCTTCATTAGATTCTACTGGGAGTTTCAAGAATTGAAGAAAGCATGGTTTGAAGTGGAAGCAATTCAAGCTGACCCAATTCAAGTTCTGATGAAAAACAAACAAGCTAAAACATCTATGCAAAGTCTTTAACGGGGAACTATACTGTGTTGTATTACATATTATGCTATACTGCCGTTGTGTTTTAGATTCTGTACTCAGATTCAGTGGAATCAGTTTCATTCAAAGTGATAAAAAGTCCTACATATCAATAAATTGAAATATACATCAACATCTTATCTATCTATCTTTCAATTTATTGATATACATATATACAGTGCATACACACACAAAAAGTAATATAATAATGCAATAATGTAGTATAATATCTAGCTGATGATGCCTGAATATTTGTACCATGATCACAACAATATTTGCCAAAATTGCTTGAAAATCTAATTTGTCCCATTGCCAAATAAATAAAGAGTGATGTACAATTCATGCTGAACTGAGCAGATCATAATAGAAGAGTCTGGCACATATAAAGCAGTATTTGTAAACTTTCCATTCCTCTATTCTTAACAGCAGTAAGGATTTGAGTTAACACCTGCAAATTTTATCCTAGTATCCACTTATTCATTGTCAAATAAACATGTGATTACCATTACAGTCGGTCATGTTGTCCTGTTCTTTTTCATTTTCCCCCTTGCAAAACAGACAGAATAAGGGGAAGGAATTTCAAAAGAGTAAAAATGCACATAAAAATATGCACCAAAAGAATACACTGGCACCAACAGCCAAAAGCAGGCTACACAAAGGAGCTTGATGGGTTCACAGGACAGATTGCCCATAGAAATTGTTTGGTTCCTTTCCCATCCCTCTTTGTTTCTTATTTATTTCAGCCCCAATAATGAGGAATCGAACACAAAAGTATATTATTCTATCAGTAAAACAGGACTGAACTTAAGTCTGGCCATATTAAAGAAATTGTATGATGAAAAAGCAAACAAAGCTCAAAGCACGATTTAGCCTTGTCTCACCAAAAGAATTCTGAAGGTGGAGCATTTAGTGAACTGATGAAAGTCATTAATCAATTATTCAACTCCATGTCACAACAATGAATCCTTTTTCAGTATTTGCTATGTGTGGAAAGGAAGTTGAAATGTTCTATATTGTCTGAAAGACTCCACTCAGGACTAGTCTTATTTTGCATCATTACTCTTTCTCTCTAGCAAATAAATATTAAATGTCCACCCCCAAAAAGTGCTAAGCTGAAGATTGCTGAGATATAAATGAAAAAACAAAAAAATGCCTTGTAGAATTGTTGTTTATGTGCTCCTGAAAGGAGCAAAATATCATCAAAGAAGAAGAAAAATAGAAGAGCTAAGATGTGTATTAGTTGAGTGATAGATATGAGTGGAAAAATGTCTTTACTGAGCCTGCATTCATTCAGTTTTATAAGGTAGTGCCAGTACTCCATACTCACCTCTTCTTGCTCCTCAAAACTCCAAAAAAGGTTTTACTAGCAAGCATTTCAGTGGAAGAAACCATACTTTCCCCACATTCTTTTGGAGAGAAAAAGAAGCTTGTCTATGTTTCATTGATATTGCATAGGGGCAAATGCAATTCTGTATTCCATTTGTACTATCTGATAATGTTCCTCTACACCTTGGGGTAAAAGTAACATCAGAAGCTGTCAGGCAAGAGTCAAGATTCAATATATTATCCTTATTACTATAAATGACTTTGGTATGAATGGGTGGGGGAATCTTCCCTACTATATTTTCAAATCCTTCATATCCATTGTTTTTAAGAGATAAAGGACTGAATCTAATTTTCCAATAAAAAATAGCAGAAATACCTTGAAATGAACTTTAACTTCTAGGTTTGAGCTGCAGGTAATAAGTACATCAATGAACAGAAGCAAAGAGGACCACTTATTTGTGTAATAGTGATTGCAAAAACATCCATTCCTGGGACAACAGTATCAAAAACGTAAGTGGAAACAAGCAGACATCCAATAGAGATGGTTCTGCAAAAATGGAGCTGGCAACCATAGAAAAAACATCAAGGACCCTCTTCAGATAAAAATGGGAGATTGCTCACACCTATATCCCTTGCCTTATGAAATACCCTTTCTCCTAAAGCAACCCTCTATCCACTTGGCCTTCCAATAAGCACCGCAGGCTTGGTTTTTCCTCCACAAGCTAAGCTAGAATGAAATGACTGCATATCAGAAACTTAACTGGCTGCCAGATTTTTGCTTTTAGTATTTATGGTTTTAATATGGTTTTTATATTTTATTATTGATATAATTTTAATTTTTGACTGGCAACCACCAAGATAAATGGCTATATACTGTAAATGTTTTAAATGAATGTATAAAATCATATAGACTATATATACATACATACATACATACATACATACATACATACATACATACATATATATATATACATACATACATACATACATACATACATACATACATATATATATATATATATATATATATATATACATACACACACACACACACACACACACACACACACACACACACATATTATGTCATATGCTAAAATGCTTCTTGCTCTTTACTATCTCTGTTGCCCCTCTACATTTTTTTACTCTTATTGGATTCCCTTTTGAACCTACAGAAAACACCTTAGGTTTACATTCCCATGGAAGAAATAGAAGAAAGACATGCTGGGGAAAAAACTTTAGTAAAGGACAAATGTGATCCTGTCTCCAAAGAGCTGCTTGCCCTGTGCACCAAGCACCTGGTAGATTAACCTTTTGCATATGCAGAAATAGGAAATGAATAATTGAACAGCTCTTCCGTAGCATAAAGTTCCCCAGGCCATGTTTGTATCATCTAGGCACATGCAACTTACTTCACAGAGCCCCATTGCTGGGTATGTGTGGCAATGAAAAATGGCAAAAGTAGTAGAAACCCGCTTTGCTTAATGTTCCTGTTCTTTGGCATAATGTGATACCCTAATTTAGTACTGTGGTTTTTACAACAAAACAATCAGGTTGTTCTTCCATATTTATTGAAATCCTATGATTTATTCTTTGCTAATACAACCAAAATGACATCTATATGCATGGACATCATCACGTACAGTACACAGAACTAAAATTGACTATATTATTGATAAAAGGAAATAGAACAGGTCAATAATAATACGAATATATGACCCAAGACTAATACCGAATTGCTTATGTGTAAGTTGTAAGCTAATGTACAGTAGAAGAAAAAAACCAAACAATTTTCATTATATGGTCCTGATCATATATCCACTATTTTCAAGAACATCAAGAATCACTTTAAAGTTCTGTGAAATAAAAAAAAAAGTGAAAAGAGACTTTTAAGGGTGGGGATGGTGAAATTGATCAAGAATACAAGTCAAAGACAAAACTCCCAGGAAGAGTTTTAACAAAGAATTTAGACAGCTGTTCAGAGATAAAAGAAGCAATATTAGAAATGCCTGTAAAACTTGAAAACAGATATGGAAAACAAGGAATGTCTTCCGAAGATCTCTAACCTCAAAAAGAGGTTCCAACCTTGAATTGGCATGCTAAAGGATGCTACTGCACAGATAGTAATTGATTCAAAAAAGATCAAAGATGAAGTATATGAATTTCAACAGTAGAAATGTCAATATTTAAAATACTTTAGAATATACCTCCTACTTACAAGAACATCTGGTATAGAAGATACAGTTACATCAGCGTTCCAGTCATTACCAAGTGAAAGGCTATAGGAATTGATGGAATATCTAAAAATATAACAAGCAGTACAAGAGGAATCACTAAAGTTTCTAACCAGGCAATGCAAGCAAATCTGGAAAACAGCAGTGGCTAACAGTCTGGAAGAGAGCAATCTATTGTATAGTACACATATCATTCCCAAAGAAAAAGAGACTTAACAGTATGCAAACTGTTATCTTTAAATTTCACATCTTAGCAAAATAATGCTTAGGATTATCCAACATAGATTAGAGCTCTATATGGAAAGAGGGGTTACCAGATGTTCATGCTGGCTTTAGAAAAGACCAAGGAACAAGAGGCATTATTGCTGACACATGCTAGATAATTGAAAAAACCAAAAATATCACACAGAACTCAGTATGTGTTTCTTTAACTATAGAAAAGCCTTGTGTCAACCATTTGAAGCTGTGAAAATTGTTTACAAAAATGGAAATTCTAATTAAAACCTCTAATTGCCTTTATGAAAAACCTGTACACAGATCAAGTCAGAGTATGAACAGAAACAAACTTGGCTGCAGATTGGCAAAGGATTAAGACAAAGCTGTATACTCTTCCCTTATTTATTCCACCTGTATGGAGAACATATGTATATTGAGGAAATATGGACTGGAAGAAGTTGAGTTTGGAGAAGAAACAACATGAATCTATGCTATACTGATGACATTACCTTGATAGTTGAAAAGGCAAATGACCTGCAAATTCTTATAACAGAAGTCAAGAAACACATGGGACTAGATTTAAAGATAAAATATCAAGCTATTAACAATAGATACAACAACTACTGTAGTCTTAGAAATGATAATATAAATACTGAAGTAGTCAATAGTGTCTGCTTTTAGGATTAACTATCAACAGTAAAGAACCCAGCAGTTAAGAAATACACTACATAGTAGGATTCGATAGAGTAGCATATATTTTTTTGCCTTTATTTGTATGCCGCCCTTTTCCCTAGGGGGACTCAGGGCGGCTCACAATTCAAAAAAAGGGGGGGGGGGAGAAGACAAACAATAGACAATACAGCATGTTAAAAAGAAAACACAACAGTCACACAATTCGAGTGGGGCTACAATCTTAACCCCAGGCCAGCCGGGACAGCCAGATCTTTAAAGCGGCGCGGAAGGACTGGAGGGTGGTGAGGGTCCGAATCTCCACGGGGAGTTCGTTCCAAAGGGTCGGAGCAGCCACCGAGAAGGCTCTCCTCCGGGTAGTTGCCAGTCTGCACTGGCTAGAAGATGGAATTCGGAGGAGCATTGAAGAACTTGGAAAAAATATTCAGATGTCAGGTTGTGTTCTATATTTGCAAATACAAGATTCATACAGACAATGGTTTTTCCTGTGATACTCAATGAAAATAAGAGTTGTACTTTGAAGAAGGTGGATAGAAAGGGAATATCCATTTGATGGCATACAATCAATAATTATTCACTTAACTGTAGTTGATGTTACTGCATGTAATGCAGCAAAAGGTTCAAGGTCAATCAAGGAAAGTTTTATTATTTAAGTGGAATGAGGTATGAATTTGAGTTCACAAATGTGTAATGGGAATGCAACTATGGCAGGTTGCTAGCTATTATTTCTGAGCTCAACGCCTATTCTCATCTCAGGACAATATTGTCCCCCAAATTAGTCCTCTGTCTGTTATGTAAAAGAGGCTATACCACCACCTTCATTAGTGAAAGTATTTAAGTTGGTAAATAATTAACTTTCCCTGAAAAGAGTATTTTATTATAAAATATACATAAATGTTTGGTCGTTACATAGAGAATAATATATTTTTGTTACATTATTATAGTTTATTTATGTATATTCCTAGGGATTTTTCTCTGTTTTATTCCAATAATGTAAGGAATCTTAGCAGATCAGTTATTTCTGAGTTCTCCTTTTTTCTTATTCTGAATCAGAGGTGGTATTCAGCAGGTTCTGACCAGTTGTAGAGAACTGGTAGCGGAAATTTGAATAGTTCAGAGAACCAGTAAATATCACTTCTGACTGGCCTGCCCACATCTATTCTCTGCCTCCCGAGTCCCAGCTGATTGGGAGGGGATGGGGATTTTGCAGTAATCTTCCTCTGGAGTGAGGTGGGAATGGAGATTTTACAGTATTCTTCCCCTGCTACATCCACCAGGCCATGCCCACAGAACCAGTACTAAAAAAAATTTAATCCCACCACTGTTCTGGATACTATTGTATTTCATATATGGTTATCTTTATATTATATTATCATTCTCTGCACTATTTCTATATTTATAGTTTTAATCAATTTGATTCATTGTAATGACTTCCATTTTCAAGTCAGCTGAAAACCTTTAATCTCTCTCTGTTTTCTTAGGTTCTCATTAACATCTTTATCTTCTCAAGGTTGAGAACTTTCCCTTTGACATTATTGTTCCTCCTCCCTCAAATCTGAGAGTAACACAGAAATTATTTATTTATTTCACCTCTCTGGTGTTACTCTTAATCTTTATTATTTTTGTCTCTCTTCCTCCCTCCTTCTCTTCTCAGAGTTGCTTGTTATTCTCAGCATCTTCTTTCAACTGTAATAGTCTCAATAGGACATTGGATGCCCTGCTTCACTTGTTGAAATGACACAATTGGCCAAGCTTTCCCTTCTTAAGGCCTTGCTCCCACTGAATTTTCCTCTGCTCCAGAAAACTCCCTACATCCATCCAATTTGCACACTTTTCACTTTTCTCCTCCAACTTGTTTCAGCAAAGGTGTTGCCAGTTCTTTCTTTGCCTGGACACCTCACTACTTTGTCTACTTTCTCTTATGGAGCATTCAGACTCTATGTTAAGATAATGATGATTTAATAGCTGACTAGCTGCTGTAAGGCTGTAAACTGAGATGATGAAATGAAAATGAGTCAGCAGGGTTACTGCCACTTTAAGAAGATGACTTATAAGAGAGGCCCTGTGAGGGCAGTCTCTCTCTCCCCATGTGTGCTGCCCTGTTACAGTTGAAGATTGATTGATTGTCTGGTGTGTGTGTGTTTATACATATATACATATAAAACACACTATTTGAAAGACAAAATCTCTGTGTACTGTATGGTTGTCTAAAAATACTAATCACACTGTGCACACTTTGACACACTAAAACTCTGGTCTTTTCTGTTTCTTGTTTCCTTTTATCCTCTCTGGTTTTCTTCTCTTCCTGTCCAACTACAACCAAATGTTATTCTGATAGTCCAACTAACCATAAGTCCTCCTAAATGTCCTGTTATTTTTTTAATGCTTTCAGTTCCACATCCAACCTTCTACAAAGATAAGTCTTTCAGGTGCCACTCTACATACTATTCTGGTGAAAAATGACTGGCCATTGAGATCCAGTAAAGAAAAAGATGCCTGGTTCATCTCATGAAATAAAAGGTCTTGAGTTGACCCATATAAAATAGCTCTCTATCAAAAAACAAACAAACCCACAATTGGTTTCTAAATGTGGCTTAGATATTCATATCACATTAAAACTATTTAAATTATGATCACCCAAGGTCACATTAAAAATTAATTAGTGTCCTGTGACACCATGTGGAAACATGCATTCACAAGGCTCACAAAACAATGTGGTCTTATTACTAATCATAGTCCAATGCTGTTGAGGGGGACCAGATCAGAAAAGTCTGTCTAAGAAGCTTTTGGTGCTATGCCACCTTATCAATGCTACTTCCTCAAGTACAGAAAATAAAGTACATATTAATTGGTATAAATGTGGTAATATCTTATTTCTCAATAAAAGACACTTTTATAATGGACATACAGTAAATGAAGAATGTATACATTTAAATGGCAGCTTTTCTTCTATAATCCTCAACAAATGAACCATTATTAGATAAATACATCAAGAAAAGCTATGATCTCTTTTTACTTTCTTTTTACTTTCTTTCTTTTGTTACACTCTCATTTAAAAAGAAAAGAAGATGGACTATTTAAAGATAGCAGCTACCCAGAGATTTAGAGTCCAAATTATTTGCTGCAGCCTAGCTTTTCTTCCTTAGCAAGCTCTTAAGATCTTGCTGCTGAAAATCAAAAGCAAATATCTAAATTATGAAGGAATTATTTTACACCTTTTAAATTGAAACTAAAATAGCTATGTTGAAATTAACTTCAAGTATGTTAAGATTGTTTAATTTGCCTATTAATATGTATATTGATAGGGAGTTTGTTGTATTGGTTAAGGCATCAGCCAGGAGATGGTGAGTTCTACTCCTGCCTTAGGTATAAAGCCAGCTGGGTGATCTTGGGCTAGTAAATTTCTCAGCCTTTCCTATCACATCTAGTGATATCTCCTTATCATTAGCATGGCCCTTGTGGCCTTGGAAAGTCTTTGTAATTAGCTACATACAGGTAGTCCTCAATTTACAACCACAACTGAGCTCAGAATCTATGTTGCTAAGTGAGAAATTAAGTGAGTTTTGCCCTACTTTATGACTTTTATTGCCACTGTTGTGGATCATTGCAGTTGTTAAATTAGTAACATGGTTGTTTCTCCATTGACTTTGCTTGTCAGAAGTTTGCAAAAGGTGATAACATGACCCAAGGACATTGCAACCATCATAAATGTGAGTCATTTGCCAAGCATCCGAATGTAAATCATGTGACCATGGGGATGTTGCAATGTTTATAAGTTGTGAAAAATGATCATGTCACTTTTCCCAGTACCATTGTAACTTCGAACCATCATTAAGCGAACCGTTGTAAGTCGAGGACTACCTGTAGCTTGTTTGTTTGTTTGTTTATTATACTTGTATGCCGCCCTATTCCCGAGGGACTCAGGGCGGCTAACAAACAAGTGGGGAAGCTTGTTGGTTGAGCTTTTGAACATAACTGAAATGAACAAAACTACCTTTCTTCAGAGTGTGACAACTGACATCTGTGGGACTATTATTGAATTTTGGCATTTCATTGACTGGGATTTCAAATAGCTGTCTTCAGGCTTCTCTGGGAAATATTTGTGCAACTCCATGTCCAATTGTCAGATACTATCTGGAGAAGCATCTGTCTGCATTGTGTTATTTCCCAATACAGTGTAGAATAATATAGAGCAGGGATGTCAAACTCACACCCTGCAGGCTGGATGCGTCATGCGCTGGCCACGCCCACATCTGGTTTAGTGAAAGGGCTGAAAGCCGCAATATGTCACGTGATGACTGAAGTTTGATACCCCTGGTATAGAGTATCCATAGTCTTTGGAATGTCTTCCGAAATTTATGGATTAGTGAAGTTCAGTATTTTAATATATTTAATTTGATGTAAAAGGATAGAATTCTATCATTGTTTTATCTGATACATAGAGTAAAACTGAGTTGAATATTAAAAATGCTCAACTCAAACGCCAATAAATTCATTAGTTTTATTCATGATTTCAGGTGGGAAAGATTACAGAGATTCATTTATTTTAGAGAGTTTGAGCATTTCTAACAAAGGTCCTCTCCAGCCTCTTCATGGTATGGTCACTGCTGCCAATGGGCAAAAAAGCAGTAATGCAATGGAGACATCCAGTCTCTACCTTTTAATATTGGTGAATGCTGTAGGAAAGCTGAATCACAACATATACTTAACAGATAAAAATGTTACGGTGCTATCACTATCATCTTTCCATTAAACATAGTCAGAACTAATAATTTCACCAGCTGTTCCAAGGCAGTCACTTCTCTCTGACAGAATCAGCTTCAGATGCACCCGGATGCATGATTCCTGACCTGCTGCCACAGGGCACTGCCATTACCTTCCCCTCTTGGTACAGCCACAAGATGGCATCAGAACACTTTGAGTCTCCGCCAGCAGAAGGGGTGGTAGCTGCTTCCTATTTTTCTGATAGGCACCACCTGTAGTCATTCCTGTAACAAGAAACTGGGTGTTACTGAACTCTCCTCAGCAAATGCCCAACAGCACTATATGGTAAACTTTGATACAACCAATTACTTCAGACAAGAAGCTTGACACCGATATCAATGTCTGTTTGACAGCTTTTCAGAAGATTGTCATCAGGTTATCAACTGCAAGTATTTTACAATTTTCGTAGTGCTGTGTTAAAATCTTTCTTGCACATTCTCATTTTTTTCTTCATTTCCTATGAAAAAGACTTCTGATTTTTCACCTGGGGAATTTCTTCTGAATTTATCTTAATAGTGTTTGTGAGTTTCTTTTGGAAACGATGAAGTTGTCATTGCTGGTTTTGTTTTCTGTTCCACATCTATCACTTGGGTCTCTTGCCATACTTCTCACCTTGAATGAGCCCATTGTAGCTACTTGCTGATGAGTTCTTCTGTTGGCATTCCGAACCCATGGCATGACTCAGTTCATTTGAATTCCAAGCTGTTCGAAATGTTCTAGACTACTAAATGTTAGCAAAGATTTAGAGAATACTCTATTTCTTTCCTCAAGCGGACATGCAAATAGTTATGTTTGTGGTGTCCCATCTGGCATTATTAAAGTTTGGTAGGACTGCATCCTTGCCTGGGAATTTTAGAAGCTGAAGTTCCAATGCATCTTAAGATGGGAAGGACTATTAAACTTCGCACTTTCGGGCAAATTAGGGACTTCTGTGGAAGATGTTTGGGTAGAGTATAAGAAAAAGCCTGAATGGATCTGGAGGCAAAGGAAGCAGGGTTTTTTCCCCCCAGGAAACTAGGATGTTTCATCAACATCTTTGGAATCAATTCTACATGAAGAATTCATATGAAACTAGGTAGACTTGGTTTCCTGTCCTGGAGGCTTTATTTCATTCACATCACCCAAATAAAGAGAACATTAACCATCTATTTATATAAGATACTAAAGAGGACGGTTATTATGCTCAGTAAATGTATCACTTTCCAAATTACCCAAACAAAGGACAGCTGAATCGTGGCTCAAACCATGCTTGGCATTGCATGTTACTGTGCTTGTAAATAATGGCACACCAAAGCAAGAGGCTGGAATTACACCCCTCCAGACAGCTATTTGGTATAAGAGAGAATAAGGCACACAAGCTATAATGCCACACATTAAAAGCATTTAAATTGTTCAAAACTAGCATTAGAATAGTGCATAAACACTGCTCTCAGGCTCTCAATAGGACTCTGGAGTCCAAATAAGAATTGAAGCAAGAAAAAAGACCCAACACATTGTAATGTTTTATTTGAGATATGGAATAGTCCTCCAGTATTATAGTAAAAGTTATGGGAAGACATGTGCCTTTGTATGTTTTTCTTTGCCAATCTGTTTCTATGAAAACTGATCATGCAATTTGCCTGGTAAAGCCAATGAAATATCCATAAAGCTATGTACTTTTAAAGTGCTTATTGGTTAGATGGTCATAAATGAAATTCTGTACTACTTTGAATTAAAAGGAGAGGAGAGTGGGAGATGGAAGGGAAGAGGACATGAGAGAAGGGGATGGGAGAGGAAAGGAGGTGTGCAATTAGCACAAAATATCACAACTTGCTTGTATAGAAAAACTTAGGAAAAACTGATATCAGAATATAAAATTGGGTGAAAGGAACTAAATTAATTGTATCTCACTTTCTAAAAATAAACAACCACAAGGAAGAGGTCAGAAAATATGAAAATGAAAATAAACTAGGTGGTTCTCAATTGTGAATTTGTTATCTGCTGGATTCTCTTCCATGTGCTTGGTACTTTATATAATTTCCTCTGTTGGAAGATGTACTGTATATATCCAGTGTTTAACAGAAATATTGTTTTGCTTAGTTGCACAGAAAAATAAATTGCTTGTCTGTGTTGACCAAGGAACAGACTGAACAATCGATGTTAACTTCTTAAACTTCTTAATCAATTCCCTTCCTTAAAAAATAAAATCATGGTTTAGTTTTTAAAATGTTCAGATGTTGTATTTGTAATTTCACTTTGGGATGTTGTTTTTAAGAAACAAAGACCAGCTTCTGCAAAACTCACTAGCAAGAACATCTGAACCCTTGAGAAAAGTTCTGCGTACTCACAAAATAATTGCAATGGCACAGGTTTTCCCTGTTCAAAAAACACTGATTTCCTAAAAAACCAAGTTAACATTTTCCCCAAGATGTTCTCACATCTCAACATTCTGTATTTATCTGTTCTTTTTTAAGCAGCATTATTAATTTCTAGGAATGCTAATGGGACTTGTGTGAGGCTGGAGGCATCTGTGGTAATAAAGATAATGCTATAAGCTGACTTTGTTTGCAATATTACCGCTAATTATTAATTTTTTTAATTAAAAGAATAGCAAAGCAGGAGGTCAGATGGGCAGTAAGCTTAGTAAGAGAGTGGAAAGATGAAAAAGATGCATGTTCTTTGCGTATCTGAATTTCAGGGAAAAGATTTTAAAGAGAAGACATGAGCACATGTCAATCTATACTTTCAAATGTATTTTTATTCTCCCCTATTTTCATATGGTTATATTTTTTATTCCTATTTTCTTGTCTCATTGGAAACTAAAAATATTTCCACCCTAATTTTTACCCTTTCAAGGATCTGTACTTGATTTCATCTTTACATAATTCTTGATTGCACAAAGTTGAAAACTCTGCTTAAGCTCCAGGTTTAGGAGACTGAGTGAGCAGTTGCGTTATCAGAAATCAAATTAATAATCTGCAGGTTCAAATTATAAACATACTGTTTTCAGCAGCCTAGAGTTTTACAATCCAACCTCCCACACTTTCCCTGAAGACTTGCCAAAGAGAAGCAATCATGGGACATTGTGGTTGAAGATGTTGTGGTGGTATATTTTAACTGTAGAATACATCATTTATTGACTTTTCATTTTTTAATATTATTAGCCATTTAATGTTACTGGAATACAAGAAACTGTATCCAATTTGAAAATTACTACCTTCCATTTCAAGACGTATCACCCTATCTACAATCATCTGAAAGATTTTATCCCTTTTTGTTTTGTTTTGTTTTTGTGTCTTCTGCCTTGCATTTTCTTCTTTATAAATGTAGCTACATCATGTGTGTCTGTGTGTCTGTATACGATATTCTTTCTTTGGAAACTACAGCTTCACTCAATTTATCTGCAACCTTGTCCCCTCTCTACAGTTTGGATACACACATATGCACTGGTAAGAATTCTCCAAAGTTTCATAACAATTGCATCCATGTTCTTCTCTATTATTACTGGCAAATGGTTGGAAAATATTCTAGATCAATGGTAGTCAACCTGGTCCTATCGCCCACTAGTGGGCGTTCCAGCTTTCATGGTTGGCGGTAGGGGTTTTGTTTCCTTTTTTAAAATTTAATTGAGCATTATTTAAAAACATTTTCATTAGGTTTTCATAAAATCACCATTACTGTGGAACCAGTGGGCGGTTAGAAAATTTTACTACTAACTGAGATACAAAAGTGGGCAGTAGGTATAAAAAAGTTGACTACCCCTGTTATAGATGCTATAAGCATTTGTGATTCTGCCTTTCCATCAGTTTTTATAAATGGCTCTGTTTATCAATATAATAACTAAAAACAAATTAATATAATAACTAATGTAAAGAAGAGACGTTCATGAACTGAAGAAACTAAAGGCTGGGGCCAACTGTGATTATCCAGTTAAATGTGATCCTTTGAATCAGACTTGTCTTCTATTAACTACATGAACAAATCCATGCAGTTGTCTTCAAGACTATGCTTTTCATAGAAAAATAACAATAGTAAAGGAATCTAAATGCATTGTGTTCACTTCTGAAACTAGTCTAACGGATTCCAAATTCCAAAAACTGGGCAGAAACCAGTTTGCAAACCTGGAGTCAGAGAAAGCTAAGCAAAGCAACACTTGGAAACATTTATCTAAGCTAAGGAGTTTTCAGAGAGATAGATATGCTGCTACTACAGGGCGGGGCATAACCTTTTCCTAGGGGGTCACAGCAACACTTGTAATAACAACACAAATAATTCATACACCATTCGAAAGCCCATCAAAAACTGAGTTTATTGACACGATTTAATAGTCAGTATGACCACTATTAGCCCTTCGAACAGCATTCAAACGAGGTGGATAAGAACACAACAAATCTTCAAACAGTTCCGTTCGATTTTCCAGATTTTTCAACACAGTTTCCAAATTCATTCTCAAAGTTTCAACCGAAACAAATTTAACATTTAATAGCTCATTCAATTCAGTTTTTTATGGGCTTTAAAATGAGGTGTCGCGGAAGTTGTAAACTGCTGTCGATCTTGCTGTGACCCCCTAGGAAAAGGTTATGCCCCGCCCTGTACATTGCAGTAGCTATCCCAGTCATCTGTTTTGGAGTTAAAGGAGACATGGTCCAACATATCTGGAGGTCACAAGGCTGGCATGTGCATAGTATTGTATTGGCAATTTCAAAATGGGATTGCAGGTGATGGCAGAATAATGGAATTGGTTTTCCAATGTATTAGGTGCAGAATATTAAAATGACACAGAATACAACAAGTACAATGAATCAGTGAAATGATTTGTCTGCAGATGTTGTGGGTGTTCCAACACTGGAGGTTTTTAAGGAGAGATTGGACAACATTTGTCTAAAATGTTATAGGGTCTCCTGCTTGAGCAGGGGTTTGGACTAGAAGACTTCCAAGGTCCCTTCCAATTATGTTACTCTGTTACATGCTTACAGATTCAGGTTATATATAATAGCAGTAAGGCATCACCCAAGGTCATCTTGGCTGATAAGGATTTGAACACATATCTACACAAACCAGTCCAACACATCCAGCCCTATACCAACTTCAAACTTGTAAAACAATATACAAAACATTATCTCTCCCCATTTATAAGCAGGAGAACAACCCAGCCAAGGTCAAGTACTTTTTAAACATCACTGAATCCAACAAAAGAGAATCAAACATGTACATTGTTCTATCCCACTAAATCAATGGGATTATAGAATGCTTCAGCTTAGCCATTAGGCTCCATCTCTCTTACTTTCCTTTTTATAAATATATATGTGAAAGGATTATTCAAATATATCTTTTCATACAGGGTTATACACAATCACATGCAACTTGAATGCTTTTATATGTCCTTCAGGACAAAGCAAAACCTTTTAAAGATTTGAAAAAGGTAGTTTCCACTTCCAAGGGAGGTTTTAGATCAGCTTTTACTCTTCTGCCACTATACCTGTTCCGTTTCTTTCTTTTTGTTAGAATATTGTTGAATATCTTCAATGAAAAGTTCTGTTAAGGAAAGATTTAATTTAGGGAAATTGTTTTTGATACTGGTATTTGCTCCTCTGGAGCTTAAGAGAACCCCCCAAAAAGATTAACTTAGATAACAATACTTTTGTTACTTTTTAAATATTTTTAAATGGTTTGAAAGGCTTTTCTCCATGTCTGAGCAAAGTCTGGAAATTCCTAACATATTTTAAGCATTTTATTTTATACTTATACACAGGCAATGGCATAGTTTGGCTCAATTATTACAAAAGCTTCCTAAACTAAACAAAGCAGGCTAGGACAATATTACCAGAGAAAAAATATAGCTTGATATCTTAACCCACATATGTACACTTCTAAATTTCCCTTTTTCACCAAGTACTTAAGAATATTTGAAGATTGTACAGGTGTAACTTGAATTAATTCATATCACTACAATGCTATTCATATTTCAGATTTTGTATTTTCTTTGTGAGCAAACCCGACAGGCTACATTAACAGAACCTTGCAAGTCTGAAGATATAAACTTCTCGATGCCATGTTTAACTGTCTGTTCAATTAGAATGAGTTTTTCCCAAGTTTCTTTAACTTTTGAGTAATGGCAGGCTCCTCTCTTATCTTGTCTGATGGTTCCCTAAGCAGCATCTCTTTTCTTCATCCCACAAAGTTACCGACACATTCCATTACATCTCTTGAATTTTGCAATGCCAATTGTGGCTATAAAACATATCACATTGATTTTAAACTATAAATATAGATTAAAATATAGAGAGATATTTTTAAAAGTAATTATAAATGAACAATGGGAGAAAAATATACCTAGATTTATATGGCCATGGGGGGGGGGGGGAAGAGTTAAATTTATTTTTTGTAAGATGCAAAGAAACAAGGGGGACTGGAACTGCCTGTTCTGAAACTGTATTTTGCAACTTACTGTTTGGTTTTGATGAAATAGGTGTTACTGGGAAATAAGACAATTTTAGAATTTGTACCACATGAGCCAAGATTTGGATAATATTGTTTCTTATGCTATAATAAAGTAAAGTTAACTTAGATTTTTTTAAAAATCATTATGTTAAAATTGCCACATTGATAATATGGACCAGATATAACCCAGGTTGTACATAAAACCTCTTTGTGAATCTCAGTTTACAGTTTCAGATCAGGCAGTCACAGTCTTCCTTGTTCCTTTGCATCTTTTAAAAAAAATTAAATCTACATAAATGAACCTTTGGAACCGAACAACGTAAATAGAATTATGTGCAAATGGTGGATGTCTTGTTGCTAAAATGTATAAACCTTTGCTGAGATTTGAAACAGAAGAAGAACAAGTTTAAAAGTGTATGATAAAATGCACTAAAAACTTTGATTATGTACGGATGAATCAATGATGCAGTTAAAAAGACTGACATTGTGTTATAATTTAAATGATAAGTTTTACAAAATGATGTACTTTGGTATATGACAGCAGGAAATTTTATAGAATGTTTAAAGGTACTTCAAGTCAGTGCTGGAAATGTGGAAAACATTACAGGGCATTTTATCATCCTTGGTGGTTTTGCAAAAAAAAAGTTGGAGTTTAAATTTTGATTTCAAACACAGTAATACAAAGAATTTTAGAGACTAATATTCAACTGACAGCAGAGGTTTCCTTGCTGGAGCTAATGAACAGACAATTAGAATGGATGATTGTTTTTGTACATGGAAACTGCAGTGATATTCTTATAGGCACAAAGATGAAAAGAATCTGAAATACCTACAGTTCAGGAATGATTAGTGGAGATGACAGAATTTGCTGAGTTTATCTATTGATCAGGGAAAAGACAACTACATTTGTCAGTGACTGGAAAACTTTTATGGACTTTTTCCTGAAAATAGGAAAAAATGAACTTGGGAATTCTTAGTTTGATTATTACAAAAGGTAGACTATGAAGAGAAGAGAACCATGATATAATCTTACAGAGAAAGGATAAGATACAAATGTATTTATAACTGCTTTAAAAAAATACCAAAAGCCACTTCTTAATATGCTTTTTATTTTTTTGCAATAATTATTTCTCCAATAATAATTTCTTTGTTACTTATTCACTACTCTTCTTTTACTTTACTTTCTTCTTTTTTCTTTTAAATATGACTTCCTTTTGTCTTGTAAATATCTGGTTTTGTTGAAAATAATTTTTAAAAAGTAATTATAAATGGGCACTTTCTGATATAGATATAGGTATGTACATACTAAAGCATTAATCTTTGTGGCAATTTTCTTAATTAGCCAATTCATCCACAAATCTGGCACAATGGACTTAATTTAATGTTTTAAGGTACACATTAGTCAAAGGGCACAAATGTGTGGATCGATATACATATACTCTGTATCAAATTAATCTGTTCTGTTGTTATTGTTGTTAGGGGGGATCTTTATTTAATTGAAATTTACAATTTTGAGTAAGAGCTGGGGTTGGGGTTTAAACACAATACTTAATACTCACACATATTATGTTTTTGTAGGCAACCGTTTTAATCATATACTTCTTTTTATGATAACTTTTCAAATATACGCTCTAAATTTCAGAAACTGAATGGAAAATGGCAGCAATTTTCACTGAAAAACATAAAGGGAAGAAAAAGCAATCCTGAAGATGAATCATGTAGCAAAACAGACATCAGCAATATTAGAAATGTCCTTAGACAAAGTTGTCCCCTGCATTTTTTAAGTTTTTCTCAATCTATCATATCCTCATAAGTTTGCTTATAAGAATAAGTGAGAGAAGAAACTCTTATATGTGACTTTACAAATGAAAATGAAAATATCAGTGCAGACATACATCTATAGATGCCATGGTCTATCTATAAAGCATACTTTCAGAAATTTAACAGTTTAAGGTAGTTTTAATTGCTTGTTTTAGTTAAAGGACATGAAAGAGCTGCCATTGAACCACCATTATATTTTTGGAGTTAATTGCAAACGTTCTATTGTAATTTACATAAATCTTAAATAATTTCTCTTTCCAAAGTAAAAATAGTCTTATGGGTCCCTTTAAGACTAACAAATTATTACCAGTGACTATCATAAGTGAAATGATTTGATTCTCTGTCATAATCACAATTTCTGTGCTTGTATTAGTAAGATTTGCCATGCACAAATAAATCAAAATTTAAAATAATGCCCTCTAAGTCCTGGACAATGCAGCAATTTGGTTTCTGGTTAACTAAAAGTAGAGTATAAGAATTTTGGTATTCCTGCTGGTTGCTAGAACTAGTAAAGATATTAGATGAATTAATGAGTGATGAATTAATGAGTTTATACACAGCATCACTTTATATAGAGTTTCTAAATCATGGAAAACTATTAGCACTTGCCTGAGAGGTTGGATATCCATTTATTATAATATTTGGCTTCTTCAGAAAACTACATGAGGTTTGCATAACCTGTTAAACCAATGACTGTGTTCCTATAATACAGTGAACTACTTGTATTATGGAATGTGTAATGTGTAATGCATTATACAAACCTCATGTAGTTTTCTGAAGAAGCCAAATATTATAATAAATGGATATCCGTCCTTTCAGGCAAGTGCTAATAGTCTTCCATGATTCAGAAACTCTATATAAAGTGTATAAACTCATTAATTCATCACTCATTAATTCATCTAACATCTTTACTAGTTCTAGCAACCAGCAGGAATACCAAAATTCTTATACTCTACTCTACTTTTAGTTAACCAGAAACCAATTTGCTGCATTGTCCAGGACTTAGAGTTCGGCCACTGAAATCTCACTGTCTCCTACATTTTGGTGATATTAATGCATAACAATGCCCCTCTCTCATGCTAAAAAAAGGAGAAGAAGAAGAGAAGGAGGAGGAGAAGAGAAGGAGGGAGAAATATGTTGCCTATTAAATCTGCACTTTATATTTATTTTTTCCTTGCATACATTTCAAAATATTTCTTCCCGTTCTATATCCTTGTGTACTACAATATTATCTGATGAATGCAATGGTATTTTCAATACTTAAGGATTGGTGCCTTTTCAGGTTTCAAAAGACATGGCAACAGGCAGAGCAATGACTAGCAAAAGTGTCCCACAGTATCCACTAAAACAATAAAAATCCAATAAAACAACACCTGTATGTCTGCTGATTTAGACTATTTAAAAAAAATGACATTTCCTATGATCATCACATTGTGAGATTTTACTTGATAATATTCAACTTGCATGTTATTTCTCTCAAGATTTGAAATTTATGAATAGGATTTTGTGAGATCTTAGACTGTGATTTAGCAATCTAGCAAAGTTTTTATGATTTTCTGGAGAAAGCTTTTGTGAGATTTTGTTGAGATCATCTGATGCTGCCAGAGCTTTGAAAGTTGGATTAGTCTTAGAATAGTGTATACAACACAAAATAGATAAATAAAACCTGGATATATCCCACTTTTGAGGTGACCATGAGCTTTTCCCTCCTTTTAGGAAATCCTTCTCTTGTTGCGATTAGAGATGAGTTAGCTCAGAAAAGAGAAGTGATTGCTATTATCACTGATTTTTGAATGAACATTCCACAGTCTGCCAGAAAAGCATTTCTTTGCTCTCTAATATTATCTGCTTACCTATGGCTTTGTAATCTTAGATAAGAACCTAAAATCCCTTAAAAGTGGCAAGCTAGAAGTAACTGGGAATAAAACATGCTGAGTTCTAGAGGGAGATTTTTGGGAAGGAGAAGTTGTTTTGGGATTTTGTTACATTTTAATAATATTTTTGTTTAACACCTACATTGTTTGGCCTTGAGAAATTCAGAACTCTAGCATAACTAAAGAAAAATCCTTATTTTTTTTTAAAAAAAAACCAGATTGAATTGCGAAACTATCACCTATTAGCAAAATATATGCCATTCATGTTTGATGACATAAGAAACTAAGATCCAATTAATCACATGATAATGTTACAGTGTTTCAGAATGAATGAATGTGGTTTTAAAAATCAGAATGATGAACAGACTAAAAAATGAAATGGAGGTTTGAAATCATCCATTGGTTCATTTAGTGATATTTGACCACATTACAGGTTCTCCCAAAGTACAGACAGTGAAGTTTATACTTCTGTATAGTTCAATCCTATGCATGGTTTTTCTGAGGTAAACCTCATATATTTGTTTGGACTTATTTATTGCTAAGAAAGTTTCAATAATTAAATTTTAAATTATAATTAAATCACTCCAGGCCAGCAATGCAAAGCAAAACTTCGAGAACAAAACCAAACTCAGATTGATTTTCAGCTCTGGAATTCACGTAGAACATTCAATAACTGGGTGCATATAACAAGTCCAGAACAGCTTAATGGTCCAAGACTTTTAAATGCTTACCTTTTCTAACAGAGTCCAAATATGAGTTTGGGCTTAATATGAATTCCAAACGTTTATCCTCCAGGAATGGAACAATTCTAGAAGAGTCCACTGACAAGGATTCCATAAGTGAATTCCTGTATGGCCTGGAAAAGGAGGACTTGACAAAAAATAAAATAAAAAAATAATGCTAAAATGGAAAGCCATGGATCAGCATAATGACATGCATACATACATATGTAGATACATGTCTAAATATCATCATCATGCACTCCTTGAAATGCATAAGGTAGTCCAAGAAATGGATCTAGGACAATTATACAATACAATAGCAGAGTTGGAAGGAACCTTGGAGGTCTTCTAGTCCAACTCCCTGCCTAGGCAGGAACGTGACCCATCAAAAGCGCGTTCCACAAAAGCGCGGACGACGAAATCGTGTATGTGACGTCATCACAACGCGACGAAAAAGATCGAAAAATTGAAATAAAAATTAAATTACAGCAAGCCGATTCACATAAAGGTAAGGGTTAGGTTAAGGGTTAGGGTTAGGGTTAGGTTAAGGGTTAGGGTTAGGTTTAGAGCGTTAGCGTTACGTTTAGCGTTAGGTTAAGGGTTAGCGTTAGGTTTTTCGTTACGTTAAGGGTTAGGTTTAGGGTTAGGTTTAGGGTTAGGTTAAGGGTTAGGTTTAGGGTTAGGTTTAGGGTTAGGTTTGGGGGGGTTAGGGTAAGGTTTTGGCTTTATTTTTACATTTTTCGATCTTTTTCGTCGCGCTGTGATGACGTCACATACGCGCTTTCGTCGACCGCGATTTTGTCGTCCGCGGTTTTGTGGTGGAACCGGCAGGAAACCCTGTACCATTTCAGACAAATGGCTATCCAACATCTTCTTAAAGACTTCCAGTGTTGGGGCATTCACAACTTCTGGAGGCAAGCTGTTCCACTGATTAATTGTTCTAACTGTCAGGAAATTTCTCCTCAGTTCTAAGTTGCTTCTCTCCTTGGTTAGTTTCCACCCATTGCTTCTTGTTCTACCCTCTGGTGAAGTGTGGCCAACTTGCTATGGGACATCTCACCATGGCCACTTCACTGTGGGACAAGAGTTAAACTAATATCAAAGAAACAGTGGAGCAGAAAATTAAAGAAAGAATGCCAAAGGAGGGACAAAATGAAGTGTGAGTGACAAAAATTAAAACAATCTTTTAAATTGTTTTAACTAATTAAATTGAATTATTGAGTTGTGCACAGCATTGTCCAGTGCCAAGTTGGCCCTGGTGAGTTGTCATGTGGCAAGTTGGCCATGGTGACTTGGCCATGGTGATTTGGCAGCAGCACATTGTCCCATCATTCTGCCAAGAGATGGAGCTATTCAGACTAGACCTCCTGCCAAACAAACATTTTACTTGTGTTCAGTGCGGGGGGCGGGGGGAGAGAAAGATATTTACTTTATTAGGGTTCATCATCATAAGGAAAACTGTTATAACAATCAACTGAACATGTCAGTATAGGTATGTATCCTGATTGTAATACACACACGCGCATTGTTGTATGCTGCTCATACTCACTTTTGTGAAATGAGAGCCATGTAAATGAGATCAATAAATAAATATGAAACATGCACACACATATTTCCAAGGGATCATCTATGAACTGTAAACACTGAATGTTAATTTATGTTGTTTTTATTTACACTGCTGATCCAGTTTATTAAAATGAAAATGCCCTTCCATATATGAAAAGGGGAACAGAATCTTGTCCATTCTGAGACACCATTTTTAGACTCTTAGCACACAAATGTTTTCAGACTAAACATAATCAAATGTACACTTTAAGCAATTTTTAAATATTTTTATTTACCTTTATAAACAACTTAAGGAGGTGAACATACCTAATACTTATTCCTCCTTCTATTTTCCCCACAATAACAACCCTATGAGTTCAGTTGGGCTAAGAGAGAGTTAGTGACCCAAAATCACCCACCTGTCCTAAGGCCAGGACTAGAACTTACAATTTTCTAGCCTTATGCCTTAACCACTAGACCAAACAGGCTCCCTACACCAAGACCCTAGCACCAATTTTTTCAGTGTATAGATTGAAAATATATAAAATATCTAAATGTCATAGATAACACAGTCATGTTCCTGGAAAAAATGTTGAATCATCCCCACTACCACTACCACCAGCATCACATTTTTTTCTTGAAAGATTTTGCAGCAACTCTAATATTCTTCTTGACTCACATAGATTCCTTCCATCATTGATTGTTCTTTCAGATTTTAGGGGAAAATGAATCCACCAAAAAAAATCAATCCAGATCTTCAAATCACTGAATCTATATTTGCTATTTATATCGAAAGAGAGAAGGGTACACATTAGACTTTTGATTATTATATTATCTATCAAAAAGGGGAAGCGGTTCTCCATACTTTCAGGCAAACATATACATCCCTTAAAAGGTGATGGACAGCTTTAATGCTACTTTTTGTATCAATTGTCATGATAGTCCTTCCTGAACTTGGTTCAACTATTCCTTGAGGAAGGATGGTGGTCTAGAAATATGATAAATAAATGAATGAATAAATAAATAAATAATCCATTCTTCTTTGAAGAAAGTTATAAAATGTAATTTATGGGAATATTCACACATACAAGCATGTGTGTGAATTTCAGCAGAATAATTTTGCCAGTGTCTTGAATAAGGGCCCAGATAGAATACAAAAGCTCTGGGTTAAACATAGGAGAGATGCAATCTGCCTGGAGAAATTACCACTAATCTTTAATGTAGAATAAACAACTGCTTATGTTCCTAAGAAATTGAAATCTATGGAACAAGACATTTATCCTAGATCCTGCCCCCTCATCCTAGAGGCAAGTATTTAAGAGTATTTCTATGTCAATCAGACTTTTATCTATCATTATTTACCTGTCTTCCAAACTCCCTTAACTGGAAGTCACACGGTATCCCAAGGATTAAAAAAAGAACAATCTGAAATAAATAGATGTATTACATGGAAGCAGTTAGATATTCTGGCATAGCTGCCTGACACAATTCTATCCTGGGCAGCTTCTGAAGAATGTTAGAATGATTTACTCACCATTTGCAGGAACAAGACAGTTTGATATGACCAAGCCTTCCTGCAGCAGAGAATTTCAAACAATTTTCAGAGGGGGAAAAGAGCTCAAGAGACAATTAGTATCAAAGGCTCAGGATTTTTCATGCAACCAAAGATAATCATAATGATTCAACTCAAGTGTGGTTAAAAGTAGTAATTAAGCAAAACTGCTTTAGACAGGCATTTGTTGAAAAGTGGTGGTTTAAAAAGACTAATAAAATTAAACATGCAACAACATTTTAGTTTCCTCTAAATCCCTTTGGGTTCTCATGCAAATTTATGACTAAACCCCAGTGGCTGAAATGAAAATAGGTAGGATATGCCTTTGTATTAAATTTTTCTTCTGCCAAAGTCGAGCATAAAATGACTCTATTTAAAGAGAAATATAAAACTAGCTGATGCAAATATTTCTGATTTCCAGAAGGGCAAAGTAATTATCTTAATATTAATCGTATTATACGTTATGATTCTATATTACTCAGAAAGAACAAAATCTTCATCCCACAGTCAGGCAGTGAGCAACTCAGATAGCTGAATTAGAGGCCTTTCTGCCACATTACTTATTATTATATGCATGTTTGGAACATTTGCTAAATCTGTTTATCAACACACGTAATTATGCAAAATTGAGAAAGGCAGTCTTAAGCACTAGATACACACTATTTTATTTGAGATGAACTTCTAGCAAAAGCAGCTGAGCACAATTGACTAAAAACAGCTAAATAACAAGTATCTATTATTGCCTTAGAATAAGCAATGTTGGATACTATATACTTACTTTTGATTGTTCCGTCATAGCGTTTCATTTTATTCAATTTAAGTTTAAGATATTTCTGTAAGTCATATAACAGAAATCTATGCATGCTACTCAAAATTAAGTCAATCTAGTTCAGTGGATTTCATGTGCTTAAATGGGGAATAGGATTGCATTGCATTGTTCAGAAGGATCAGGTTTTGTTAGGTTGTCTATTATTATTGTTGTTTTTGTTTAATTTGAACTTCATTTTTCCATATGATATTCTAAGAAGACCAAATTCTTCCTTCCTACCTTACTCCCCACCTCTACTATCTTTGGCTAATCATCCAGTTATTTTTTTAAAAAAACATTCTCACCTGAATAAATCCTCAATAATCAAAAAAATGGATAAAAAAAACTATTTAAAGCACAGCATATCTGTACCTAATATGTAGATAGCAACAATAAGTAGCATGATTTTACCCCTACAATGATCTTGCTTCCTTTAAGATTGGCCATATGCACAGCTGATAGGAAGAGACAATTTGGCCTTGCTTTCTCAGAATGAATGCTTTTTACAAAGAGCAACCTGCATGCCAACCTTTTTCTCATCATCCTTCCTCTGAAAATCTCCTATTGATTTTAAAAACCAGATGGGTCCATCCTGTTATGAAAATCTAAGCTGACCTTTTCCTTTTATCCTGTAAAAGAAGAAAACAAAATAGTGAATGTGTATGTGTGACTGGAAAAAATAGGGGGGTCTTCATTTTATTTGATTATTTGCTACAGTAGATGTTGTAAGTTATAATAATACACAATAACTACAGTACAAGAGTGCTGATACTGGCTTACATAAAAATTAAAAATTGATTGGTGGTCAAATGATAGTAGAATAGTGTACTTTATATTTTTGCATTAATTTTACAAATGTTCATAGTATTTTTGCATAAATTGCATGGTATGTACTGTATGTAAATGGTTGACATATATTTTTCTTTAAAACATTGATTACATAAATATATAACTATTTCTCTAAAAAAAACTCTGAAAGAACTGGTACTAGTAAAGATGAAGTGTGTCATACGTACTGCATCAATGCATGTTTTTCTTGACCATGATTAACTCTCACACTCTCTAGAGTGTGTGTGTGTGTGTGTGTGTTGTGTTGGGTTTGTGTGTGTGTGTCTGTCCATCCCTTAGGACAGAAACCATCTTCTCTGCTTATTTCATCCCACGAGTTTTAATTTTGTTTTAGAGGGGGCTTCATTGTCTATTCCAGAAAAGTACATTGGTTGCTGAGCTTTAACAGAGCTAAGGAATATGTGCAAGGAGTGAGAAACTAAATTGATGGATGGATGGTTAAATGAATATAAATGAACTGATACCTTTACAGGAAAATAACATTTCTTTTCTTTCCCTTTCTTTTTTTATTCTATAGATCAGTAGGTTTTGTATCTGTAATTCTTTCATATCAGCAAACTCCCATGTAAATCATTTCCCCCCACCTGGAAGCATATTAAAACCATGCCGTTTTTTCGTTTAAACAGAGCCCCAGTTTCTCCCCCCCCCCATTTGCTTATCAGTTCATCCACCATTACATTTTAAATGAAATTGCAAGGGGGGGACCCTCCCCTAAATTCGAGGTTGATGTAGGAAGTCAGAAGCCCTACTTTTCTTGCTTTAGAAAACTGACCTAGATTCAATTACAGATAGAGGAGAAGAGGAAGATGACACCTTGCCATTTCTCTTTCAAAAAATTACAAAAATGCCTTTTTCCCCATATGCCAGATGCAGCAACACACCCGTCCCTTTAAAGGGGCGGGTGGGGTGGGGTGGGGATCAAAAAACGGAGAGAGATTTGCTTCATTCGTGGTTGAGTTCTCGCCCCACCCCCAGCCCCCCAAAAGTGCCCGCTGCTCTGTGGGGGGAAGGGAAGTGATTCGTCCTCTCCGTCATGGAGGCGAGTCCGCGGCATCATCCTGGTGGGGAATGGGAGTACCCAAGCCATCAAAAGCAAAATAAAAAATTTAAAAAAATCACAAAAGTCTCCAACTTAGCCTGCAGGGTGGAATAAAAATACCTTCCAGATTTGGCAGACTGGGCAAGGCAAAAAGCACGTCTCCTTTTTAAAGGAATGATTAGGCTAGGCTAGGCTAGGCTAGGCTAGGCTAGGCTAGGCTAGGCTAGGCTAGGCTAGGCTAGGCTAGGCTAGGCTTGGCTTGGCTTGGCTTGGCTTGGCTTGGCTTGGCTTGGCTTGGCTTGGCTTGGCTTGGCTTGGCTTGGCTTGGCTTGGCTTGGCTTGGTTTGGTTTGGTTTGGTTTTGGATCCAGCAGAACGTGGCTTTGAAGTTGTGGCCGGGGATTTGCAAATTCTGCTTTTCCTTGCCTCCCCACCCACCCACCCTTCCATCTCCCCTCCGCGGCCCTCCTCCGAGGTTTCCTTTTCGCTGCAATATTTACAAGGGGGAGACAACGCTGTGATCCTCCGCTTAGTCCCTTTTATCACTAAATTAAGCATATAAATGACCTGCCCCGCGCGCTTCTTCTTTCCCTTTTCCCTGACCCCCCTCCCATCCCCCTGCCCTCCCCGCAGCCCTCCCCGCTCTGATCTCAGCCTGAAAGAAGCCTGGACGAGATAAGGAGAGATTGGATTCTTCGTGCAGAGCGACCGGGCGGCTTCTAAGGAAAGAAACCAGCTGACAGCTCTGCCTCCCGCGCTCCGCCGGGTCTTCGTTCCTGGGCTGGCCACAGAGGCCACGGGAAACATCCCCGGACGCTTCGTCCGCTGCTTAGTCCGGGCCTCTCTCTAATTTCCCTCCAGGCAACTCTGCGGGTGTGCGACTCGAGGGTGAGAGACGAGGGGTGCAAGGACCTTTCCTTTAGGAAGAGCCCCGAAGCCCGGTTCCCGTCGGGCAAGCGAGACTGGCATCCAGGTCTTTCTGTCTGCTCCCAAAAGAGATGCGGGGACGTGGGAGACGGAATCGCCTCTTCAAATTCAGATATTCACTGGGTGGAGAAGCCTCATCATTTCTAGCACCCGAGATAAGGCTCGGGAATATCCGAGTAATACTAATGCGTATGTGTCCCCCCCCCTACTCCGTCGCCCCCACCCTACTCCTCCCCAGTATTGAATTGCACCTTGGGCAACAGTGCAGAGTCCAGAATCTTAACTTCGCCCGACATATGTTTCCAGTAGATAAGTAAACAATCTGGACGTGAAATGAAAATTTTAATTAAGGCAGTAATGCTATTACACCTCAAGTGTGCAAATCCCATTGCATCGCAGTGTGACAATGGGTGGTGGAAAGCGCGCGGCGGGGGAGGGTGGGCCCTGGGACCACAAAGCCCCGGCGAGGGAGCCTCAGCCAAGCCGGGCGGTCGAACGGCACCAGCTGGACGCAGCCCCAGCATCTCCTCGGCCTTCCCACTTCTGACGGAGGGCTCCTTCCGGGCTCTCGCCTTCCTCAGTCCTTCGGAAGCGGTTGTTCTCCTCTTCGATTCCCAGACGAGGCTTTTGGTCTTTCTTCGGCAGCCCCTGCACGGATCTGAACGTTTCTTCTTCTTCTTCAGTAGGTTCGGTAAAAGTATGTTGGGCTCTATTGAAATATAAAGCGTTTTGTCCAAATAAATCATGCTCACTAACACACACACACACACACACACACACACACACACACACAACCTGTCAAACGTAAACAGAATCCTGCCCTGCCTTTGATGTACTTCTAAAACATTCAAACTGCAGCAAGGGCTGGGAAACACAACCAAAGTGTTTTTATTGGGGCTGAAAGTGTGGGAGAGAGGCAAACCGTGAAAAGGCTAGGAAAGTTAGACGACGAGAAACGAAAAAAGCCGAAAACTACCGAGGGACATCAAAAGACCTTCCGTGAGTGGCGGGGCCGGGATCTCGCTTTCAAAATGCTACTTGAAAAGAGACTAAGGAAATTGCCCGCCTATCTTCCTTGCCCCTTTTTCCTGGCGTCCTTGTTTCTCCTGGGTGGTTCTCCTGCATAACAGCTGCCTCCAAATATGACACCTCTGCCCCAGTCGGCGACTTTTGCGCTTCCTTCGTTCCGATTCCTCTTCAACTCTCCTTCTTATTTCTCCGTCTTCTCTGCGCCCCCGCCCGCCCTCCTTCGCCTCCGGTCCTGCTCTCAGAACATAGGAGAGTCAGGAGGAGTGGGCTTCCCTAGAACCGCCTGCTGGGAACGTCCTTTGAGTGAGCTGAAGCGTCCCTAGTCAGGTGCTAGACGATTTCAGCTCCAGGTGGGCGCAGGAGGGGACGTGCTCGCTCGATCCCACCCTTTGCCGTAGAATTCGGAGCGCTCGAAACAGGTGTGGAGCCGCTCGCAAAAACATGGTCTCCGGGCGACCCCCGTTTGGAAGACAGTTTGCACTTTTACAGATCGCTTGGAGGCAGAAACTCAAGAAGAGAATCGGCGTCGATCCCCGGACAGTTCCGCCTCTGGGGACGTGTTTTTACCTATGCACCTTCCCCCCACCCCTTTGAAGACGAGTCGCCAGATGTCTATTGCAAGATGTAACTAGATGAACGCAGCTCGCTGCGCCTCCCGAGCTGATACCTCCAGACGCCCTTTTTTTCCCCACTTCAAGGAGTGGCTCAAATTGCCTTCAATCTCCCGCTCCGTCTTCTTCTTTCTTTGTCTGTCTGTCTGTGTCTGTCTGTCTGTCTGTCGCTCGCTCGCTCTTGCACTCGGTTTTTCTTTTCCAGGAAGACACCCCCCCTCTCCTTTTGTTATTTTAAAATGTCTTTTAGGCACGACATATTTAGCCTAGATAATTAAAATGCTATTCTTGATCGCCAGCTCCTTTTCACTCAGAATTGTTCAAAATGTGCGATCCAGAAAAAAGCTGTACAAAACAAAAGCACAATAATGAATCGTTGTAATTTCCAGCTAACTTTCTGAATGGTTTTGATAGAGACCAATTTACCCCCTTCTATATCAATGGTAGGCAGAAATAACGATTGCCAAGACGTCTTCATGCGGCCTGAAAAGTTTCTGGCTAAGCGCTCTGCTGCCTTGATCTCCTGCTCAAAAGCAGCAAAGGTTAGCCAAGAACTGCGCATTTTTCATCTGGGACTAAGCGAAGGGGCGACTGGCTATGTATGCCCGGCCAAACTTCTTAGAAAAGATGAGAAAGCATCAAGGAGGGTCACACCTCAATCACACTACGAGTATGCCTTTCTAGGAATCCCTTTCTTCCTAACGAAAGATTAGGAACGAGAAAGAGAGAAAAGGAAGGAGAGGGACCCATTATCTTTGTTGCTATTGTTATTGGGGGTTTGTTTCTGCTCTTCTTTGCTCTTTTTTCTCCCCTGTTCTCCAGATTTCCCCGCTCTCAATTGAAAGAATGGTTTGAAATCCCGTGTGTGTGGACAAGAAGGACACCTGCTGCAGGACATTTGTGCTTCAACTGATGTACGACCCTATTTGTCACCCGGCAACTATGTAATTATTTTGTCCCTGATTGCAATGAATCGTAGGTTGTAATCTGAGGATGTAATCTTCAGCATTCTGCTTGCTCGGAAGTAAATCTATCTGCATCGAATGGATTTATTCGTGGGTAAGATTTACAACCAGTTTGTCTTTTACAAGGCAACCAATTCGGATGTGAGGGCCATTCCCATCCATGACGCTCAGCCTTCCCATTTCCACTGGTCACCGATTTCAGCAAAAGCTCTTTCGAGAAACGAGGGATCTTCTTTTGAGCCAGGGTGGCTGTGGGTGGAACCCAACAGGTTTGAGGGGACTCCTTTTCACGGGGACCCGCACCTTCCAAGCCAAAGCTGCATCAGAAGACTAGCACCCCCACCGTCTCCTAATCCATTTTAGCTCCCACCACCCGCTAGTCATTTTCTCCACTTCAAAGAAAGCTGCCCCCTGGCCTAATCTCCAAATCTCCTCTTGCGAAATTCTATCAACTCTGTAGTTTCACCTCCAGCTTCCCCAGATATCCTCCTGCTAGATGAGGTCAGGGAAGCTGATTTCCCCCCCCCCTCCTCCTAGGTAGCCCAATATCCCAGCTAAGAATAAACGAGGGAGGGAGAAAAAGAGAGCAAGCAAAGAAAGGGCTGGTTCTTTAGGGTGCCACTTCTCACCCGCCCCTTCTCTAGCAGGTGTGGTACTCCTCCTAACCCCCGTCTTTTGTTTAATGATTTTATGGGGGGGAAGGAGACAGTTGTGGATAAACAGGTTTGACAGGAGCCTCTTGAGTTCACCCTTTCTCTTTTCTGCCTGTTTAGTTAATATCTTCTTTCACTCTCTCACCTCTCCCCCCCCCGCCGATCTTTTGACATCAAAGTCAGTAATCTGTTCATTTCAGTGTCAAAGCATATGTGTATGTGTACACACAGAGAGACGCCTGCATGCATAAAAAGAGCTGTACACCTGCAAACGAAGAATCCTATTGGAAGACGGAACTTGGGAAGAAATGGAAAAATGGTGGGGGCAGAAGGGGGGGTGATGGGGTGGACAGTAAAAATACTGAAGTTCTTTCCGTGTTTAATGCCACCCTTCTTTTAAAAAATAATAATAATCAACTATAAAGAAAGCAATTCCTCTGCACATTTTTAGCACTTCAGAAGTGCCCGGTTCCGAAGCATAAAGTATTTTATGACGCTCTTCAACAAAGTCGTCTGCTCCGTCTCTCTTTTGGTATTAAATAAGCAATAAACTCCGTTATAGAAACATTGTTAGTACTTTAGTGAAATTAAGCTTATCGCTCAAAACAACACTTCCAGACAAAATGGCTTTGACTTGGCCACGACAAGTTTTTGGTGATGACAGCCTTCTTCAGAAGAGTGTTGAGGATCGGTTGCTTTTTCGCCATTCCTTACGAAGAATGTTGTGTAGCTAAACAAACCTGCATGCTCTTCCTCAAGCACAAATGGTTTCGTAAAGAAGAAGAAGCAGCAGCACCTCCCTTTCCCCTATCTCTTTGGCGGGACGTTTCCACCAGCAAACAACAGAAAACGGCTACATAAAATGAACCCTGCCTCGTAGATCGTTAGACGAACACAGGGAATGAACTGGGCAGTTTGAAGAAAAGCTCTTGATGGCCAAACGCGTTTCAAGGCATTGTCCGCAAGGAAGTGGAAGCCACCCCCAGCTGGCCCAGAAGGACCAGGCTGCCCGTTCAACGGGCCAGGAGAAAAGCAGAGGCGCGGGCAAAACTGAGGCAGAGAGAAGCGAAGAGCGACCGGGCCCCTGGGAGAGGAGGGGCGGGCAGGTGTGGGAGCCTCCTAGGGGCTTTACGAAGCGCCCTCTTTAACTCCTCCGCCCTTCGGACTCTCCATCCCCGATCTCTGGAGTGGAGAAGACCGCGAACGGCCGTCAGGCGCCTTCACTCGAGGCTTCGCCTTAAACCTAATCTCGATAGATGTTAAAGGACACTGAGCTATGAACGTTATCACAGGTCCTGACAGCTACTGTCAACTGGGGTTAAATCAGGCAGCCCGCCCGCCCGCCAGCCCAACCGGCTCGCCTGGCAGCTCCTTTGGTCTCCCTGGCCGCGCTTCAACGTCGGAGTGTCCCACCAGCCTGGTTCGGTGCTTCCTCCGACCTGGTCCCTTCCTCTGCGGAGGTCGCGCCAGATCTTAATTGCGCCCATTTGTGAGCGGGCTTCTGTCCCCACCCCACACACACAGTTTTTTGTCATGCTAAACAAGCGTGGTCCAGCCATCCTAACCTCGCTTTTCAAAGCCTCCCTCTTCGGTTCTTTTGTTTACCTTCGCCCGATCTCTCAGTTATTTATCTGTCTATTCTTTAGACTGCTTACCCTGCCATTCAGGTTCCGTGTATGTTAATTGTGTTGTGCCATTTAATTCTAACCGCGGTCTCAAAAGAGCACTTAATGAGAAAAACATCTACAACACGGATCACCCTCGCTATTCAACTCAGCCAGATGGACAACTGCGACCCGCTCTCGTCGCTCTTCTTCCCCCTTCCCTCCCTTTTAATGAAAACCCTTTCGGTAATAAAAGGAGAGAGACCTGATGAATAGAAGCGCCAAACACCGCTAATTGTTTGGGACAAGATGCTAATCTGTCCAGCTCCAGTTTTCTTCCGACTCTGTCAGAGATTCTCCCTCCCGTCCTCCTCTTTGGGATTTTGGAGAAATCTCAGCTGAAACCGAGAGAGGATGGGAGCAAGTAGAAGGCTGTTGTAAAGCAGGATTCTGAGTTGAGACAAGAGGAAAAGAAGAGTTTGCAAAAGGGCAAGAAAAGTCACTAAACTGAGGTTCCCCCAGGTCTCAACCAGCTTTCCCAGTATGGGAATTTCTGAATGAGTTGGGCTATATTTTCCATTATCCATGGTTGCAATGGCTGACAGCCAACCATGTTCCTACAGGCATATATTGGATTAGAGAAAGTTAGTCCACATTGAGTAGAAACCGTGACTGAAAGAAATTAAAGCGGCAGACCCAAGCAGAATAACTAAAGCACAAAAAATCCTGCTGCTTGCCTGATAAATACTTCCAATTAAATAAAATTACCTATGATCTCCCTTGGAAGCACATAAGCATGCATCTAATCCTGAGAGATGTGACATCAAAAAGATATTTTGCACACCCGCAAAAGTGTTCCCATCCAGCACAGCTGTAGCTAAAGTGACCCTTACTGTGCCACCAAATTCACCCCCAACTTTGCCTTCTTTGCAGCAATCTCTACTTTCCAAAAAAAAAAACATTTAACTTTTCCCACATTGGCAGCTGTCGTGGTTTGTGAACAAGTATAAATATGCTGGTGGCAGCACCTGGCTGGCCAGGTCAGGAGTAGAAAACTAAGCAAAAACAATTCAGCCAGAGCCTTCAGCCTTCAGAGTGGGAAGTTAAAAAACCAATCCTCCCCAAAAGGCAAACTATGGCTATAAAATACCATGAAAACTATTGTACATGAATGGATTGATGAAGTCACCAGTAATCAAGCTTGACTCAGGAATATTGTATCCTTTATCCTTAAAAAAACATGCATTATTTATTTTACTTTCTGAGATGCTGGAAACATTTCAAGAATGTAATCTTTCTCTCCCTCCCTCCCTCTCTCTCTCTCTCTCTCTCTCTCCCTCTGTGTGTGTGTAGAGAGAGGGAGGGAGGGGGAGAGAGGGAGGGAGAGAGAGAGAGAGAGAGGAAGGGAGGGAGGGGGAGAGGGAGGGAGGGAGGGAGGGAGGGAGGGAGGGAGAGAGAGAGAGAGAGAGAGAGAGAGAGAGAGAGAGAGAGAGAGAGAGAGAGAATATGAATGAATCTTGGACCATAGCAAGTGATTTTCTACTCCCTTTCCCAACTTCTGCTAAGTCAACAGTTTTGTACCCAGATACCTAAGGGTAAGTCTCACTGAATTTAATGGAACTTACCTCTGATTAAAGATAACTCTCATGCTTTTAAAGCAGATTTGGCCTCTTGTAAAAATCAATTTTACTGGGACTAACACCCCAAAAAGGTGCTGTAGTTTTGGCCATACTTACTTTAGAATAAAATCTCCTGCACACAATAGGATAGATTGGGGGAGGGTGCATATACTTAAAACGTTTAGGATTCCCAAGACACAATATATTTATGCACAATTACTCAGAAATAAGTCCCACTTTCTCCTAGGGAAATGTGTTTTAGTGTAATCCCTGTATGACAGATCACAAAATGTGGAGATGCAGGACTCATCTGATATTTCCTGCATACTGAAAATATATACTCAAAGAATTTATATCAAGGAATGAAATAAGAGACTTGCACTTAAGTGAGTCACATCTTCTGGCTCATCCTATTCCCCCTTCTGGAATACAGGGAAATATGGTGAAGAACAAAGTTAACCTTAGAAATAACTGACCGCAAAAGTGTATGCACGTACTCATACAAGTATATGTACATGCTTGCACAGCACATGTGCCACAAGAAACAGATTTTAGCAAGGTGAGCAGAATTCATCCAGAGGTTCTCCTTCACTGACATTGATTCAGGCACCAGTTAGCTCAATTCAGCATAATTGTGCAGGAGAACTTGCCAGTGGATTATGCCCAGATTTCAAAACTCTCCAATCCTGTTTTAGGTTCTTGACGTTTCCTTACTTTTGTGTAGAGCTACTGTTATGAAGGACCAATAGCTCAATACCTTGGCAAGTCAAAGGAAACCTTTAAGTTTTCAACTTCCTTACAGTCCATAAAGCTTTTATGTGAAACTTCATAAGAACTGGAATGGGATTCACACAACATAGTTGACCCAGTTGCACGACAGATTGTCTTTATTCAAAATGCCTTTTTTTTTTTGTTCAACAAATGAACAGAACTGACGAGGTAAAATCCTTTTGGATACATTGTCTCCCCAATACACTTTAAACCATATTTAGTTTATCACCATGTTACTCTTTTTTAAAATTATTTTTATTCTCTTTTTATTAAAAAAAAACCTACAGTCTGATGTCATAGCTGACATTCTGTCTAAAGTAAACTTAGGCCTACTTGCACTTATTCACACAAATTGAAGGACTATCTGTTTAAAATTAAACAAATACTATCATATCAGGTTTGAAATATAAAACTTTTAACCCCCCTTTAATAACTCTAAAGAGCTGTTGTGTTATTTTAATCTTTCTGACATGAAAAGCAATGTTATCTATTAGTGCTGGATGATAAAATATAGATATATAGAATATATATATATATATATAACACAGCTAAGTCTTGATTTTAATGTGCAAAGGAAAAAAGGTAGGGTATCATTAGGTTAGAGCAGTTCTGGGATTTTAAAAATTAAAGTCCGAATAACATTCAATCATACAAACTCATTAACATTAATAAATTAAAAAAAATTCAAAAGGATCGCTGTTGACCTTTAGCCAAAAGGGCAGTTAAAAGTTTGACACATATACAAGTTGTACAAGTTTTGGGCCAATCTGAGCCCCAAGTGCAGAAAGCAAGGAAAGAAAGTTTTCTGTAAAGACTGAGAGTTTTTTTGGATTTTGGATTCTAAGGTTTTGGTGTCCCTACCACCACCCCACCCGAAGAGTCTCAGAGTCTTTGCCCCGGTGGAAGAGATTCCCCAGGGCATCTTTCCACGCTCAAGTGGCGGATTTCGGTTAGGCGGATTGTTTGTTTCTGGAGTTCGGTATGGTACATGCACAACGATTGGCTTCCGATTTCTTCCTTTGGCCAGTCTCGCTGGCCCCATACAGATTCCAGTCGCCTGCAATGTGTGGGACTGCCAGTGGGAGTTTGGTTTGTGTGTTACATGGCTGCAGCGTGCGCTGAAGAATAGGGGTCTATTCCAGTCTTGGTCATGCCCGGGAATAATATGTAGGCAACAGGAGGCTGCAAACTGGACGTAGACCAAGCCGTACAGTTACAAGGCACCACGTAGCCCGGGTTGGTTGGCGACGGGTGAGTGTGGGTGTGCTGGCTCGGGCAACTCAAGGTGCCAAAAGCCCCATTCTGGTATCCCAAGGTTGAGGCGTAGGGCAGAGTGCTGGTAGCTAAGGTGTGGGGCACCTCGGTCATCTTCTGGATGGCGCTGGAGCTGAACTGGCTGGGGTCAAGTAAAGAGTAAGGTGCGGAGGTGGGGGGCAAGAAGGCCCTCGCCTTCTCCGGGGAGCCGAGCAAAGAGTCTGTGGCTGCCACGGGGAGCCCTGCCGCCTTGAGGGGGTCGGTATCCCCGAGGTAAGGCAAAGGGAAGACATACCTGTCCTTCTTGAGCAAGTTCTTAGGCTTGCGGCGGGGCCGGTACTTGTAGTCGGGATGCTCCTTCATGTGCTGGGCGCGCAGCCTCTTGGCTTCGTCTATGTAAGGGCGTTTCTCGGCCTCGGACAACAGCTTCCACTCGGCCCCGAGGCGCTTGCTAATCTCCGAATTGTGCATTTTAGGGTTCTCCTGGGCCATCTTCCGACGCTGCCCCCGGGACCAAACCATGAAGGCGTTCATGGGGCGCTTGATGTGATCCGAAGGCTTGGACATGGTGCTGCGCGGACCTTCTGGCGCCTCCAGGAGCAGCCGTCGTCCCCCGTCCGCCGTCCGCTCGCCGGCTCCGCTTCCCCGCCTGCCTTCCAGCCAAGGCCGCCACCGACGACGCCTCCCTCTCAACTGATCATACCAGTTCTCCCAGCAATCCAGTCCCCACCGAAGTGCCCCGAGGGACGGCGAGCGGAGTGGCCGGGGCCTCGCCCGGAGTGGCGAGCCTTCCCGCTGGGGATCCCTTCGACGTTGCAGGAGCTCCGGTGCCGCGTCGGCGGGGCGCGAAAGGCGGCACCGAGAAGGCAAGCGGAGGAGTGGAAGCCGAAAGAGGACGCTTGGAAGGCGAGCCCGCTTCGGACGGCGCGCAAGCTGACAGAGCTGCGAGCGGGGCGTTCACTCTCCCCACCCGGTGGCCCAATCAGCGGCGGCAAGCGGGAGCTGGGGGGGGGGAGGCTACCTTCGCAAAGGCGAAGAGCGAAAAAGAGGCGGGGGAGAGAGGGAGGGAATCGGGGGGCGAAGGGAGAAGAAATCACTAAAGACTCGGGATTAAAGGAGCCGCTTTTGTTCGACGGCGCACTAATAGCGGCAGCCAATAAAACGCCTCACGCCCCCTCGTTTGGGGGCGGAGTAGGAGGGGAAAAAACGCCGGGGCTGCGAGTGGGGGCGGAGGGAGACGAAAGGGCTGGATTCTAATCCTCTCCTTTCTTGCGGAGGGAGGGGGGGAGAGCAAGCCAGTCGTTTTATCAATTGGGGCAGCGCGCGAGTCAAGGGCAAAGGCGCACCGCTTTTTCTTTCTCGTCTTCTTTTCCCCCGATCCAGCCGGGCTGAAAGGCGGGGGGAGCGGGGAGTCTAAGTGCCTGTCAACTGGCCGACAACAGGAAGCACGAGGGGCGTCGAAAGTGAGAGCAAACGAAGAAGAGCGAGCAGCCCCCCTCATTCTCCTTCCCTCCCTCCCTTCCCTCCTTCTCTCTCTCTCTCCCGGAGACATCTAGAGTTCGGGCCGGACAGAACCTGGCGAACGTGATAGACCAGGCAGGGCTGGGCTGGGTGGGAAGCAAACGCGGTGACTCTTCTTTCGGAGAGCTCTGACAAACGGCAAGCGGAGAGAGAACGGGGGGCTATATTTCCCCTCTTCCTCCCGCTTCGTCCGAAGAATTTGCTACCAGGGAGGGCCAAGAAGGGAACCCTCAAGAAATCCAGTCCCCGCTCAGAGGAAGGCTGCGAAAATTCTGTGGCGGATTTCTTCTAAGTTGTCCCCATTTCAAGAACTGACCCCCTTTTTTTTCTCCCCCCCAGTCCTGGGGTTTTATTGTTATTTTCAAGCTATTAAAGATCGGCTTCTAAGAAAAACGAAATCCCCATAGGAGCCCTTTCTACCTTCCACGCCTGTTTTCTTTGAATAATTGCTGCCTAACGCAAAATGCCCTTTGGGCTTGTGGGGGGGGGGGGATATTTATTAAATGGAAACCATTTCCCTGGAATCCCCGAAGAGGCCGGGTTCTTTTAAGGGCGTATTGGCTTTGTGCACCTGCTTAGTTTTAAACTGGTCCAACGGCAGCCTTTTCTCCTCTTTTTGCCCTTAAAGGGATTCTTTCCAATAATCATCAGAACACAGGCTCCAGTTGGCTCTCTCGGTTTTTTTTTTTAAATAGACGGCTTTGTAGTGCCCCCCCCCCCCAAAAAAAAGATGGGTTAAAAAGAGATGACTCGCTGTCCTCTTTGGCATGGCGATGCTGCATTTCCCAATTAAAAGAGAAGAGGGGTTTGGTAGGTATTTGATGAATTGAGCCATCTCTGCATTCTTTATTTCGATTAAGTTTGGCGAATAACATACACAACTAAGACTCAGTATATCCAGTGTCCATACTCAATGTCCTAGCCTCCTGCATACGGTTATAAGGAAACCTTATGATCAGGGTAGCAGGTAAGGAAAGAGATGGCTAGTCTGCTTTGCTTTCCTTTGCTTTTCTTTTGATCATCAGGAAAAGGAACCAAATTTTGCGGTTTCTTCCCGCTTCCCTAACCTCCCCTGCCGCCGAACTTCACCCGCTCTCGGACCCCTGGATTTGGCAGGACTTGGGCGCTCCCGAAGAGAAGCTGAGTTTTTTCTTCTGAGTTGGGATCCAGGCCGACATCCCCAGGCGCCGCCTGCCCAAAAAAACCCAGCTGCTTCTCTAACTCCTTTCGGGAGCCCCGCGGTCTCTCGTCTTCTTTGAAGTTCTGGTCTTAAGACAACCCAAATTCCCGTTTAGGGGCCCGGCAAATAAGAGCCGCGGTCGTTCTCTGCTCTTGGCAGTCGAGAAGGTAAATAGATTGATTGGAAAGAGTTGCAAACCACTAGTCATTTTTCAGCCAGATGCATTTTCCGTCTCTGCCCGGGGCGCTCAGTGCTGGCTCCCCAAGGTATATTTAGAGGTTACATACGTACGCCAGACAAACGCCTGGTTCATGCATATGAAAAGAAGTCGCGCTTTGCAAGGTGTACCGGTATGTTTGCAAGCGGTGTGTCTGTGCACCCCCAACAGAATCTCTTCGATTCTTTTTCATTTCGGCTGCGTTTCCTCCATCCAAGTGGGTGGAGTGGAGGGTAGTATTCCGGCCTCAAACAATAACATCCCCAATTTTGATTTGAGCCCCCAAGGACAGCTGTCGATTGTGTCCCTGGATATCCCTGGAACTGAATTATCTTGATAGGGCAACGTAACAATGTTAAAAGATGGCTTTCTTTTCGCTTATATGCCTGTTTTGAGTGGGTGTTAGGAACCACGGGGTTTTGTGTGTGTGCGCGTTTTTTTCTAAATGCAAGTGGGAACCTGGCTTGAAATTCTTGCCTCCAAACCGGAAAAGCTTCGTCTTGTCTCCCTGTAGCGATACACGCCCATACATACATTTTCCAAACACACCATAAAGCTCCCGCCCCGCGCCTAAAGAGAAGCACAAAAGGTCTGTATGAGACGCGTTTCTTCTTCTCCTGTGCGCGCCCTTCTTCAGAGGCGCCAATAGTTACAAGCGCGCAAAGCATCTTTTACTTATGAACAGTGTGGTGGCAAAACCTCGCCTAGCAGCCCCATTCGGACTCTTTTCTCCAAAAAGGAAGCGACCTCTGGTCGTTAGAAAAATCCGAGCAGACGGTCAAAAGCGTCCGGTTTTAAATTGATCTCACTCAAACTCAAATGCGCGTACACATACATTCATCTGGCGCGCGCGTGCTCCCTTAAACTTCTGGTTTGGGAGATTATCAGTAGAGATCCTCGAAATTCATTTGTAGGGTTTTCACTACAGCGGACATTGTAAAACCCCGAATAAAGGGGGAATACACGATGTTATAGTAGCCTTAAATGGGACATGGTGACGGGGGTGGGGGTGGGAGGTGAACATTAACCAGATCGGGAAAAGAATCGCAGTTCTACTAATTTCCGGAAGCGTTTTTGGAATGGGGTTCCAGTACGTAGCAGCTCTGGAAGGGCGGGGAGGAGGAGAAGCGCTCACCTGTTTGAAACATCACAGAGTGAGACGCACCCAACAAGAGACGCGCGCATCTCTTGTTTGTCTTGCCTTTAACCACCGGAGAAACATTTTAAGTGAGGTGATAGGGAGGTGGGAAAAATCATTTGAGAAATTCTGAGTTGTTGTCCCAATAGGACATTTCAAAAAGAGTTGACCAGAAAGCTTTAGTTGCCCGATTACTCCGCCTGGCATGAAAGCTTGACTTGTCTTCCTTGCCGAAAACTTCTCCCCGTCCATTCCACCAAGGTACCGAAGTACTGTTATCGATCCGAAACCGAGCGACTTTCCCCTCTTCAATTTAAGAATTCCGATAGATGGAGTCATTCCAGAGCAACCCTACTCTTGTTCGCAGCCTCCTTCTGGTTTCAGGGGTCCAAGCTGACACTGGCGAATTCCCCGTGTCAAATAAAATATTGCTGTCTCGGCAAATCTCTCACTCTGCCTTAATTTCCTCGTCGGTAGAAGAGGCGATAAATTCTGAGATGCCTTATGGAAAAAAAACCAAGGCAGCCTTTCGCAAACAGAAATGAAAACGGCCTTATTCGTGAGCAGACTAAAGGGTTGAATGACTGGCCAGAGGGACTATGCTGAGATAATCAGACTTCTTAGCGGGGGCCCGCTCCCTCCCCTTTTACCGATCTGCCAAGGTGTATTGCTCCTTCCTCTTCCAAATCTTCAAGCCCCTTCGGGATCTCTCCAGCCGCTGAGACTCAGAGCTTGCGCCCGTTCCCCCACCCCCGGGAATCTAATCTTTTAAGATGTTAGGCACTATGGAAATCGGATATTATTTTGGGGAATGGGAGGCTCGATCAAGATCGGACACCCTCATCATTGGAGAAGATCTCGCTCCTTCTTTCCCAGACCTCAGTCTTCCCGTTTACCAAAGTATCATCTCATCAAAATGCTAAGCATCGCTATCGGCGAGAGGGAGTTTCCAGTTGGGACCGCAAATGCAGCTGGTGCCATTTTGCCCCCAGGACAAGAAAAATCCGGCCTCTGTTTAAGAGCCATCTCAATAGCGGAGCGTCAGGGCGATCAATCGTTTGGGAAAGAAAGTCCCGCTTTGTTAAGTATTTCGTTGGGCTACGGAAGAGAAGCTCCATCAGATAGCTCCCATCACTGTTTTTGGACTATCGACGGAGCGAGGTGAAAACTCCTGGGCAGACGGAGGAATTCAATGTCCAAGTCATAAGAGCACATGCTCGCCACGTACATACCCCCCCCCCGCCTTTCTCTATTTCTCTTTCACAGACACTCTTCAGAAGTGACATATAATACCTCTGGCTGTGGGACATCTATGCCAGACGTGAGAGGATGGAAGTCTGGGGGAGGTGAGAGGGTGTTAAAATGTTTCAAATTATGGTCCCAACGTATTGCAGGATTCCTTAAAATGCGCTCCTGAATAACTTTCAATGAGGAAATCCCAAAATAAGTGCCAGAAATTGAAGAGAACCCAAACACACCAGGGATCTTAAGAGGTAAGGCTCAACAAATGCTACACCTGATCAGTCACTGCCCAAGTCCTCATTTGAAAACAGCCAAGAAGTTGGTTAAAGCTCACCAGGCAAATGGTCAAATGTCAATCAGAATTCTTAAAATTTGATCCCACCTCACCACTACCACCACCCTGACAAAGATTAGGACAGGAATAAACCAAACGAGCTGGCAGCAAGATGAAGTACCATGAAAAGGAGCAGCCAATTTCCTCTCTGTCCTCAGGTATCACCCGTTTGCTGGGACAGATTGGTTTTTCTCCCAGACTGATTTAATTACTTGAAGTTGCCTTTTCAGAACAGGGACACAGGTGCCTGAAAGTTGCTGGTACTGAGAGATGAACAACTTTGTTGTAATGCTGGGACTGAATGGAATTCAGTAGAAACCCAAACATGTGCTTTATTATTGCGTTAAAGGCCACAGACAAGGATGCTCATGCATTTTCAAGCAAGCTTGGTTGTTTCAATATCACTCTCCTTTCAAAATACTTTATCAGTAGCTTTGTAAATCTGAGAGCTGTTGAAGAAGAATTTCAAAGGAACACTATGTACAAATAGTATTATCCCTCCCTACCTCCCATCCATTCCATCTATTCATCCATCCATCCATCCATCCATCCATCCATCCATCCATCCATCCATCCATCCATCATAACTTAACAGCTAAAAGGAATAATGCAGTGACACAAGATTCAGAAAATGTAAACTTTTGGTTTAACTGGAAAAAGAATACGTAGCACTCAGAAACTACTGGAAAAACATTTGAAAGATTGCAGTTTTAGTTCTTATTAGCATAAATAAAAAATAGTGGAGCTTCTAAATAAGAAATATCCAACCTACAGCCCTACTAGACAGCTAGTAATGCAGCATCCAAAGATGATAACATTTTAACATTATTATCCAATTTATATACATTACTTAGATATGATTATATATGGCTTGACAACTACCCTTCACTCAGTGTAGCCCAGGCAAGCCAAAAGTTTGGATACCCATGTTCTAAGGGAAAATGCCAAGTATCACTGTCTTTCCCCCCCATTTGCCAAATAAACATATAAGCAAATAATCTGGCATTCTGTTCTTCCACTAATTGGATCTGTTTTTAACTTTATGCCACTTGGAGTCACCATGAATAAGGCAGACTGTAAATGTGATTGACTGAGAAATAAAGTAGTAAATAAATAAATGAATAAGCCAGCTTTTGTAACATTTTTTTCTAGGCCGTCTGTTTTTATAGATTTTTATTTACTCCCTCATTCAGGATCAGTGCTTGTAAATGAACAGTTGTCTTTGGAAGGCCACAGATTAATTTCCAAAATTAAATCTTCTGAAGCTAACTTGGTCTTCAGTTTGATCTATTTTCTTGCCATTCACAGATAGAGTATTCACAGACATTTATTCAACTAACTGATACAAATAACATTGGACTTTAAGAATATACTGGAGTTAGCACCAACTATTAACTAAATACAATTTTTCTTACAAAGCAGGCCTAGAATTGTATAATATGATCTCCAGTAATCCACAACTCCAAAGCAATATATTTCAATGTCTGCATAAACTTTGAACTAGAGCAGTGGTTCCCAAACTTGGCAACTTTAAGACTTGTGGACTTCAGAGCTGGCTGGAGAATTCTGGGAGTTGAAGTCCACAAGTCTTAAAGTTGCCAAGTTTGGGAACCACTGAACTACAGCAACCTTCCTGCAAAAATCTAAGTTGTGCAATGTGCAACCATCCTTGCTCTATTTGACCTCTCTGTGGCTTTCAGTACCATTAACCATGGTATCCTTTTGGATCAGCCTAAAGAATTGGGTTAGTGAGATAATTCTGTTCTCATTTACCTGACATTTTGATAGTATGTCAATGTGGTGGATTTTTAACCAATAATGTAAAAGCCAGGACTATAATTTTCCAGCGACTTGGTCACATTAAACTGAGTTAAGTTTAATTCCAGGACTGTGAATATATACAGGAGGCTACTAGAAAAAAAGCATTTAATTTATTTAGAAGTAACTTATGCCCTGTTGATATCATATTTATTAGTAGTTTTTTTTGCTGTCACTAATCATGAAATCTTGACATTACAAATAAATTTTACATGATAGTTTGCGGCCATAAAAAATATAGTTAGCACCATTTCCTATTAAAAAATTCAAATAACTTCACTCAAGATGTAATTCTGCTTCAAACACATTGTATTTTTCCAGTAGTTTTCTAGTTACAATATTTTGATTCTTGGGAAACTATGATTCTCTTAAATAGCATGCTTTCAGGAGTGCACAGGAATCTATACCAATTGTATTTCCTTCTTCTCCATCCCAAGCTTTAAATTTATTTAAAAATATATGTATGATGATTTATCATGTTTTAAAATAAGAGATATTTAGAGAAATGTATGCAAGAAGTAGATTGCACTTCAAACTTACCAAGCTTATCAAGATGATCAGCAACCTAGTTAACTAAGATCTTAAATATGTCCATAGTAAGTTAGCCTTGTATCAATTACCGGAAACAAAGAGATAATTTAAACTTTAGAGTTAGGACAGAATCCTGATAACCTTTGTGAAACAAAATGAAATTAAAATTATTTAATCACTGATCAGCCTTGTTCTCCTTTAGAAGAATACTTCAATTATATAAAGGAAACTGCAATAGATCAAGATACTATGTTCACAAGAAAAACTACTAACCATTAACCGTAAGTAAAGAATATACAAATAAAAGAAGGTCTAGTTAGAGAATAATTAAAATCACAAGTACTTAGAAGCAGGAAATGTTTGTATGGTTTGACTATGAATCATCTAACTGATTTGGGGTTCAGTTCTCATGGTGATCAGCCAATATCAGTAGGAAGTGTAAACCATGAGTCCAGCAGCATCTTTCCTTTTATGTGTTCTAGAAAGTGGCACTGAGAGTCCTATTCCTCCTGTTACTGAAGGTAATGTGTAGCAGTCATGATTAATAGTCACAATAACCTTATCCTTCGTGTTTATGTCTAGAGGGACACAATTCAGCAGAAATAGCAGTTATTCAAAGAAAAAGTTAAAGCCAGTTTGATAAGCTTTCAGACGAAATGCCTTTTCTAAATCATGTGCTGCTGTTCTTGTTGTTTTCAACTCATTTAAACCATTTAAGAAGGAAACTGATTAACTACTCTAAGAAGAAAGGTATTGTCAAGAAAATGGTCTCCTGATTGTATGCATATTTTTGGAGGCTTTCATTTAAGATGAGTCTCTAGAGACAATCATAATAGATGAGTGGTTGGGCAAAGGCAGTCTTTTCCATGTAGCTGCAAACATATTCAAAGTCAATACTATTTTAGAACATATCCTCTAATACTTATACTAATTGTAGCTGCGAAATGTTGGCAAAGCAATCTTAGACATCTTACTTATAAGCCATTGTTGCTTCAAATATCTTCAAAATGCTGAATGAGCACAAAGGGGTTACTATTGAACTATCTTACACTATGCATGTTTTGGGGAGAAAGGAGATAATGTTTGGGGGCAGTTTTTCTTTATCTTCCCCACTCTGTAAACAGCCAATCAAAAAACTTAAATAATGTTCTATAATTAAGATATGTTTGCAGTTAAGGTAGTATGAAAGCTGCTCTTAGTTGATTTACTAGAAATCACATTTCTGTCTTCAAACAATAATTGCAGTCTTGTCAAGTAAATGATGGTCAATAATTTAAAATAATAACTCTGATAGACACTCAGGGAGTCTTTGATTGTGGATAGAATATCAATTGTCAACTATTATTGATAATAACATTCCTTATCAAACTATTTTGGCTGCAACTGTTTTAGCTTCAAATGTTTGGAAAGAAATTCAATTACATTATTAGCTTTCATGCCTAACTATATTATGGACAATCTTACAATTTGAGAAAATTGGTTTTTGATGATAATCTGTTCATGCTTTGTGATTATCAGATAAAATACTTCTCTAAATACCTCTATTATAGGACACTAATATATTACAAGGGTATACATATACTGTAAATATGTATGTATTTGGCTGCATGGGGTCATACACACATATGTCATGGCCCCATTTATGAAATTACCCTTTTTGCAAAAAAAAATGTCCTATTTAAAATTTCAAAAACTTTCAACTGCAACACTTTTCCTTTTAATTTTCCCTCTGTTTTAAGTGGTCTTTTGCTAGTCGTCCCTGTCTGTCCTAGGCTTTCTGTTAACTTTCTATGAACGTTTTGCTTTTATAATTTTGTTTTATATAATTATTGTACATTCCATTTCTGTATCAACTCATTTTGGTCAGCCTGGGATCTAGACGAATAAAAGATGGACATAAGGATTTTTTTTTTAAAAAAAAGCAAATAGAAATCCCTTGATACTTTCTCCATTTGCTTAAGGCTGATGCATATTATTATCCTTCTTCCATTCTGCCATCCTTGCTTGGCTATAAAACCCAAAGTTGGGGATTAGGGGTTTCTCATTTAAGAGCTTATTCCATAATCCTACTGCTCAGAAAAATATCTTTGCTATTTCTAGCTTTTCTATTAATATTCCATGATACTTAGAACATAAAATTTTATTTAATATATTGGAAGCATTATGATATGGACAGTGAAAATGAATAAAAAATATGCTTATGTGTCACTAGCCATGCTGCTGGATTCTTCAGAGCTAAATAGAAATACATGGGTAACATATTACCAGTATTTACCAGAACAGAACATCCTCAAGAATTGCTGACCACCACATAGATGACAAGTAATAGTCTCCCTATTTGGACATTTTTGAATTTTTAGTATCTCTGTAATAATCCATGGGGGAAATCTGTCACACAGCTACAAGATGTTGATGTTACTAGATTTATTCTATGACTTAATCTCTGTTACCTGGGTTCAGCCAAGGTTATATTTCTTTTTTTTAATAATTACTTTACTGTTCTTTTTTATGTTATTTCAGAATAACAGAATAATAGCGCTAGAAAGGACTTTGGAGGTCTTCTAGTCCAACCCTCTGCTTCAGCAGGAAACCTTGTTGGTCTCCGGGTACACTTCAAGGTCCTACTCACCACCTATAAAGCGCTCCATGGTAGTGGATCTGGCTATTTGAGAGACCGCCTTCTGCCAATTACCTCCCTGCGTCCCATCAGATCGCATAGAGTTGGCCTCCTCCGTATTCCATCCACCAGTCAGTGCCGACTGGCGACTACTCGGAGGAGAGCCTTCTCTGTTGCGGCTCCGACACTATGGAACAATCTCCCCGTGGAGATTCGTACCCTCACCACCGTCCAGGCCTTCCACACAGCCCTCAAGAACTGGCTAACCCGTCAGGCCTGGGGATAATCTTACTTCGCCCCTCCCGAATGCTGAGTGAATGTTGAGTTTTATTGTCTAATTTACTTTGTGCACATTTCTTTTTTTGTATTGTCCTACACTCCCCTTCCTTTTTTGATTGTAAGCCGCCCTGAGTCCCCTCAGGGAAAAGGGCGGCCTATAAATAAATAAATCCAATCCAATCCTTAAGCCATTTCAGATAAATGGTTGTCCAATCTCCTCTTAAAAACTTCCATTGTTATAACACCAGTGGTGGAATTCAGCCAGTTTGCACCTATTTGGGAGAACTGGTTGAGAACTGGGAGAACCAGTTGTTAGCTTTCTAAGCAGTTTGGAAAACCAGTTGTTGGAAGAAATCTTATTTTGTTTTTTTCCCCACTTTACAGGGCTAATCCTGTAAGGAAGGCAGGAAGGAAACATTCTGGTGTTTCTGGGCCTAATCTTTATTGCCCTGCTTACAGAAACTGCCTCTCTGGTTAACCCTTATTACATTGCAACAGCTAAGGCAAAGAGCCCATTGACCTGAGTGACATTGAGTTGGCCACAGCCACATGGTCACATGACCACTGAGCCATGCCTACTCAGCTGGTCATTAGGGCAAATAACCTGTTTTTAAATTATTTGAATCCCACCACTGTGTAGCACCCACAAATTCTGGTGCGTTGGAGAATAGATGGACTCCCTCTTCTTTAGGCATTCCCTTAGATAGTGGAACACTGCTATCATATCACCCCTAGTCCTATCTTTTCATTAAACTAGACATACTTAATCTCAACAACAGTTCTTTACAGTATATGTTTTAGCCTCCAATCATCTTAATCACTCTTCTCTGTACTCTTTCTAGAGGCACAACCAAAACAGGATACAGTATTCCAAGTGTGGCCTTACCAAGGGATTATAGAGAGGTATTAACACTTCAGGTGATCTTGATCCTATGCCTCTGTTAATGCTGCCTAGGACTGTGTCGGCTTTTATCGCCGCTGCAGCACACTGCTGACTCATATTTAAGTGATTATGCAGTAGAACTCCAAGATCTCTGTTACAATTACTACTATTGAGCCAGGTTCCACCTATACTATACCTGAGTACTTTATTTTCTTACCTACATGTAGAACATTACTTTTTTCAGCATTGAATTTCATTTTGTTAGATAGAGCCCAAGGCTCAAATGTGTCAACATCCTTCCATATCTTAAACCCATCTTCTGGGGTATTGGCTATTCCTGCCAGCTTGGTATCATATACAAATTTGATGAGTTCTACATTTCATTCTACATTGTATGGATGTTTCAGTTTGTGTCCACAGTGGCAATTTATTTTCTGCATTCCCTCAGTTCTTAGTTTGTGGAATTTATCATTAATAAGATATAGCAGTTATTAGAACTCACCCACTATCCTGAATATTTCTACCAAGATTTTCTATCCACAGTATTTCTCATTCTATCAGATAGCAGTTCTCCTTGGATCTGTTATTTTTCTTGCTCTAGTTATATATATTATGGTATATTTATTACTTCGCTTACTGGTTTTGATCACTTATTTTATCCCTTTGTGTTCACACACATTCTTGGGATACGCCTGAAGACAACATAATGTATATTACAAAGTTTGGATTAAGATTATCTCTGAAGAAGCTAAAACCTGGTTTCGGTAGCTAGTGAAATGTCCACACATATTTACTGTTGATATTAGCTATAAACAATTGCACCAATAAATACCGTAACCACCACAAACATCACTTTCTCTGATGTTTAAAGAGTTTTTGTCATTAACTATATGGAAGTGATTTTATTTTTGCTTTTATTGCTATTATTATTTGCTTTCAACCTTAGTCAGCAATACTGGAATTTCCTGGAGGTCTCCTGCTCAAGTCCTCATAAACCTGACCTGTTTAGACTTGCGACCCAGAGAGAGCCACTAGATGCTGCCATGACAGAAATATTTTTCTCTGCTTCAGAACAATTGATATCTTTCAGTGTTCTCATTGTCTTGGTGCTGTGCAACATCTCATACAGAAAGAGAAACTTGTATTGTCACAATTGTGGTTTGGCCAGTTTGCACCTTGAAAAACTCTCCATAGTGCAGTCCCAGATTTATTGAGTATGTAATGGGCCACCCTACATGGCTTGTTAGCTTCATTCAGCTTGGCAGGTCACAAGTTGTACAAGCCTGTGCTAAATAACCCATGTAGTTATTTCTGGAATGGCTAATTAAGAAATAAACACTCCAAGTGTATAATTAGGATTTATTCTTAGTATTATTTTTGCATGCTATTTTCTCTGTCATTGTTCTCAGTTTGGAAACATGAGTTAACTCTATGGTAGGTTGGTTAAATGGAAGCAAGATGGAGAAACTTCCTAGTTGCATTCACTCAATATATATCGCTTTCATCAACCTCCCCTAACTTGATGCCCTTTGGATGTATTTGGTATAACAGCTTGTACAATGGCAAGAGACTTGGAGAAACTATCTTATATCCATCCTGATAGATTTCCAAGTATAACGTTCTGCCTCAAAATCTGTAAGATTCATTAGCAATATGAATAATTTGTAATGAGTTTGGAGCTATCTCAAAGCAGCTTCACTGGGCAAATGACAATTCAAGGTTAATCAGCTCCTTGTGGAACTGAATCTTCAATGCTATACATACATGTAGAATTGGGCACAAGTCTGAATTCTTAGTGTTTTCTACTCCATCAAATTGAACTCATTATTATTGTTCTGAACATTGAACTGTGAACTTTCAGAAGTCAATCAGACAATGACTGATGGCAGTCTATATTAAGAATGTGCAAATTATTTAAATTATCTTCACATTAGTATTGCTGGCATGTCGATATTATTATTAGTTCCATGCCAGTACTGCTGGCATAATAATCCATTATTTTTGAAGTGAGAGGCTAGAAATATTGTGTTAATTATATTTGTAAGCTGCCTAGAATATATGTAATAGAAGGCATACAAATATTTGTATAATACACAATTTATCAACATGTCAATTTTCCTACAGCATGGAATTTTGCGCAAAATGCCTGTAGGAGATGACCAGGCTGAGCCTGAAAGAGGGGACAGACATATCATCAGTCATGAGACCCTTCGTGTATATGTATGTATATGTGTCTGTATATGTGTCTGTCTGTCTGTCTGTCAGTCTGTCTGTCTTCTCTTTCTTTTATTAGTGAGACAAAAGAAGCAACTGTAGAAATACACTAGTGATTTTGCGGTATAAAAATATTACATACACCACAGTGATGGCATGATATAGTTCCGTGATAGTGAACCTATGGCACATGTGTCCCAGGTGGCATGTGGAGTCATATTTGCCGGCACGTCTGCCCTTGGCTGGTGCCAGCCCTCAGCCCTCAGCCAGCTGATTTTTGGCCTTTTGGAGGGCCAGGGAAGGCCGTTTTCACCCTCTTCAGGCCCAAGAGAACTGGAAGTTTGAACTTTCCGTTGGGCCTGTTTTTTGCCCTCCCCAGGCTCTGGAGGCTTTCTTGAAGCCTGGGAAGGGTGAAAACAGTCTCCCCTGGCCCCTGGAGGCCTTCTGGAAGGTGGAAACAGATCATTTCTGAACTTCCAGTTGGCCCATTGGGCCCATTTTTCACCCTCCCCAGGCTTCAGGAAAGCCTCTGGAGCCTGGGGAGGGCAAAAATTCCTCCCTTGCAGGGGGGCATCTCACACATTCGTGGGGATCATGCATACACAGGTGGCAGTGGTGAGTTGCAGGTGGTACGGGTGTACTGGAGGCAGCCCGGACCACTGAATACGGTTCCTGTATGGTGCTCCGGAGGGCCTGCCCGCCCACTCTCCTTACCGTGTTTTAAAGCTGCCGGTGCTTCCACGCACGCGTATGGCGCATACAGTGCCTGCGTGATACTCCGCTGAGTAGCTGGAGCATTGTGGAGACTTACGGAAGCATCATTTCCAGCTACAAGGCATGCGTGCGTGCATCGTGTGTGTGCATGTGTGTGACACCGGGGCCATTCCAACCATACCAGTTGGAATGGAATTCGGAACCCACCACTGGCAGGTGGATGGGACGCATTCCATTGTGGGTCTGGGCACACAATTTTGGCATGCCTTTGCAAAAAGGTTAGCATTAGTGATATAGTTGATGGCTGGCATGATATAGTTTATTATCATTTATTAATATGAGATTAATTCAATCCTTAAATTTATTAAATCTATACCCTATAGAAAAATATTATCTTCTCATCTTTAGAATATAGGAACATTTAGAAAGATAACAAACATATGTAAAATTCATTCCTTAACTTAAGGGGATCAGTTTTCCCCCATTTATGTAAAAATTACCTTCTTTGCTAAGTCTCTGACTTCATGATGCCAAAATTCTTAATAAAATAACAAATTCCATATGTTTAGAATATAATTTAATATCACACACACACACACACACATATATATATATATATATATATATATGTGTGTGTGTGTGTGTGTGTGATATTATATTTAATATTTAAATATGTATGATAAATATATATCACATATATTTCTTTCCAAAAATGTATTAACATATGCTATAACTAAAACCAAAACAGAACTAAAGCTGGACAAGAGCAAATAACATAAGTTAAAGCACGCTTATAGTTCTTGCTATACTGCTATAGCAGTGTGGTAGCCAAGAGGTGAAAATGCTCATCTCCCAGAGTTCAATCCTATGCAGGGACAGCTGTTTATCAAGATGCCAAGAGAAAATAATTGCTGTGAACTCCATGTAGGAATCAGAAAGGGCATCCAGCCATAAACGCTCAGCTTCATTCAGCTGTCCTGACCCCTCCCCAAAGCAAGTGATTATAGGGTCATAAAAAGAAAATATAGTTCTTACTATGCTAACAATATGGCATTGAGTGAAACTTAAATAAGATTCTGTAACATGAAAACTACAACAATAAAATGACTGGTAAGCATCAAATATGCAACATGATAAAGACAGCATTTGAAAGCTTCTCTACAAAGCACCATGGGGCAAATATGATAGAAATAATTACCTATATATTACTATAGGGTAATTTTTATAAGGCCATTTCAACGGTTTTACACAAACATGTTAAAAGATCAGAGAAACACCCTGTGAAGCTTCTTTTACAAGGTTTGAAACCTTCTATAATCCACTTAGTAACTAGGTTTTATGCTGCCATAATGGAAATAAGTCAAAAGCTTCTACAGGTATAAATTCAATTTACTTTTTTCAGTACCATAATGCTACAGTTATATTGCTAGATTACTATATTTTTTGTTTTTAGAAATATATTATGTTTTAATTTCATTATGCTTTAATCTTACAAATTATAATTTAATGTTAAAGTTCTTGAGAATTAATTTGGTCTTAGAAACATAGTTTAGGGTCATAATATATTATGCTACTTCTCTTTCCTGCTTGAGATGTTTTGGAGCAGGGGTTGTTGACCTATATTTTGTCTGACTGACTCTGTTTACTTTGTGCTGTTGTTAGTTACGAAGTCGTGTCCAAACCATTGCGACTCCATGGACAACATGTCTTCCTGTCCTCTACCATTCCCTGGAGGATATTTAAGCTCCCGTCTGCTGCTTCAGTTACTCCATCCAGCCACCTTATTCTCTGCCATCCCTTCTTCTTTTGCTCTCAATCTTTCCCAACATTAGGCTCTTCTCCAGTGAAGCCTGCCTTCTCATTAGGTGACCAAAGTATTTGAGTTTCATCTTCAGGATCTGGTCTTCTAAAGAGCAGTCAGGGTTGAGTTCCTGTAGGACTGACTGGTTTGATCGCCTTGCAGTCCAAGGGATTTGCAGAGTTCAAAGGCCTCAATTCTTTGGCATTCAGCCATTTTTATTTTGTGCTAGTCACTGAATAAAGATTACTTGAGTCTTGAGTAGAATGAAGTCAATTAAATACCCAAGTTCTATGTTTAAAAATATAGTATTAGTCCTGCTCTCTAATCATTTTATTATTATTATTTTTGAAAAAAAAATTATTAGCTTTATTACAGAAAAAAACACAAAAAGAAAAGAATCATCTTTCATTACATCTTGTAGAAAACGTATCCATTGTTCACAAGTACATTTCGTGCGTTCCTTCCACAATCACATATATTCCATTCCGTTTAAATTGTATATGTTAAAAATTTATATATTTTGCTATTACCATACCACCATTTTCATTTAATTAAGATTTCAAAAACACAGCCACCTGCTGGCATTTTTTTTTCTTCCCCCAGTCTCAATCAATCTGCCATATCTTTATATCTTTATTACATATTCTAAAAAAAAAAGTCAATTAATAGGACATCTAACATTTCCTCTCTGTAACATATCTTTATTATTATTATAGTTAACTAGAGGTTATTTACTATTTTTCTCTCCTCTTCTCTCCCCAGGCGCAAAAAAACAACAATCTCTAAACAATCATTTTATTATTTTGTGATAGCTAGCAATGGTGATGATGTCCCACCTTTCCGCCAAGTGTTCAAGATGTATGCATAACACTTCCTCTTTCATTTTTCTTTCCCAGACCACCCAGTAAGGTTTAGTTTCATTAGAAGTTACTGAGTCATGTATTGAACTTCCCAGTCTAACAATGGTCTTCAGGCCTATTTTTAGTTGAACACCTTTACAGAGACCACATACTTTTTTTCTCCAAATGCCTTGGTTCGATTCTTAATTTGCTTTGTTCTAAACCTATTGATAATCAGTAAGCCCCTTCTGAGCAGAGTGGTGATTCATCGCTATGATGATTGCATAAATAAGCTAACATAAACTAACCCCAACATAATAGATCTACCCAACTATCACTAAAAAGGCAGATAATCTCTATGGAGGTTGTGTCTGACAACAATGACTGGCTGTGTATTTTAGAACTAAAGAAAGAAGGAGAAGCCATGTAAATGAGTCAAGTAATCTTTTATCCAATGCACATTATTTGCACCGTGATGCAATTATCGTCCAAACAAAAGGTCAATTGTTTTTAGAATGTGATGCAAATAATACCATGTTTCAAGGGGATGCGGGTTTTTTTAAGAACACCCTCAGAATTATTTTCTTTAGACATCAATTTTCAAACAAAACTGGAAGGAAGGAGATAGGTTGATTCTCTGCCAGGCAAAGGCAGAATGAATGGGAAGAGAAGCAACACTCCATTAATCAAATTTTCCATGTGAGCTCAGGATTTCTAGGTAATCATAATATCAAAATTATAACAAAAAACTTTCTTAAGGAAGACTAGCTGTTAATGCCAAGTTCTCAACTTTCTTGTCACTTTTTTTAAAAAGAAAACTCACAGCTTAAAATAATGTTGCTGGAATGTCTCTGCATTAATTTATATGAATGTTAACAAAAAGTATCCCATTCAGTATAATTTATGGGATCAAAATTTGCCTATAGTTTGCATCCCAATATATTATAGACATTTATGTTTTTCTACATTAAGATTCAAGATTCAAACCATTATTGTCAATACACAACATGTGTACAATGAGATTGGTTGAGCCTCCCTTAGTGCACACTCCCAAACAAAAATACATATCTGTTGTGGCCCAGCAGGAGCCGTTGGAGCTGCCGATGGATTCCGATAGCGAGGACCCCTCTGAGTCTGCTATGGAAGATGTGGAGGACCCTGGGCAGGGTTCAGACTCAGAGCAGGGACCAGAGAGGCTGGTTGGCCACCAGGAGGCACCTGACGCATGGAGCAATGGGGAAGATCAAAGGGAGTTTGTCCCTGATGCCAGGCAATGTAGGGCAGATAAACAGAGGCTGCAGTTATGGAGACAGACTCATAAGAGATAATCAAGCCCAGGTGGTTGTGGCTTGGCCCCTCCCAAGAGAGTATATAAGAAAAGACTTTGGGAGGAGTCCTTTTGCAGGACACAACCGTTCATAACAACCTGGAGAATCTCTTGTTTGTATTGTATCTGTTGTCTGTGGGAGTCTGGGTTGCTTGCCTGTGAGTCATGTTTGGGCTTTCAGACAACAGGATTGTAATTGCTGTGAATAAAGCGTGGCTAACAGTAAACCTGTGTCGGCATTCATTACCGGACGGAGGGGGGCCAGAACACATATCTATAACTCACAGTGAAATAAGAAAATCCCTAAGCCAGTAAATCATAGTAACAAACACACAAGCCTCTATACATATAGATATACTGTATGTGTGTAATGTTACATTATAATATATTGCACCAATGTGAACATGTTGCATGTTGCGCTGGTCCTGCAAGTCTGTCATACTACATACTTATGATGTTACATTGCATTCAGGAATCTAATAGTGTGATTAAAATTACTTTATGCTCTGAAAAAAAATTGAGTTTACAGCAGCTTGAAAGCACATTTCTGAACTCCTCATCTCCTCTGCCTACATCTCAATGATGCTATAATATTGCCTCTACCACCATTGCAACAATGCAAAGATGTACTCTATCTATTGGCACCTGAATAACCTTACTGCCACTTCTCTTTCTGCCCCCACAAAGGGCACTGAAATCCAGATTGCGGTATAGAGCTTTTCCAGCAAAGGTTATACTGAACAAGCTACTGAAACTACAGTACTTGATTGTCAAATGCCCACGTACAGTGATTCTCACGAGCCTTTTTTTTTATCCATAGGTACAACTGTGCCCTAACTCACAACTTTTCTCTGGGATAATTACTCAGCAACCCTGTGGCCACACTGATCCCCATCCTTGTCAGCCACTATTAACAGATGGATTGTGTAGGTATCCTGCCTTCTCTCTGGGCACTCAACGCACTACCTTGGCAATTTTTGGATCTGAATGAAATAGAAAAAGACAATCATCATCTACTGTATGGATCAAAGCCTCTGTATTCTTCCCACCAGACTCCCAGGCCGACATGTGATTTTTTTTAAAGGGAGAGATGCACTGGAGTCTAAGACGAGAACAATATGACCTGCTTGTCATAGTGTTCCATTTTACCTTTTCTGAGGCAGGAAGACACTCAGGTTACTGACAAAGATTTTAGGCTTCAGTTGCAACAAAGGAAGATGGGGAAGCAACACAATGAAACTTTTAGTTTACTCAGGAAGCCTTCAGTTTGAGTCTAATTATTGTGTGTCCCTCCTAACTTTGATAATAGCAATTACCCTTTACTTTTAAAGGCGAATCACTCTGAAGCAACAAGAAAGAAAGAAGAAAGCATGAATGCTTTTAAGATAGTGAGCTAAACCAGAACGTAAGTCAAAGAAACATATCAAAGTGTGGGGACCACACAAAGGCAAAAGTTCCACTATCATTTTTGAAGATCTCCCCATTCAAAATAAAACTTTCTGCAGTTCCTATTTGCATAATATTGATTTTTCCCCTTCAATCTTTTTTTTTTACTTAAGGAGAAATTCATGCTGAGATGAAATGGCTATTACAGTTGTTATAGGAACATTAATATAATACAAACTAATATTTTTAAAAAGGTACCTTCCATGGGGCATTTATCAACTGAAATTCTGTGGTTGGACAAGATAGAAAGGAGGAAAGGTGATATAACAAGTATACACAATTAATTCAGTTATCCTGGTCGGGCATCACAGAGCTGAAAACTATCATTTAGACCAGGCTTCTCAGTCTTGGCCACTTGAAGATATGTGGACTTCAACTTTCTCAGTCAGGTGCACTGGCATTAATGGGCTTTGGCACAGCAATGTATTCAGTTCCTGTTTATTGATTTAATTGGTTTATATAGAGCTGGCCAAATAATGTAGAAGTCAGGGTAGTGTGCATAGTTAAAAACCACAAATAATCACTCTCCTTCTTAACAGAATAAGAGAGTTGAAAGGAAGCTTTATACCATTTCAGACAAATGGTTGTCTGAAAACTTAAAAACTTCTTTAAAACTTCCAGTGTTGGAGCATTCACAACTTCTAGAGGCAAGTTGTTCCACTGATTGTTCTAGCTGTCAGGAATTTTTTCTCCTTAGTTTTAGGTTGCTTCTCTCCTTGATTAGTTTCCATCCATTGCTTCTTGCCCTGCTTAAAACTATCAAAACCAGTCAATAGAGCACAAAGCCTCCACACCTAGTGCCTGGGGAAAACTCAGATATTCAGTGCTTTCAAAAAAGCAGTTATTATCCTGTATATGTATACTCTGATTCTTCAAGTCTTTCTAGAGTTAGGTTCTTCAGCAGTTTCAGTAAAGCAAGCAGCAGAAAACTCAAAATGGCTTGATGAGACACAACAGGCAAGTTAGATTTAGATTGAGCCGTATCTTTTGATTTGAGTCTCAATTCCAGTAAGATTATGCAGGGCTTATTTCTAGGGTAGAAAAGCAATCCCCAATATTTCTCATGCCTCAGTCATCATCAGCTACAATATAAACTTCCTAAGGCCAAATTAAGTTGTCAGTTAAATCTTTACAAACATAGTGTTTCCCAATTACGGCCCTTCAGTAAATTTGCAAAAGGATTATAATTTAATAAAGGGTTCCCTTGAGGCAAGAGGAATGGGAATCTGCAGTTGTTCATGTCTCAGCTGTCACAACAGTGTGAAAAACTAACGAGACAGAGAGGGAGGGAGAGAGGGAGAGAGGGAGAGAGAGAGAGAGATTGGGGGGGGGGGAGAGAAATATTTACTTTTTCTTCAGATGAGATCTACATGGACTGATGAGATTTTTGTTTTCCAACCACTAGATGACTCTCTGAGCTGCATCTACTTTTAAACAATTCAAGGATAACATGGAAGTTTGTCTTTCATGTTTCTTTTAACAGTGTGTCTTTTGTAAAAAAAAAAAGCAGGAGAATTGTTAACTTGGTTAAGTTGGGCAGCTCTAGAAACTGAATGAATGAATGAATAAGATAAATAAAAATAATACACTGTCATAAGGTAAAATACAAGTTACTGAAGCAATAATGGATTCTGACTTTAGCAACAATTAATATATTTGACAGGAATTTTTTAAAATATATTTTTATCATGTGATCAGACAGCTTCTAAATGCATGTTTGAAAAAAAAAGTGGGAAATTTTCCATACTGCAGTTTAAGTGGGCGGCAGTCTCACAATTTTAAACTACCATAGGAATACTCAGTTCTCTGCAGTGGATTGCTGCACCTGATGTGAGAATAAAGACACCTTAGTTTCAGTTCCAAGGAAAGGAGATTCTGAATGTCAATACAGCTACTTTTCTATTTAGAAATTTGAAATGTCTAGATTTTCAAAATGTGCCTGTTTAATTTAGCAGTATCTTTTTTATAACCATACGTTAGTCTGAAATAGGAATTAAACTAATGATAGGCCACTAGGAAAAATGATGGGCACATGTATAGAACTGGTGTTTCTAAAGCTATGAAAGAGAGAGAGAAAGAGAGGGAGGGAGGAAGGGAGGGAGGCAATCATGACGTACTCTTGAACTAAAGACTGCTATTCTTAAACAGAAGAAGTCCTTGGGGTAACCATATTAATCAACCACTGAACCAATAGAAAATGATCTCATGGCATTGTAAAGGGGTGAGTTGATTTATTGTTAGATTTATATACCTCCTTTCTTCCAAGAGGTCCTTATGATCACCACTGCCACCAGGTGTGAAGTTTCCTAAAGATGACCTAATTAATTTATGAGCCTTGAGACAAAGTTCAAAAGAAATCCATTCATATTAGGATCAACATTTTGGCATGTTCTTCTGTGAAGCCGAAACTGATTCCCGCTTTATGTCATCTGAACTTTATCCCTGTATCCCCTCCCTTCTGTCTGTGTCATAAATTACATCCAACAACAAAGTGCTGCGGCAGGCTATGAATGTGCACATTTCACATGCTAACTGTAGAAATATGAAACCTGACTCTGGCCAAAGGTATGTTTGGCATTCTCCTCCCTTTTCTCTCTCTTTTTTTTTCCAACTTGATAATGGTCATGGAAATGCTTTACAAGTTTACACCAGGCTTGGTCTTACCCAATAGATTTCTTTTTTAAAAATATTTTGTTTCTAAATTTTAAATTTTCAAAACAAATACAACACAAAAATCTTCCTTCTTTACATAGTGTAGAAAGTGTATCAGTTGGTTACAAAAGACTTTTGTGCATTCCAAAGTCATCAAGCATAATTCATATTAACTCAAGTATTTTAACTCAAATATTTATACATATTACCATCATCATACCTCCATTTTCATTTGACTATAATTGTGTAAACGTCCTTCATTATAAAATATACCAAGATTTAATACCTAACCACATACTGGCATTTCATTTGCTATTTCTAAAATTCTCCAATAACACTGAATCCTTATGTCCTATTCTAGCTAAACATCCATAATATTTAGTATTAACAAAATTTTCTAATCCTCCTTTCCAAATCACTGTTTACAATTTACATGCAGTTCCTTATGTTGTGTGTGTGTGTGTGTGTGTGTGTGTGTATGTAAATGTGTGTTTGTGTATATGTGTGTGTATATGTGTGTGTATATGTGTGTGTGTGTATATATATGTATGTATGTATGTGTATATATATATATATATATATATATATATATATATATATATATATATATATATATATATATATGTTTATCATTATCCCTCCTTTATTTGACTATATCCTGTATCATAAAATTTCTCCCCCCCAATAATCAAGACTTAACTGAATATAACTTAGTTCTTTTTTATTAACCTTTATATATAATTCAAAAATATTTCTAATCTTGCTTTCATGGGTACCATTCAATATTCATATCCAATTATTACTTATCATAACATTACACATTGTATACATTATCATTATCAATTATTTATTTAACTATATCTATTGTCACTAAATTTCACTAAATTTAACTAGTTTTAAATTATACACTTCCATCTATCAGCCTGCATCTTTCCAATAGCAAAACAGTCTCATGTCTTCAGTCATTTGTGGTGTCAGTCCTCTAATCATCTCCTTAATCAAATTTGTATGGACTCCTCTTAGCAACTCCTTGCTTATAAAATCTCTGATGTAATTTTGATGCCCTTCTTCTGTTTCCTTAATCAGCTTATCTTTAATTGTCAGTAGTGTTATCAATGATGTTGCTAATAATTTTTCTCTCTTTAAATCCGTAAATTCTTTTGTTTCTTCTTCTTCTTCTTCTTCTTCTTCTTCTTCTTCTTCTTCTTCTTCTTCTTCTTCTTCTTCTTCTTCTTCTTCTTCTTCTTCTTCTTCTGTGTCTTGCCATCTGACGTACAGTTCCCCTCCATTTAATTCCTCTTTCAGGATTCCACTTTTTCCATTTCCAGAAACAAACCAATCACCATAAATATCAGCAGATTTAATTTCTTTATAGTCATTTTTCTCTTCGGTTTTTAGGATTCTAACCTCCACTTTTTACACTTGATAAACATTTCCAACTTCTTCATCATATTTTACTCTTAGATGCTCTAAGTCTTCCAACTTCTTCTCCATCCTCTCAAATGTGTTTGATAATTTCTGAATGTCTAAGAATATCTTTTGCAGGCTTAAAGTTTCTTTCTGTTGTTGAAGTTGTGCTATTATCTCCAGCTAACAAACACTGCTGCTCTAGCTTGGAAGGTTTTTACAATAAGCATAGATTCACAATAAAGTTTTATTTTCACTTTTCTCTGGTTAAAGATATACTTCAAAGGGACATCTGTATGCTTTTCTTCTTATCACTCTGTATAAACAAGCAGTGAGACCTTGGAGTGCCAAGCCAGGATAATCAGTAAGAAAAGTAAAAAGTGTTTCATTTCCAATACACAAACCTCCAGCCTCCGAGTGTTAATGCTGCAATTTTCTTTGTTTCTTTTTGTATCCTTTTTGTATTTCAAGTTAAAAAAAGGTCTGATTGTTGAATGAGTTATAAAAACACCCACAGTAATTAAAGAGCAGAATTTTAGTCTATAGGTTACAAAGAATAATAAAAGAAAAAAATAGAAGAAGAAAACTTAATCCATTCATTTTAAAAGGCTTGCATAAATTCCATCCATTTAACATAGCATTTAAAAAGTAAGATAACCCACTGTCCAAAACCATTCGAAACTTAATTTCGCCACTTATTTCTTCTGTTCTCCAATTTAAATTAATTTTAAATTTTTTATAGGCAGTCTCTTTTAAATGGTAAAAATTCCTCACCAGCTGAAAACACTTTCTCTTTCCGTATCTTTCCATTTTGGAGCCGCCCCAACTTCATCAGCCTTGGCTGGATTTTTTGTCACCGGCTTGAAGAATTTCTCTTGCATCGATCAGGGACATTGCAGTGTCCCTGAGATCAGCAAGATGTATTATTCCTGTTCACCATCTAGTTTTGAAGACATACACAAAAAATTATTTTATTAGAATCTTGAATCTCAACTCTGTTTCAAAGCTAGAAAATCATTTAGACAATATATCTGTGTTATTTATCAAACCAAAGAAAATATGCTAAAGGAGAATGATATTTGGTGAAGTAAAAGAGCTTGTAATAAGACAGCATTCCATCTGTATGTATTTGATGAGCTCAGAGCAATATTTTTAATTATATGAGTGGCTGACCAAAAACTAGCTTCAAGGCTGGTGATCTTTAACAAAATGATTAACGCTATGCAACAAAATTGTCCTTTTCTTTCTATCTACAATTTTTTTTACTCAGTTTGATAAAAAAAGAGAATTCATTTCAGAAAGTTCTTCAGAGGAAAAGAGAATTATGGTGAAATTTTCATGGTTGAAAGTATGGTGAAGTTCCTTATATCTGTCTTAAGGCCTGTAGTTACCTTGGCTTCCTATACTTCAATTAAATCCCAAAGGAAAATGTTCAATGGGAACTACTTGTTGGAATTTTTTAAAACTGGAAATATAGTGAAAGAGGTGACAGAAATACTGTACAGTAAGCATTATCAGAAAAGGGTAGCAACAGGAATAGCACTTCACTCCAGCTCTAACAGTAAAATGAACTCAGAAACATTAATGAATGAAATTCTAAAGCATCCTGAGAATAAAACAGAATCCTTTTTGTATGGGCTTTTGAGAAAGTTAATTTTGATATTAATAAATAATATTTTCCAAAAAATGTAACTATTTCCCCCTTCTCTGCAAGAAATGGTAGATATGGGACAATGATTTCTATCAGAGAAACACAGCAAAGGAGTTAATTCCTTCCTTCGCAATATCACAATTTTGATTCTAGTCATCTTTCTCAGAGGTTACTTTTATAAGGGATAAAAAGGCAGGAAATCTGTGAGCTCTCATGCGGATTGTGAAAAAGGCAAATTATATGTTAAAAGTCATTAAAAAATTAATCAGAAGTAAAACTTCCAATATTACCATGCCTTTAAGCCACTGTTCAGCATTGTGTATACTGTAAAGTATGTATTTGACACACACAAAAAATATATATAGTAATGCTTAAAAGATTGCCAAAACAACCTAGGGTTAGGGCAGTTCTGCTACAAGAAAAAAACTTCTGGAAGTAAACACAGATGACAGTTGTAATATAATTTTACACACACACACACACACTCACTCACACACACACACACTTACTTTGATTTACACTAAATTGAAACAGTGCATAAATGATCTGAGAAGTTTGCTACCAGAAAATGTAGTAATGGTGAGACAGCTTTAGAAGTCCAAAATAAGCATGAAGGTTAGGAATATTCATTCTATTATTATTTGCTTAATTGATTCATTGATTGATTATATGCCACAAGTGTTGTCAGCTCTTAATGGCCACATAATTTTGTCAATAATTTTGTATTTTCTATCCATGTGATTTTTTTTTTAAATACAAAAGTAGTGCGCCATTGACCTCTTTCACCCAGTATGAATTGATGCATTTTCCATTGTCACTAAAATGATCCTCTGGCTCCAGCATCTTCCTACATCACTGCTACCCAAAACAAGTGATTGATTGCTTTAGCTGGGATGACCTTCACACTTTGCGTGACCCTGCTGAGAATTTATACTCTTGGCATACACACCTAGCATTCTTTATTCAGCTCTTCCAGGAACACCCCTGTGCCACAGTGAGGCTGCACAGTAGGACCTGTTAGGGTGGAGATATATTATCTCCTATAATTCGTTTCTTTATTAATTCCAGATGGCCCAGAGCAATAAAGAACCACAATTTAATCCCCCTAAAACCCCATCAGCCCTGTGGCAGCAACAAACTCAATCAAGTAAGCCACTTAATCACCTCAGGGGTCTCTAAGTTCCCCTGTTCAGTCACATAACTATGTCTTCAGGTATTTTGGAAAAATAACAAGGTGGGGCCAATCTTATCTCCAAAGAAATTATGTGCCAAATGAAGGGAGCCTCTACAGAGAAGACCCTTTTTCTTGGTTCCACTTTACATGTCTTGTCTTCTTTGTCTGGTGGGCCAAACAGATGTACCTGGGGAGAGATGATCTTCCCAATGACCTGGTCCCAAGAGGTATAGGTTTAAAGATGATAATCAGAATCTCGAATTCTACCCCAAAACAAATCAGCAATTGATGCAGCTCCATTAAAGATATGGCACATTTCTACATTTTGGATTGTCCAAAACTATGTCAGCCATTGCATTTTGAGCCAACTGAAAATTATGTGTACTTTTCAATGACAGTTTTATGTAAAGCTTATTGCAATATCCAAATGAATTGTGATCAGGGAGTAGGTGACTATGAAAAGGATGTGTTGGTCCAGGAATGGGTGTAACAGGTACACAACATGAAATTGTGCAAAGGCCCTCCTGGCTATGAGCATGAGCTGTGAATCCAAAAGAACTCCAGAATAGGGACTGGTTCTGCCTGCTGGCAATTTCCCAAGAGTCAAGGAGTCCTGCATCAAAGCCCAAACACTGTCATTCTAGGGTTCAATTTTAACCTGTTGGTCCCCATCCAGACTATTGGTATCCTAATCCATGATGATGGATTAAGTAGCTTCATGTAAACCACCCAGTAGTTTCATGTAAATGTTAGGACCATGTGGTGGACATGTGGACTCTGACATGTTAAACAGGAGAGGCAAGAATACTGACCCTTGTGGGGCCACTGCAAAGCAGGGCCCAAAATTTAGACCTCTTGCTCTTAATTAACATCAAATGGAAACAATGTTGAAGGAAGGAGGACAACACTGTGTCCTTCCCCACTCCCTGTCCCCAAAGCTGTTTGACATGGTCAATGTATAGAAAGCCTCTGAGAGGTCAGGTAGAGAAAGAAGGAATGCACTGCCTCTGACCCTCTCTCACCAGAGATCTTCAAGAATGTGACCAGTGACATTTCCATCCCATATCCAGGCTTGAATCCTGGCTGAAAGGGGTCCAGATACTCCACTTCTTCCAGGATCTTTTGGACTGTCTCTTGTGGTCTTTTCCAGAAAGGAAAGGTTTGAAACAGGATGAAAACTGTCCATCAGGGTGGGATCTAACATAGGATAACAGTATGTCAGTATGTTTCTTGATACATGTTGCTCAGTGGTGGGTTTCAAAAATTGTTCGAACCTACTCTGTGGGTGTGGCCTCCTTTGTGGGAGTGGCTTGCCACCCATGTGACCGGATATGAAGATGCCGACGACACTTGTCAGAACCACCTTAAATTACCTCACACACAGCACTGACATGCATAAGAATATGATGTAAACTTGTTTTTTAAAAGGCATCTTTGGTTTGCATTAAAACAACTTCATCACGTGCAATGTTCTGATTGCACCACAAATGCAGTAGTCATCCTTACCTTTCACAGAGGCACTGAGTTTTATAAATATGAGCATGATAGTGTAGAATAATCATATCCAAGGACCAGTGGTGGGTTTCAAAATTTTTTGCAACCTCTTCTGTAGGCGTGGCCTGCTTTCCGGGTCCACTGGTGGAACCTCTTCTAACCGGTTCAGTAGATTTGACGAACCTGTTCTACCGAATAGGTGCAAACTGGTAGGAACCCACCTCTGATGTTGCTGAGGAAAATCAAGGAAGGGTGCTATTGCTTTCGTCTACTGTTTACTTCCTGTAGATATTGCTTGGTCACCATGAGAGGTATATGCTGGATTAATGAAGCCATTGTCCTTCTTACTTAATATTCTGCTACTAATGATATGATTTTTGTTGTAAGAAGCCCCCCCCCCCACCCCAGAAGAATAAATATTTTGGGAAATATTTAAAAAGGCAGAATATTACATTTCCCCAAAGGGAGAGATGGAGAAACGTGCTCTTCAAGACAGAACGCAGACTCGGTCTTTCTTAATAGCCCACAGCAGATACCAGCACTTAAGAGATAAAAAAAATTATTGAAAGAGGAAGACAACAATCTAGATAGCGGTATTCATAAGCAAAGCAAATACTGCAGGCAGAAATCCATTCAAGACAGGATGTTTCGAAACTCCTTGCTGCAAAGTTTTATAGTTAAAGGCAGAATGGTAGGATTAGAAAACAGATCCTTACCCAAGATCCAACACAGGATAAAAGCCAATATCCACAATGGAGTTGCCCAGCACCCTTTCAGAACACAACCCCTTCATTGCACCACCCCCAGAACAGTTCAAACTTCAAACTCACAGAACCCTATAAAGATCCATCCACTCATTTAATCTTCTTGTCAGCCGATCCAGAACTGCATTGTCTTTGTGGTTTTGTTCAATAAACTTTCTTTCCTATCAGCCTCATTTTTGTTTCCAGCATCTTTCTCTCAGCTTGCAACTGAACCAGATGGGTTTTCCTTCCACCACTGTTCTTCAGAGTTGATATCACAGCTGCTTGTAATCTAGTATTTTATAGGTATAGAATCAGGATATGAGTAATAGCAGATAGAATAAATCAGTGGTGCGGCCCTGGCGGGCTTGATTTTGGTTGACGCCTTTGTTTCAAGATGGGACCTGTGGGAGAGCCAAGAAGTAGAAGGGCATGGAGGAATGTAATATGTGAAAAGGAAGCAGCAAGGCAGGAGTTAAAAGGGTCAAATACCCTCCCATCTGGAATTAAAAAGGGGGCCCACCCCGGCTCCCCTTCTTTTTCCGGCCTATATTAGCATTGTTCTGCTAGAAAACCCTCTGTTTGTGAAAACGTTCTAGCCTTCAGGACCGAAGCCAAAATCAAAGCACAGCCTTTTATTCGGAGGTTTATCAGTAGTTATTGTCCTTATCAAACAAAGCCCTTTCATCAGGGCTTCTTTAACACACTTTATTTCTCTTTTATTTTGCTTTGAAATAAGCTGGGCAACAATTAATTTCAGAGAGAGAGAGAGAAAAAAAGAGAATTCAACAAGGATCTATTACTACTCTCGGCTTCTATTGCTGTAATGAAAATCTATTTCCTTTCCCTTTTGTGTCCCATATAATTTAATGCCCATTTTATTAATGGTCTGAAATAATTACGGAACCTTTTGTGATTCTCAAGTATGTTTCATTTAATTGTGCAATAAACGCCTAATCTCTTCCTCCATCTGAAGCTATTATGGCATTAAAATTAACAATTATGCAGCAGCGCACCCGGGTCCATAGAAATCACTCCAGATAACTAGACATATATAAATCATTCATGAGTACAATTTCTGAAAAGAGACGAAGGGCGGAGGGGGGGGGACTGTGTAAAGAATGACATTGGGAAGCCAAGGGCCTGCTCTGAAGGAAGATAGCAACACCTTACAAAAATCTTTTTCCCGCTTTCCTTTTTTTCTTTGTTATTATTATTTTACTAATTGTGTTATGTGGCACGTGCTCTCCCCCCCGCCCCCACTTTTATTAGCCTGACAGATATTTTCAGAATTAATTAACCGTTAGCTCAGAGGATAAATTTTCATTATCAATTTTCTCCCCTTCTTTCCTTTTATAGTTTGTCTTTCTTTTTCAGGCCAACAATTATACCCTCCGCTTCCACTGGCAGGGCCTGTTCAGTAGGAGGTAATCCAAATGAGGAAAATGCTTTTCTTTGGGACCCATTCACTTTCTGTCCTCCTCCTTTTGTGGGATTTAATAGCCAAGGCGGAGAGGTGCATTGTGGACAGAGAGGTTAAGTTTGTTGTCTCAGCACTTTGTTGACAGGATACAGTGCAAAAATCTAGGAACTTTTCATGGTGAAGGCGCTGGGAAGGTCTTACAACTAGACTCAAGATATTTTTGGTTTGCATCTGGGATATGGTTTTATTCCACCTGAAAATAAGCTTTTGTTAACTTCACTAGAATCAGATCATTGCCAGTTCATTAGGAATAGGTTTTGCCACATGTTACTGCATTACAGCCCTCAATTTCTCTAATAAGTCAATAATAAGGGATGCTGGGAATTGTAGTTTGGTATTTGGAAAGATACATTAGACAGCTTTCAGTCAATCACTCAGTCCCTCTTTTTCATTTCAATCTCTCTTATAATGCTGGAACAAAAGAGGGAAAATCCATGTTTGCTTCCATTTAGAGTATAAACACTGAAATGCATACATAAATAAATGAATTAAACCTGTTCTGTATACTTTCCATTCTCTCTTATATTGTTAATTCCCGTGTACAGTAGAAAATAAGAGAAAAGGTTGATGTTACTGGTACATTAAATATAACTTTCTAACCCGCAAATCTTCTAAGTCATACTGTCCTATGATTTCCTCCAGCAAAAAAGACTTCTTTTTCTTTTGCTTTCTTGGGATATTTTAGCATTTGCTTACATCAATTTTTTTTATATGTTTGGTTTACTCTATTGATGGGAAATAATAGAAGGTCTTTTTTTTTCTTTATCTGTCCCTCGCTTTGCATTCTTCCAGGTTGCTCTTACTTCCTGATCTGAAAATGTAAAACCTCAGAATGCAGATGGAATGGATGGCCTGATATACACATACATACATACATACACACACACACAAACACACACACATATACATACATATATATATATATATCCCTCTCACTAATATCCTCTTATGCAGTAGGACTCACAGTCCAACATTCAAAAATCTGAATCTCAGGAATTGGATGAGACCATGTAAGATAGAGAATACGGTGAGATCCAAGGATATAATAAAGAGGAAATGCTAGAGGTCAAAAACAAGGAAAATAGAGAGGAATGGTGAGAGATGCAGATGTCTGTTTACTAATATTTTTTTATAATAGAAAATTAAGGAAACTTAATTTTTTTTACAATTATTTGTTTTTTAAATAAGTGAAATATTTTAAAAGTCACAGCTTAAAATAATTGTAAAAAGAAATCACTGTTAAATCTAAGACTGAAAAGTAAACTTCTGCTACCAGTTGATGGCCGTGGTGTGTCTGTGTGTGTGTAGGTGTAGGTGTACACACATACACACACACACACACACACTTTAATGTATTGATATTTTGTTTTATATATAGACGGCATTTCAAAATACTCCAGTTTTTTACCCATTTTTTAAATGAAAAGATGAAAGTCTGCAGAGGGATGTACTATATGGCTTTCTTGAACATATCAATCAGCTATAAACAGCTGCAGGTTTGAGGTAACTTTCTGCCTTAGGACTACTGTTCATCCCAGGTCTCCACTTAGCCTATCTGCTGCTGTCGATGTAAAGAAATGCTGCATTTGCCATACCAAAGAAAGATGCTTTACCATAATAACATCTCCGCTCTTGACATTCCCCCACTCTTTATGGTGCATTGGAATGCAAGTGGATGGACTGACTACCTGATACACACACACATGCACACACACACACACACATGGAATATGGCTGTTCAATGATATCGACATGACTTTAATGTTAACAGGGTACTGCAGTGACTAAATACTGGTGAGGTAGCAAAGAGTGGCACTTTCCAGGCCTAGTACGCAATGACATATGCATTGACAGCAGATTGTCATAGAAAGATACTGTATTGGTAGCCCTTGGTTAACAATGGCATTTAGGACTGGAGACACTGTTCTTAAGTGCTGTATCACATTCTGGCATTCCCAATTGCCATTGGTAAGTGAATCACCATAGTTTGTTAAACAAGACTGTTGCATGGCTGCTATTTGTCTCCAGCCTGCATCCCCATTGACTTTGCTTGTTGGAAACCCGAAAGGAAGATTGCAAATGGTAACCACTTGATTGTGGGATGCTGTAATATTGTAATTGCAAGTTAAGCACCAAATATCCTGATCACAATCACCCAACTGCATAAGGACACTTTAAATGTCAGTTTTAACTGTCACTCATTCATTTAGTGCCACCACAACTTTGAACAGTTGTTGAAGGAGTGCTTGTTAATTGAGAACCACCTGTACCGAGACTGCTAATCAGGAAAAATATAAATAAGAAGTATGGATTTATTTTGTCCCCTTTTTAAGTATACTGGCAAGTAATGAAGTGGAAAAATTACAGTCGTGAATGTCATTCATTTAACAATGATTTTAACTTCAGATCTGCCATCTACAGCTCATTTTACATAGATTACATGAAAGTTTAATTTAAGTACAAGAAATATGAAATTCAGGAAATGAAAGAGATCATGAAAAAAGAGAGATATCTTTTAGAAGAAAACTATCTTTAAAAAATATGAGAAGTATTATGTACTGACTCAGGACACCTAATACCAACATCCGATATACCAGGTGTATCTCCATGCTAATTCAAAGTTATCTGAGTGGTGAACAAGGCATTATCACCCAGAGAAAACAGAAAACATTTGCCCAAATATACTAAAATAAATTTCCTGTTCAGTTTCTACTATTTTTTCTCCTTTTCTTTCAGCCGGAAATCATGCAACCAATATAAGCTGCCTTGTTTGTGTGTATGTGTGTGTGTTATGTATATACAACATACATACATACACACATTTACTATATATATATATATATATATATATATATATATATATATATATATATATATATATATATATATATATATATATATATATATATATATATATATATATATATATATATATATATATATATATATATATATATATATATATATATATATATTGGGGGAGGGGAGTTAAAATTGTATGCCCAGGACAAATGTTTCATCATGTTAAAAGTGCATTTGAACACATTGCATCTCTGATGTGCTTTTCCTGGGCGACTCTGAGCTAGGCTGAAACCGCACTACAGATGAGATATGATTTGCCATCCCTCCTCACCATTTTTCCATTACAAATTTGCTCCAGCTGCAATTTGCATGCAAGAAGTAATAAGATAAATGCCTGCTTTGGTTTCTTATATTCAAAGAAAGGATAGTGATTCGACTGAATGTCCGCTAGCCTATTTTCCTTCTGCTTAGAAGAACTATGTTGGTAGAGATCAAATTAAGTTCTTATTAAGAATAAGAAGCAGGACTGTGTGATATACACACAGAAAACAAGACCTCCACAGCCAGCAAGTATTGCTTACTACATCTCAAACTGGATGATTTAAACTTGCGCTGTCTCTAACCATTATTGATCTCATGAAAAATTATGTTCTCATAACTCTTTTTGCTAAGCTAAATCTCCTTAGGTTTTATGTTACAATGAACCCCTCAAGCAGGGATAGACTCTCTCTCTCTCTCTCTCTCTCTCTCTCTCTCTCTCTCTCTCTCCCTCCCTCCCTCCCTCCCTCCCTCCCTCTCTCTCTCACACACATACACTTTTTTTAAGGCTGGCTATTTGCAATATCCTACTCAGAGGATGAAGAAAAAACAGAGCTCAAACACCCCAAAGCTGAAGCTGAACCACCCCCTCAGAGAATCACTCCCTAATATGTCACCTCTGAACCTTTTCCAGACACTTCAGTTAGAACGAATACTGCAGAAACAGCAATAGCATTTAGGCTTATTAATAGTTTTTACAGCAGGGGTCTCCAACCCCTAGTTCATGGCCTGGTATTGGGCTGCCACCCATTGGAAAACAGGCTGCACAAATGGCAGATGAGTATGCAAAGTTCTATGCGCTCAAGTGGCAGCCACACACATGAAACCATTCTGCACCCCCGCACCCCACGTTGCCATCACTGCCGCTGCTGCCAGTCTATGGAGCCCAAAAGGTTGAGGACCGCTGCTTTCTAGCAATCTCTATACAAGCTCTGTGCAATCCACAATCTAGATCCTCATTTTACCGATCTCTGAAGGATGGAAGCCTGAGTCAACATTGAGACTGTCAGGATCGAACTCCAGGTGGTGGGCAGAGTTTGCCTGCAGTATTACAATTACAATTACAATTGCAGTATTACAACCACTGCACAACCAGGGTCCCTGAATAGGAAACAATAATGGTAATATAATGTAAATATAGGAGCCGAGGTGGCGCAGTGGTTAGAGTGCAGTACTGCAGGCCATTTTAGCTGACTGTGATCTGCAGTTCAGGGGTTCAAATGTCACCGGCTCAAGGTCGACTCAGCCTTCCAGCCTTCTGAGGTGGATGAAATGAGGACCCGGACTGTGGGGGCAAGTTGCTGACTCAATTTGCTAAAATAATTTGTAAACTGCTTAGAGAGGGCTGAAAGCCCTATGAAGCGGTATATAAGTCTAATTAATAAATAATAAAATAAATAAATGCCAAACAACTTGAATAGTGCTGCAGCATAACACTTTATAGCCATGCTGCTTAGAAATAATGAGTTTGTATGTATATTGCAAGCTTGCTGGACTTTGGTAGGACTTGGTTATCCAAATGGTAAAGAGAAGTTATCTTTATAATCTCCAATCATAATATTCTATGATCAGAAATCCAAGAAATCTGGAGTTTTTGACTCCCAACTGGCTATATTCTTCCTCAACCTAGACTTGGTATTGTACTCCTAGTCAGGCATACAGCAAGATTTGCTCCTCTTTCAAAGAAAATCACTAGAAATCTATTGTTATATAATATTTGTTTGTAATTAAATTGTAAACATACATGCTGAACATTGTCCGAGATACAATTTTATGCACCATTTAGTGTTTTCCCTTTGATATCCCAAAATCATTTCAAGGTCCACACTCAGTTTGGCCTTTGCATCTGTCTCCGTCTTTATCAAAATTCATACTGAAATCTCTGTTATTCTTTTTATAAACAGACTGGAGGATTACTTTTCCTTCAGAGGGACATCTTCCTTTTGCCCTTTTTAAACTATTTCTCAGCCTTTTAGACACCTTTTCTTGTGCTAGCTTAAAAGGTCTTATGGATGAGACAAAGGTCTTATGGGTGTTGGATTTATGAAAGAATCCTGTTATTTCAAAGTCAATGAAATCATGCATATACAGTGGATATCAACGGCTACATTTAAAAAGTGCTGGTTTCAACTCTGTTTCAGTGTTAAGATTTCAAGAAAATAATCATTTCTCAAAATATGGTTTATAAACAATATTAGGTTTGGGTCACCTGTCATCTATTGGCTTAATTGACAAATATACCTAAGTAGCTAACAGTACCTATCAGTCATCGCCACATGTTTAAAAAGAGGATGGGGGAAGTATGGACCACGTCTGAAGCCTTGCCAGCTATAAAACCTAGCACTACTCGCATGGGAAAGAAGCCTTTCTTTATTTGGCTGTTCATCGTGGATTTGAAGAGCACTGTCATGTCCTTCCTTAGCCCTTTATCTTCCAGGCCATGCTAAATATATACAGTAAATCACATTTCTTCAATCTTTTTTCTATATCAGATAATCAGTGCATGAAAATATGCTCCATATATCATGGATGCCTATCTATTCTTACACATATATAATGATATGATACAAATGGCTAGAAAGACAATGGAGATGTAAGTTTGAAACCACAAATTCCCAGGGTTAAAATGTGACATTGCCCATTGAGTCATATGACTTCTCATTCAAAGCCCATTTAACTCAAATGCCTGTTCTCCTATTATGACAGCCATTTATTTATTTTCTGCTGCATGTTGCAGCTTGTTTTTTGAAAAACGATTCAACCTCACCATGGAGACTGCCCTGTATGTAAGACTATTAAGATAAAGTCCTGCATAAGTGGCCTTAATAAAAGGAATTTATCACCAGACATGTAGAGGAAGTGTCTCTCATTCATAAAGTGAATAAGACCGAGGATTGTCATTGCAGATTCACAGAGCTAGAAATGATCATTCATTCTTCAAATTACCAGCCACACTAAAATTATTAAATGGTGCATTATCAGTCCTTCTCAGTATGGGAATATCTTTGTTATATATTTGATTACAAATGGCTAACTATATGATTATCACTAATAAATCAGAAATAAAATGCCACTTGGTCTTACTAGGACAGCTCTGATAGGACTAGAAAGTCAGAAGGCTTCTGTGGCTTATTGGTAAGGCATTTCCACGTTTCTTCCTAACGTTCATCAATGCACTACAACGTGTAAGCATACATAGATAAATGGGGCCACAATAACCCCATTAGGTTGCAATACAGCTTTTTCACTGCAACTCGGTGCAGCATTTAGTCACTGTACCTGGCACTTTGATAGCACATAATATTTCAATACATTTGGAAAATAAATACCAGAAAAAACAAAAAAGTTAGAAAAGTATAACTAATTTATTTGGATCAGGAAATCTATTGTCTCATACACATTTCAGACATTTACTATGCTGGAAAGATTTCTCAGGTGGGAAAGCAGTAAATAGGCTACACTTTCTCCCACTAAACAGATATCAAAGTGATATGTAGGCATTGTCTTAAGATAAAGGTCTAGTGATTGTATCCAATCTATATTAATCATGCATTAATTCTATTTATTTTAATTGTACTAAAGCACAACTAATTACATCTGGATCCAAATCGAATCTTCTTTGTTCTTTTTTTAGAAACAAGATTTCTTAATAGATGGATCCTAAGAGATATCTAACAAATTACTTCACATCTAAATATAAACTAATATCTGTTATTAGATCATGACTATCAGTGCAGCTTATAAATCTGTTCAGTAAATTTTCTTCTATTGCCAGTATTGATAACTGTATCATCAGTTGCATGTTTCCATAACGTGTGATTTGATCAGGAACCTTCATGGAATAGGAATATTTATATTTCTTTGGGATAGATGCAGTGGTAGGATTCAAATAATTTAACAACCGATTTTCTGCCCTAATGATTTCTTCCAACAATCAGTTCATCAAACTGCTCAGAAAGTTAACAACCGGTTCTTCCGAAATGGTAGGAACTGGCTGAATCCCACTACTGGATGGATGCCTTTATTCTCAACAAGCACATGTAAAGCAATCTGTTTCTGAAAGCAGTATCTCTTATAAATGATTTGTGAGCATTTTAATAATAAGCCTTTGCAGACTTTCATATTTTATTCTAAAAATGTTTGCCGAATATGGGATCATGAACATAGTATTGTTTGCAATTCTTTAAAGCAACAATATATTTCCTGCAATTTATATGGTTGCTCTTTGTAGCTGCCATATACGGTAATAAAATAAAACACAGCTGTTTTAAAGAGCCTCAGACTATGTGTTAAATTCATGCTTCTGGACACTCTGAAGCAGTTTTATGGACTCAAATCCAAACTATTGCACTGTCCTATTCATTAAATTATAAGACCCCCTCATACTTTGTTTTCTTTGTGATAGTAAAAGAATTAAGCATTTCTGCTTATTTTAAATGCATTTTAAATGTCGAGATCTACTAAGAAAAGTCTTAAAGAAAAATTCACTTGTGTATTAGACCCCCCCTTCCAAGTATATTGTGTCTTGTACCACATCTTACTTTATACGTTGCGAAGAGTTTACTGTCTATTGCAGCAAGGACACTTTATAGACTTTAGGTGGCAAATCCATGCTTTTGGTGGTAGACTGCTTCTCAGCATGAAATGGCTGTTCGCTGGTAAGAACAGACTGCATAAAGATGCAGAAAGCAAAATCCATGGCAATTCATATATAAAATCTACTTCTATATGTCTGCTCACCATCCAATGACTCATACCTTTTTCAGCTATGCCTTTCTGCCTTCTCCATAATATAATCAAGCTAGCCTAACATAAGAGCAACATTTTTAAAATGGGAAAACCCGCATTTCAGCAAGACATTCTGGGTCTTTCCCTGCTGCTAAATTCAATTGCTATCCATCCATGCACCCATTGCCAATTCTCACTTTTTATCTATGATCTATATATCGGCTTGCTACTATATGTTGATACCTTATTTCACTGGTACAAAGACTGTTAAGCAAAGCAATTTGACAAACCTGATAACTATGCTGTCCCACACCTTCTCTGAATATTCCCATTGTTGTTGTCAACCATTCAGTTATGTATGACTCTCAAATATTACCAGCTAGTATAAAATAATCCACTAATAAGTTTTAACGGGTGATTAAACTATGAGGTTTTTTTTAAACAAAACTTGTTATTTATCATGGCGCTATCTTGTGGAGGAGGTGAGCTTTGAATAGTATCTAGACTTACGCTTTCTGCAAGAGAGGTTCAGTCTAGCCATTGTTCAAAACTTACTTGTTCCACAAATGTATTGAACACACCTCAGCCTTCTGCATTGCCTGCTTCTTTTAATAGGTATAGGAAAAGGAAAGTGGTGAAGAGGAATGGGTGATCCAATCTGATCTGGCATTCAATGGGTGCTGAATTGATTCAGCACTCTGTGGGTCATCTGATTGGGATGCCAACAGAATAGTTACTTTCAGTTTCTAAATACAGCATTAACTCTTTTCCACACAGAATGATAATAGTATATTTCTTGATACCACATATATTTTAATTTTATCTGGATGAAGTTGAAAGTCTCACATATTTTCCATAGATTCTAATGCAATTACATCCCAACGTAATATAATAGTTTGTAGTTAACCATGTTGTTGTGATGTGTTTCTAAATTTTGGTACCAAGCATTCATAGCCATCCATGACACATGGATGGCTGAATATAACAACAGCTTGTGTTCAAGTCCAGCCACTTTCATGCTGTCAGTGCCTGACAAGACAATGGTTCCAATATTAATTTAAAAATCAGAAGACTAAAAAGACTTAGAACGTGAGAAGTTCCACAAGGCACCTTAATGATTGGAAAAAAAATAATTCCATTTGTCACTGACCTTGATGAAGGAATTAGAAAAATACAACTTGATCCAATTAATGGACAAAAATTGGTCCAAAAATGTCTGTAATTACCTTCTGACTACAAAATTCTGGAGGATACCTCTTTATCTACTTCTACATCAAAGGTGGCCAACCGGCAGCTCTTTAACATATGTAGCTCCTAAGGAGATTCTCAGAGTTCCTAAAGCATTGAATGGCTGAAACTGAGTGACAAAACATGTGCCTTTATTACATAAAGGTTTGCTTGATTTTGGATGAACTAAGCATAGATGTGTCAATCTTCTCCTCCTCTACTTAGTGGCATCATCATTTCACCCCGGAGGCTCTCAGAGATCAAAATAATGAAATAAGTAATGTGTGGCTGCTCAACTAGTTGCCAGTTCCTTCCATAAGGTAGTAAGATTACCTCCATTTAATTTAAAGGATAAAGTTGATTGAAATTATAAATTATAAATTATTTGTACAGCCTTACCAATTGATTATTACAAATACTTTTAAGATAGATATGAGGACTGTTTAATAGTAGATATGAATATGTAGACCGTTTAGCAAAATAAGCATCCATCTACTGGGTTCTCAGCAAGCTTCAGTTCTTTTCCAATCCCTATATATATTTCCATTTCATTGAGAAAGCTCAGCTGGAGGGAAAGGGGCAGCTTTCTGAGTCAGTGGAAATTGTTACCGTTCATCTGCATACAAAAGGCTGAATAGAGAGGCACTGAGGTGAAAGAGGTCATACACCCAGATGGATTTTTAATTCCAAGTGGAAAATAACACCACACTCTCTAGTGATAACTGAGGCTTTCTTCTCAATTCTGACCAAAATATGATTTTCTTCCTCTTTCGTGCAGTGAAAGAGAAGCAAATTATACAGAACTGCATTCTGCAGAATAATAAAGTTTCAAACTCCCAGAAGCCAGTGTAATTACTAAAAAGCAGGAAATACAGTTTTGGTTTGTATCTAATCACAATGCCATTTAGAGTACAATAGAAGAGGATCTTGAGGTCTTGGGATGTGAGCTGGCCTTTGCTGACAGCTCAACTCTCAGCAGGACTTAAGCATTCACAAAGAGAACTGGTGGTTCTTTTTAGCTGTTGACTTTTATACTAGATCTAGAAATCAATCCAAAAGAATCCGTCTGTGTTTTCAAAACTGAACTTTATGACACATAATTCTCACCCCTGACCTGTTGTTTTCACCAGCAGATGTTTTGGTGGCTTGCCTAAGCTGCCCTGACTTTTTCTTTTTCTTTCAAATAAAAGCCTAACTTCCTTTCACTGGAATAAGCCCATTTGGAAGGAGTTAGTAAATATTAGTCCTAGAAGGCCATGAATTCATATAAAGTTCAAGAATATTTTTTTAAATTGCTTTCCGAGAACTGTAAGATTGCTATTTATGAAATACAGAAGAAAACTATATATTTCTTTGAGCTAACCTTCCCATGACATTCTGAAACCAAACAAAGCATCTTTAGCTTCTTAAAGATTATTATTGCAGTCCACTTCATCGGGTGCATTGTGGAGTCAAATATGTTTTTTATTTCTTTATTTGATTCCTAGAGCTACCTACCTCAACAAATGACTCTGTAATTTCAAATGTTTACACAAATTGTTGTAAATTAAGGACTACCTTTATTACTTTTCCATCTTCAAGCATGGAATATTGTTCAATAATATAACTGAAAATTCTTCCTCCTGTTCCATCCAGTTTCCTAAATATAAAAAATAATAATTATTTCTATTGAACATGGGGAAAATTCATGCTTACATTGATACCCAGAGAGGTTTGCTCAATAAAAGTTTTGAGGACCTTCTGCTGATTTGGCATTGCGGCCTTTATTTTTATTTTTCATGGTTTAACACTGTATTTCTGGGAGGAGGGAAATTGAATTATGGCTATTGCATTTTTTCTATGTAATCCACAAAAAGTCTTTTGATTGTGGCAGCATAAAAATAAATTTAATAAACAAATAATAGTATAATGTACAATTACATAAATTAATCTGATAGGCTAAAATGCAGTTGGCTAGTTCATGAATAATATGTTACACCAACTCAGCCAAAAAGTTGCTCAGGTTTGAAAGTTGTCACTCCTGCTCAGATGTCATTAGGAGACTTTAATTGAAACCAGGACTCTGATTGAAATACTCCTAGTGGGTCTTTATGATCACTTGATTAATGATAATTTATAATTAACAAATTCCCAAGGGAGCTATTCTCAGTTTGGTCATCTCGCTCCTGCCTGAGAAAAAAACAATCTGCTCAGTTCCAAAATGAGCAAAGAAGGCCACTTGACCATTTTTACATGCAAATACATCAGAATATAATTAGTAACATGAGAAACATCTGGGAGGCATCTGGTCTTCGGGTCACCAGATCCTTTGGTGGCTGGAAATCACTCTTGTTCACAACTCTCATTCTCAGTTTGGTTCACCTCTGGCACTTAACCACTTTAAACCAAGTGCAACTGTTTTGTCCTAAGCAGGCTGCTGAGAGGATTCGGCTGGTCCAATCAGCACAACTAAAGCATGAAATGAGAAGACCGAATGAGAGAGAGAAATAGCAATGCTCTCCCCCAGTCCTCTCCTGGAAAGCCTCTGCATTAATAAGTGCTTAGTTAGACCCACAAACACTTTGTTTGTATCGCTGTTCACAACTCCACTCCCCTCTTCAATGCCCCTCTTCCTCCTCCTCCTCCTCCTTGCAGACAAAGTTCTTGAATCAGCAGATTGTGAGCTCAAGAGAAGTAAAGAGCTATCGAGGGACAGACTCTGATAGCATTACAGGCATATGTGGAGCCATTTTCTGTGGCTAATCGTTGAGTTCTACCTGGTTATCTCCTGCCTTGCACATCACTTCCAAATGACATGCTCTCAGTTTGGGCAAAAATGAGACTTTTTAAAAATAGCTGGGATTTCAATAATATGTGACGAAAGAATGAGATTACTTTCTGAGAGGAGAGAAGGAGTGGGGGGAGAAAGAGGGAATAAGGAGAGGAAGAATAAATTCTCTGCTTTTTCTGGAGTTCCCTCAGCAAGAATTCTGTTAAAGGCAGAAGCTCCTAAAATTCTAAAAGAAACAAAGTTGAGTTGCTTTTCAAGTTACCTTTTAGTTGTACTTCAAAGTGAGCAAAAAGGCCTGTTCTTGTTGCATTACTCTAAAGGAAGATCCAATGAGGTCCAAAAAAAGATTGGTTTTAGCAATAGCAATACCATTTCCTCTTTTTTAAACTCTCAAGTCCTGACACTAGATGGTCCTTGTAACTTAGCTTTCTGTTTTGCTTTGGTTTTTTGTTCCAGTTTCTTAGATTTCCAAAAGTGAGTCAATATATACCAATTATTTTAAATCAAAACATCAAAGGTAAACATCATGACCTAACCTAATAAATTGCCAAATTCCCTTTCTATAATCCTTGAGTCATTCTGTCCCTAAAATTAAAAGCATATTCCGCCATCATATTAAGCACAGATCTTTAAATGTAGCATAAAAACTAAAATATGTATATCCAAAAAAAATTCAAAGGAAAGAAAACTTTCCCAATATTTTCTGAAACTCATCCTATGAAGTGTGGCCCCCAACTATGAGATCCTCAACTTTTCAAAATTATTAAAGGTGGCTTTTAGCCTTTGCTAAGCAATGTATATGCCATTTTTATTTGTCCAATATATTTCATAGGACTGTTCCTTAGTTTTAGTTTTAGTTTTCCCTTTATTTGTATGCCGCCCTTTTCCCTGGGGGGACTCAGGGCGGCTCACAGTTCAAAAAGGGCGGGGGGAAGACAGACAATATTCCAACATGGAGACAGTACAACATATTAAAAAGAGAGCACAACAGTCACACAATTCGGGTGGGGTTAGGATCTTAACCCCAGGCCAGCCGGGACAGCCAGATCTTTAAAGCGGCGCGGAAGGACTGGAGGGTGGTGAGGGTCCGAATCTCCACGGGGAGTTTATTCAATAAAGGATGTGGAAAATAAAGGTCAAAGTAAGTTTAGTGGTGGGTGTTAATCCTAAATTGGGAGAATGTCTTCAGCAGATCCCAGGAAAAACATTATAGTTCTCTCTCAAGAAGAGTCAGTGTTAGGAACACTAAGATATTGCACAGAACCTTCAATCCTCAAGTCTCTAGTAGAGGAGTTGAAATTGAGGAAGACACATACTACCCATAGGATGAGAATGGGGACACATACACATAAAGAGAGAGAGAGAGAGGGAGGGAGGGAGGGAGGGAGAGAGAGAGAGAGAGAGAGAGAGAGAGAGAGAGAGAGAGAGAGAGAGAGAGAGAGAGAGAATGAATTCAGAATTGTTATCTGACAAGCACAACATAATCTTGATTTGGTTGCTATTTTCCGTCTTGTTATGGCCTGAGGTAAAAAGTATTGACCACAATCCCAGGTTCATCATGGAGCTCCATTCAACCTATTCCAATTTCCATCTCGAAAACAGGGCTACCAATCACCTCAATCATCACTATCTGCTCTTAAGTCTGAATGAATAATTTGGAAAGGTGCTTTGATTTGGCAACAATCCCAATGGTGTGTATACTAGGTGTGGCACAGTGGTTAGAGTGCAGTACTGCAGGCTACTTCAGCTGACTGCTAGCTGCAGTTCGGCAGTTCAAATCTCACTGGCTCAAGGTTGACTCAGTCTTCCATCCTTCCGAGATGGGTAAAATGAGGACCCAGATTGTTGGGGGCGATATGCTGACTTTGTAAACCGCTTAGAGAGGGCTGTAAAAAGCACTATGAAGCGGTATATAAGTCTAAGTGCTATGGATATTGCTATTCTGAAACAAGCATGCCAAGCCTTGGTGGATAAGATTATTTTAGCTTTCCGAACAGGGAATACAGAGGGACAACTTTGTCATTTCCTTAACAATTAGCTTGTGTCCATGTGATTCCAATCTGTGATACATCATTTGAGGAACAACATTGGAGGGCCATATTTTTTTCTACTTTAAGCCGCAATCTGAAAAGGCTGCATATGTGTATATGTGTATCTTCTTTTTGATAGCATGGTTAATAACATCTCTGTTCCTGCATCCCAATATCTAGGAAAGAAGGAACGGAGACAGCAGGTGAGAGAGAATGAAAACAGCCTCTCTCAAGAGTCAGATGCAATCACCCATTTTCCACAGTGAGTTGCCTGCTGTCTGTGTCAGGGAACAATCTGACGAAGTGCGCTAGATGAAATTTTGCTGGCTTCTGTCTTTAGATAAGAATGCTATCACTGACTCAACATATTTTATGTATAACATACCAGCTGCAAAGAGCACTCAGTCATCAGGCTTCTTTAAATATAGTTGATGGTATCTGAAAAACCAGTTAACATGTTGCAGCTCGATGCAGGACATTTTCACATCCAATCGCCATGTTATGAAGGCCACCATGCCTTTCATCATCACATAGATCTGTCCACAGATCTTCCCATCCAAAGTATATGTAGCACTAAAAGAATGTAGACAGGAATAAACGTTTTAAATTCAAACACATGTACAAATATCATTTCTTGAATTTCAGATATAGAATACTGAAATATTTCCTTTTGGATTAGTTCTGCAAAGCTTTCTATTTATATTGGTTACAGAAAGTTACTGTATTGCTTTTCAGTATTTCTTATCGACTCATGACATTGTTTTAGTTAAGGAAGGAACTAGGACATTAGACAGAAAACATAGATCCAAGAGTTCATAAATAATCAAATATACTGTATAGAAAAAATACTTTTAAGAACTATTGCTGAAATATTTCCCCCCTATTTTTTTTAAACTGATACTATTACCAATTGCTTTATTTTCCATCCAGCCAAAAGGAATATGGATCATAGTTTTTTGTCATGTAGCCAGGAATCCTACATTCTCTCTTTGTAACATTTTTCCTCCTGATTTGGATAAATATTTTCTGCATGTTACTTATCCAATGAAGCAGTAATGGCATTCTATTTTCTTCACTACTGGTTCGGTAGCGGGAGTGCATGCACGTATGGGCATGCGCAGACGGTCCTTGATGACATCTGTGTGGGCGGAGCCTTGCACCGCCGCCACTACTGGTTCGCCAAAGCTGGTATGAACTGGCAGCATACCACCTTTTCCATGAAGATAATGTAAATGGGTAATACTTCATATATCTGATGCTGAATTAGAATAATCCAAAACAGAATACTGTGCATCCACCTTCCTTTAATGTTTTTGCTCCATTTAAGGAATTTTAATAGAAATGGAGAAGGGTTTAGTGGTTACTTAAAGTGCATAGGAGTACAGAAGAAGACAGTAATCTATAGGAAGAAGAGGACATACTTGCAATCAAACAGATGAAAACAATTATGGTATCTTTCTGGAATGTTTTGTAAATTCAGTGGGAATGTGCAGTCCTGAAGACAAAAGGCAATTTCAATTGATCTGTGATAAAGCAAACAAACAAATGAATACAATTCTATTTAAAAGTCTGTCTAAAGAAAACTGAAATTAAATGAGTGGGTCTTTATACAATCTATGTTGTATGATTATTTGATAGTCAAATAAAATATTATAGTCATTATCATGTTGTTTTTATACTAGGAATAATTTTTCCTTTAGTCCATATTTTCTGCAGATGTGGCAACTACAGTGTGTGATCAGGGAAAGCCCCAAGCTTCAGTAAAAGCTACCCAGATCAAGTCTCAACTGTACTCTTTTATGTTGTCATCTTTAAAAAGGGCTTGGCATGAACTTTCAGACAAGATTGCTGCATAAAGGTCAATTAAGGATGTATCTCTTACCATTTTTTCTTTTTAAATCAAGATTGTGCACCAAGCTAAGCTAAGAGCCTGAGAAAAGAACAAAAAGAAACAAAAGCTTTCTGTAATACAAACAAAAGTGAGAACGAATAGAGAGGAATCCGCAATTGGAACCTGCAATGCTCATGGGTGAAAACAAATTGGCACATACTTGCAGCAAATGCAAGCTTATATAAAGAGGCAAGGTATATAAAGAAAAAGTCTGAGGATTGGAGCAGTGAGCATACTTCAACTGATGAGAACTGGGGTATGATGTGTGGACTCCATGAGGGTGTCCTCAAAAAAGGAAATGCTGCAGTGAAAACTGACAGGTTTTCAAACTTCTTGGCATTTCTTAAAATAATTTCTGTAGTTCTTGACCCTGAGAGATGCGCAGGTTTAGTTGCCAGTACAGTATATAGACTTTTAACCACTTTGTCAGGAGAAGCAAGTCTACACCCACGACAACTAAACCGGATATTGCATCTCTCATGGTCAAGAACTTCAGAAGTTCTTTTAAGAAATGCCATATGTTAAATAAAATAAATAAATAAATAATCAATGAGGAAATATAAAGTTTTGTAAAATCAAACAAAGAAAATGCTACAGTGAGAACCCACAGGTATTCAGCCTTTTTGGCATTCTTCTCATATCCAGCTTGATGAAACATGTAGACCTTCCACCAAATCATTTGTACAAGGGGTACCTTCACATCATTACCCCCATCCATCCTATCACCAATTTGCTGGGGAAGCAGCCTGAAGTTGCTGATAGGTGCTGGCATACAAATAAGGTTATCCTGTCTATTTTAGTAAAAGACTTTTCATTCAAACATATTTGGACAGATGAGTGGGGTGCAGGGGTCAGCGCACGACCTGGCTTTCCCACTGAACCACCATGCTCTGCAGTCCTGGCCATCTTGCTGAAAGTGGTGAAAAAAACTAAGTATCTCATGTGTGCAGTCTAGTTCTTCTTAATTTTTGCAGTTTAAACCTGGGAACATTGACTGGTTGTGGGTTGTTTAAAGAGATCAGTATTTCTACTGGGACCCCAAAATAAGAGCTCCAGGGGATTTGTGAGGTCATTCCCCATTTCCAATGTGTATAAGTTTCATTATGGTACTATAGCTAATATTCCTATGGGAAGAACTTTTTAAAAATCATTTAATGATTTCGAGCTTATGGAAAAAGGACTATTCCAGCATCAAAGCTCCACAATTTTAAGGAAACTCTGCAGTTATGGATCTGCTTCTTCCCAAATTAGTTTTGGAAAAGGGAAAGCCATATGGGAAGACAGATTGCCTGCTCCCGAGGTGACATGTCAGTCCTCTCATGGTAACATGGGCATTCCCAGATGATGCAGGAGCTTCTGGTTTGGGCAAAATTAAAGGCCGAGTCGTAAAAGAAGGCAGAATTAAGAAAATAATGGAAATGAGAGCTTGAGCTACTTGCACCATATGTTCAAGAGATTGATTGATAGCTTTCCTGCTTTCAGATTACTGTGAGTCAGAAGGGAGGAGATGGGAGGCGAGCCACCAATTTCTATCTTGAAACTGCCTCACATTCCACTGTGTGAGGTCATCAATACTGTTAACCCCCTTGAAGTCACCAGGTTCAATTAGGAATAAAATAAAATAAAAGGCAATAAGAAAATACATCCACTGTTAAATGAGCATTAAAAAGGGGGTTGACTGTTTCATTGCTTTGAAGTAAATAACGCTGGACAAATTATAACACAATGTAATCTCTTCATTTGTTTATTTGTTGAGTTTTGCTATCAACCAGCTGAAGAAAATAGAATAATAATGTTCCTTTTTTTAATCTGCTGCATTGCAAAGCATCAACTCCTTACATTGTAAGCTCTTAGCCACTGTGCTTTTCAATGGTAAAGGGAAAACCTAGCAGTTACAACAGAGTAAAACATTCTAGCTAGCAAGAAAGAAATTGTTTTTTTTAAAGTTGTTGATATATGTGCTTATATATGTGTTACTTTTAATGCTATACCTATATATATAAACAGAAGCATAACTGCAGATTTCCTTAATATTGAGGAGCTCTGATGCTTGAATAGCCAATTTGTGATTTAAAAAATCAATTGGGGAAGCTAGAGTCATGTAATGATCACATGATTCATTTAATGACCATGTAATGATTCATTAAACAACTACCTGTATGTTAGAAATATCTGTGCTTTCCAATACATCCAAATGAACAAACCTGGGGAAACTATAGAAGTATTTCTATCGAAATATATGGAGGAACAAATCAAAATAATAGCATGCTGGTGTCTACTATAGCCACTGCAGCCAACAAGAAAATATGGATTATGCTTTTCGAAAGGAACTTGCAATTCTTTCAATGATTCCAAAATCTGTTAAGAGAGAAATTGTCCCAGTCCTTCAAAGAAGTTCCTAAATAATCTTACTGACAACTCTCAGAATTGGAGGAAGGCAAAAGGATTATTTATCCGTGACATGACGTTAATCAGTTAGATCAAAGAAACTGAAATAGTAGAAGTATAGGGGGGAAGTGACCATATAATTATGAGTTCTTGATTTTAACTATTTTAAAGAAAATTTGAGTATATCTCAGATTCAAAATAAACAAAGAAACTGGAGGATTAACTTCTGGAAAAATGCTCTGCTACATTTACAGTTGTTAAACTGGCATGGTGCAGAAGAGGAATTTGATGTTCTGGGATTCTTTAGATTGTTTATTCTGGGAAGAGACTACTTAAAACAATTTAGAGTAACATTACATTATAGAACAAATAATGGGGAAAGCAGTTCAAAGTGGGTGGAATGTCTTTTAAAAGAAGATACTAAAAGGAAAACTGCCAACCATTTTTCCAGTGAGGGAAAATGTAGACAGGAAAAAGACAGTATGGCTATGCAAAAAAAGCATAGTGAAGGTATGCAAACAAGAAAAAATGCATAAAAGAGATGGAATGATGATTAACTCACCAATGAAGAATCCTTACAGATTACTCAGAACTGTAGAGAAGGTGTCAAGATAACTTAAACTCAGAATAAACTAAGCATTGTGGATGATGCTTAAAATAACAACATGGGCTTTTTAAAATAAGTCTATTTTTTTTAAGAATCACATTGCTTACTTTGTGGAGATACAAATACTAACAAATAAAAAGAAAAGTCAGAGCTACTTATCTCCTACTTCATCTCCATCTTCTCCAAAGCTTGAGATAGATACATGGTGGAGAATATTTACTATGAACAATTGAAAGTTCTAAGGCTAGCTGAATTGCATTCAGTAGAAAAGAATATATGTAGCTCAGGGTTCAACTGTGGACTCTTTGGCACTCTTTATGAGCTTGGTTGTTTGCTTGAAAAATTTCATTATCTGAATAGGCAGCATCTTCAGTGCTAGAAGGATCTCAACAGTAGCTTGCTCCCTATTCAATATTTATTCACTCAAGGGTACTGAAAGAACTTCTGATTCAGTAACATTAAAAATAGCATTATATGTTATTTTTGATAAATCTTGGGGAACAGGGAAATGCCAATAACTGGAGGAAAGCAAAGATGGACCCTCAAAAAAGGCAGAAAATAAGATCTGAGATAATAAAGATTAGTCAGTCCAACATCAATATTTAGGAAGAATATAGAGCACAACATAAACAAATTGATCTTTGAGCAACTGGAAAAGAATGGGTAGATTACCAGACATTAGTAATTAGATTTGTTCAGATCCAATATTATTTTTTGACTAGGTAACTTTGTCAGTAAATTGTGGTCAGGTGGATATATGTCCTAAATTCAGCAAAGCATTTGACAAAGTTTCTCATAATGTTAATAATAAGGTAAATAATTGGGCCAGATGGTATAGTAATTCAAGTGGATACATGACTGGTTTAGAAATCATTCTCAAACAGTACTTTAAATTAATTTTTCTCAAACCAGAATGAAGTATTAAATGAGCTGACATAAGGTCCAATCTTAAGTCCTGCTCTCTTCAATATTTTAATTAGTTTTCTTTTAAGAGGAAAACATAATATTTCTTAACTCTACAAAAGATACAAAATTGATTTGGACAGCTAATATTGCTTTATTTATATTCATTGTTTTCAACTGATTTTGTAGAATGTTTTAATTGCCAGTTTTATTGTTTGCTACCTAGAGTACTTTGTGTGAGATGGGCATTCATATAAATTAGACAAATACATCAAATGCTGGGAAACAAATAAAACAGAGAAATCCGTTGCAAATAACAATGACATTTAACAGTTGAATGCAAAATTCTTCATTAGAAACAAGAAACAAAGGCACAAGTATAGGATAGAAGATATAGGCTGGAAAGATTATTAGGCTGGTAGTAGCACTTGTAAAAGTATCTTGAAGTAGTAATTGATTACAAACTGTAAATAAACCAGCAGTCTGATATGACTACAAAAAGACAATTACAGTTTTAGACACATCAACAGAACTATAAATTGCATAGCATAGGAAGCAATTGTTCCTCTTTTTGTGTTCATTACATTCCTTGAAATTATATAGTAATACATTCTATGTAGAAATCATGTTAGTGATGAACTTTGTTCTGAATGCGTACAAGTCTAAAGTTTTTCCATATAAGCAATCAAAATATGATTCCATTTTTATGTGAGCCTAAAGTTTGGAATAGCATGAATTGGCAGTCTAATAATCACTAAAGAAATGAAAAGAAAGCCATCCATTGACTCTTAGCCCTAGCTTAATGGAAAATCCCAATGAGAATAATCAAAGTAACATGTATCAGGACACTGCTAAAATAAAACTGTTAGTCTTTTGGAATATCATATAAATGTCCCTGCAATAAGCATTCCATACAACAACCTAAAGAAAAACCCAAGGAACAATTTGTTAATAGAGGGGGAAAGTCTATATCCTTAAAAATACCCAAAAGCAAACATAAACATCTGGAAAATAGATCTTCACTAGAATTGCACAACAATAAAGCAGTGCAAATGTGATATTTTAATATTATCAGCACTTTGTAATTAATAGAAAGGTGGTAGGCTATGACAGATGAGAAGAAAAATTCTATAGAATTCATTAGCCTTTGGAGGCAGATGGGCATATCTGACGCATTCTGAATATGCCATGGATACTTAGAAAAAGTGGTTGCTTCTGTACACAAGGGTAGTTACCAATCATCAATTCATTAGAAAGCAAATTAGAATATTCTATGTAACATTCTCTAGCCTATAAGAATACATTCTAGCTTACCTTTAAATTTCTTTTGAGCATCTGGTCATATTTGAATAAAAGCATTTAACTGGAACATTTCTATTCCAAGACCACCTGTGTACCCACTGTGGCATATAAGATCATTCTTGGTAATAAAGGTGGGTCTGGAGGTTGCTGCTTTGCAGCATCTTACCTTCCTTTTTCTTTTATTCCTAATTCTTTTATTAGTATCATTTTAAATAAAAACAACATTTTCTAAATTTAAAAAATTAGAGATAATTAGATGATCTGGTAGAAATGAATGGAGGTGCCTCCTGTGCCAATGGTGGGCATAGGATCATCTAGCTCTGAAGGACATGAAATGTGTTAAATCAGACACTCTTGTTCTTCTCTGGAATTTATCCTAATAGGATATAGGACTGTTTCCTCCCAGTTCTTTTTCTTTCCCATTATCTGCCCCTGAAAGGCCATTCAAGATAACTACCTCTTGGACTAAAAAGAACCCCAGCCATTGAGCTTATAAGAAGGAAGGAGTGAACATGTTCATCAAAGTCTTTCTTCATCTCAGATTTCCCTACTCACTCCTAGAGTTTGTTCTGCATCTTTGCCTCAGTCTGGCTCTATTTTTAGCCTTTAATTCTCTGACCTATAGTGCATGCTACAGAAGCCAAACCTAAATGTCCTCGTTGATAGAAGATACTGAAATAATTTCCTTATTGCTCATATATTACAATTCAGTAATCTTTGGTATCTGACTGGATCAGTGATGGGTTTTAAAAATCGTTGGAACCTACTCTGTGGGTGTGGCCTCCTTTGTGGGAGTGGCTTGCCACCCATGTGACCGGATGGGAGTGGCTTGCTGCCCATGTGACCGAATATGAAATTATGAATTAGTACTTAGGTCGGTCCAAGTAGCTATTCAGAAACTCTGGCATTGAAGCATGCAAGTCTTAAAGCTTTCAAGTTACAAGATCCTTGCACCCCTAACCCTTTAGGAAAAAATCCAGGAGTCTTCAAACCTGACAGCTTTAAGACTTGTGGACTTCAATTCCCAGAATTCCTCCTCCAGTCATGTTGCAGCGACATCATCTGCATGGATCTGCTCCATCTTCAGTTTTTTCACAGGGGGCAGGGCTGCCACTGAAGATGCCAACAAGCCGCCACCGCCACCAGAATAACTGCTGCTGCCTCCTCCTCCTCCTCCTCCTCCAACAGCACCACCACATTTGCTGCCTGGTGCTGCGGCTGAGGTGAAGCCGCCAAAGCTCCCGCTGGCACCCCAGCCCATGGCAGCAGTGGCAGAGCCTCCCCTTCCGCTTGGAGCACCTGAGCTGGGCTCCGCGTTATCCCTGCTGCCACCTCTTCCTCCTCCGCCATGCTTTTGAGAAGCCATGATGCCTTTTTTTCCTGCTCCCGCTCCCTCCACCGCCTTCCTATTGGCCCCTGCAGCCTCATGTCTCCTCAAAAGCACAGTGGAGGAGGACGGGGAAGGGATAACGTGAGGCCAAGCTCAGGTGCTCTGAGCGGAGGGGGAGGTGTCGCTGCCATCGGTAGGGCTGCTGGCGGGAGCTTTGGCGGCTTCACCTCAGCCGCAGTGTCAGGCGGCAAATCCGGCAGTGCTGTATTCTGGTGGCAGCGGGGGCTTTGGGGGTTCACTTCAGCCGTAGCGCCAGGCGCAAGCAGCTAGGACTGGCCGCCCACAAAGGACCTCCACGGGCTTGCTTTGCTGAAAACAGGGCAACTGGCACTAGTTTGAGCAGCCATGGCCGGTGCAAACTACCGTCAGTCGCCCAGTGCTCAACAAAACAAGTCTGGGGAGGTCCTTTGCGGGTGGCCAGTTCTAGCCACACCTTAGAGAGAACATTGCCTGCATTTCCGGAAGTTAATTACTTCTGGGTTCACCAACCAACCAGTCCGCAAGGACCGGCAAGGACCGGTAGGAACCCACCCCTGGACTGGATGCTATGGGAGAGGGAATCTTGTGGGAGATAGAACAGCAATATCTGCCCAAGTTCATCCTCTTGTTAAGGATAGTGCAGACAAAGAAGGTTGCACAAGCCTAACTTGACCCAGGAAAGCAAATCTTGGTGTTTACCTTTATTGATGGTCTTTCTGAGTTGCTACATATCAATTAAAGTTCAAAATCAAATGGATAATATGGCATCCATTACTGTATTGTATTCTTCTTCATCCACCAACTTCAAAACAAAACAAAGCAAGTTTCTCTTTAAACAAAGGAAAGCATGAGAATAAAGTTATTTCATATTTTGCAGAAATTAACCATTCAATTGAAATCAATTCCAAGGTGTGGGTTAAATTTTTCCTTTGGAGTGAAATTTTTGAAAGATGGAAAAGTGATATGCCAACAGGGTAAACTACTCACTAATACTTCAAACTATTTGATTTCATATTTGTTGATATAATTTAGCTTTTGGAACAGTGTACAAACACTCCTCTAGAAAGGCATGAATTCAAGACTGTGTGTTATATGGTATATTCTCTATCTAATAATTTACATTTCAAGGAAAGCGGTTATTGGCATTCAACAAGAAAATACCTTATTGCCCTTCTTCCAAACCTTGAATGCTTTTCTCAGGAAGAAAACAATAGTACTCTGCACATATTTAAAGGGAATATTTCATGTTCATCTTAGTGTGGGGATAGGAGAAAGTGATTGGCCACAACTAACCTCACATGAATTATATGGATGTAATTCCCAACCATGCCAATGGAGTTTACTTCTATGTTGGGCATTCTGGATCTAAATGCTAATGCTGAATCATACACAGAGACTCAGAGAGTTTTCATTGTTTCTTTGAAGAAGCGATTGTATTTAACCACAATATTAATACTAATAATTAAAGAGCAGATCTTTGCTCTGTAGAGGCAGCTGTGCTATGCCAGGAAGGGACGTATATGTGAAAGGACAAGGGATGGGGGTGGGGAGATGGATGCTTTTATAAAGATCAGCAGTTCTCTGTGCTTTTATCCCAGCAAAGATTACATTTCACTCCCAGGGGCCTCTGCTGCCTCAGATCCTTTTCAGACTCTGTTGCTGTGGCACAGTAGATAGTTTTGGGTGTCCTTTCTTTTTTTTTCTTGACAGTATTAAATATATGCCCCAGTGAGCCATAAATCAGCAGTTTATCAGAAAATAAATCATATCTGTAATAAGGGACCACTTCCTTTTAATTGGACAGTGCATTAAATTAAACAGATATACTTCCTCAAAGAATACAAAAATGTGTCAGCTAGACTTCTTTAGTGAATTTTAATTTTCAACCACCATTTCTTTCAAAGAAAGGCTTCTTCCCACTGCCACCTCTGTCCAGCAAAAAATTATATTCCAATGGAATTATTTGCTGACTTTTATAGGTTATTGTATTCCCCCTGCTTTATCTTTTTTTCTTGTTCTGTAACATAGCTAGCCCTTTCTCTAGGTTTTGAATTCATTTCTGTGCAAATGATTCTCTTTGTGTACAAGTATTTCCATGACCAAAGTCACATGTTCACATGAAATGGAAGTATTTGTGGCCAGGCTATGTGTGATTATATGTTTGTGATAGAAACTGTAGGAAGACTATGGGGTCATAAAACATAGGTGAAGCATAAAATAGCCCATTCTACTTAGCATAGAAAGATTCACGTCAGCCAGATATCTAGTTACAGTATTCCCAATCATGCATTAATGTAATTTCCCCTGTATTATTTTAATGGAAATTTAAGTATGCAAAAGGCTTTGCAGCTTTCTAGCTTAACCTGTGTAGTTTCTGCCCCTGCTTCCACCACCATTGTTTCAATAGGAATGAAAGGGCTGAGGCTGTGACTTGTCTGAGGCTCCTATTGTTAGTCTGCTGAGTAACAATGTGAAACTATCTGTTTTAAATCAGGTCTAACATTTGAGAGCTGCTTCGTGATTTATTATGAAAACACATACAGTATGTGTGAATCTCAGGCTGAGGTGCTCTTCTCTACTGACCTCTGCTACCCTTCTTCTCACTTGAGGTCTAAGTATTAAAAGCTATTGCCTGTAAAAAAACCATAATGCTCCATTTCCTTTCATTTATTTTATTGACTTACAAAGACATTTAAATGAGAGAAAACTCCTTTGTGAAAACCATAGCTGAGTTAAACCAGGATATGAGGTTGGTGTTTAATCTTAGTTTGATATTTTAACTTGTTATCTATTTTGTATCCCAACTGCAGTCTCCTATACATTTAAAATACAAAATTGACTTTTTAATGGAAGCTTTTGACAGCTATGTTTTTAAATAATGGAAAAACAGGTCTTACTCATTTTACTTGTATAAGAAACTTACAGAATCAAAAATTTTTAAAAGGTGATGGCCAAATGCGTTTACATTGACATTTTGAAATTAAGACCACTAGTTTCACTATATTATTGTTCAGTTATCTTCTATTATTTGTACAGCTCAACTCCTTTTTATTGATCTTTGCTTTGAAATGTTGAAAAAAAATGCTGAGGAAGCTCACTAATATTAAAAGGGAGGTGGAATTATTTTAGAAAATCATTTCTCCTGACATTTTATAAAGATTGCTTCTCTCTCCCCCCCCCCCCCGCCCAAAATGAAGTCCTTGTGTTGGGATTTATAAATAAGAATTAAAAGCTTGGTATCTTGGTACCTTGGTACCTTGTAACAGGCTTCCCCAATTTGTGACCTTCCAGATACAGTGGCATAATGACTGCCATGGAGGCTGGAAATTCTAGGGACTGAATAAAGGGTCAGATTGAGGAAAGTTAAGTTTGTGAAAATGAAACTGGCATTAATCAACATTTACAGGTTAACCATCCTATCGCTCTCTTTCCTTTCAGGGAACAACCTCCCCTGTTTCCCCAAATAAACCAGCAAGAGATTTCTAAGGACATTAAGGAGAATCTGGTCCTGAACAAGAGCAGAAAGAATTCAGAAATGTCACCTTAAGAATTCTTTTTATAGTTCCTCAAAGACAAGCGTTTACTGGTAAAGATTCTTGCTAATTTATTATTAATTTATTAAGGCTTATGTGATTTACAGTATAACAAGAAAGTATTTGAGCAGTTTATATACTATACCAGAGCAAGAAGTTACAAAACAATAAATCATAATAAAAAATAAAATAAAAATCTAATAGACATTTCCAATAAACTTTTGTATCAGAAGATTTAACCAAACACAAAACACATCTAACAAATAGGAAGGGATATCCATTCATAGCAAAATCATTTTGAGGTTGATAATGAACGATAAACAAAGAACCCCATTCCTTAAACATGTAGGACATGATACCACCAACTGCAAGCATTAACTTCCCAAGAAATGATATGCAATTCCCAGATATTAAAAGATTGCCCACTCTTAAATCTGTGTTTCCAATTGTGGCTATACAGATACTTCAGGAAATCTCAAAGCAAAGCATGAAAACATCTCCCTGTAATTCCTTCTTATGTGTTTCCTACAGTTCCTTAAACTGCTCTATGTGTTGTTTCCTTCCCAAAACTAGTGCAGTGCTCTAAAATTTTCTGCTTGGCTGTTTCCATAAGCAATGCTAATAGACCTACGTTTCTTCTCGGCTATTTTTGCAGCTCAGCGGAATGGGCTAGTGATGTTCTGTGTGAAATGGATGGGAGGGGGTGTCTCGGTTTGATAAAAGCAATACGTATGGAGTGGCTGAAAAGAGGACTTTAGCCTAACTTAAGATGAGGCATAACATCCAGAAATTTTGCAAACCCCCACCCCACATGAATTACTCATTTACTATCACAGCACCTCATGCTTTTGAGACAAGTCAAAAAAGGAAACCAGATAAATACCATCATCAATTGTCAGGATTATAGAAGTTTTAGGCAATATGTGCTTTGCCTTCTCCATATATCAATTTCTGGATATTCACTACTTCCTGCTTTACAGCAATCCCTGCAATACTGTCTTTACCAAAACGTTTTCTTTGTCCTACCCTCTTTACTTTTTCTCTTCCTTGCAAATGCTTGTTTTCTGCCCACTTATTCCTTTTTCAATCTCTCTTGATTTTAAATTAATTTGGTACAGAGCTAAGCAGAAGCCACAATCAGAGCAACTTGCTTTTCTCAGAGTAGCTTTACGTTTTTGGTTGGCTGGCTTCTTGCAAATGCAGAGGAAAAATAGATGTCATTGCCAGCATTTGGCACTAACAGACTGCAGGTTCTCTACAGACAAATCTTCACACCAGGGGTGGGTTGCTATTGGCATTGCTGCCGGTTCGGTGTGCACAAAACTTTGTGCAGGCGCAAAACCTTAAAAAATGGGGGGAAATGTTTTTTGCAATTAAAATTGTTCTGAGCATGCACAGAACAGAAAAACAAAGCCACCATAGGAGAACCAGCTCGGAGGGGTGGCAGGTCTGGGTCACAACTGGTTCCAGTGATCCAGACCGCAAAGTTGCTACCTATTCGGCCAAACCGGGCCGAATTGGTAGGAACCCACCTCTGCTGCACACCTAACAGAACTTTTGAAGGTTCTTCTTTTATTAGGTCTAGTCTACTCTTTATGAAAAAAAAGAGTTGCTCACAGGAAGACTCAATAAGCTTCAAAAGATACCTTTACTGGGCAGGGGCCCTGTGATTTTTCTGATACTGCTGGGCTTCCCTTCTCTTTAGTCCCAACCAATACAATCCCATTCTTACCATTTTATTTTGTGTAGTGCCAAACTTTCTATCAGTTCCCAGTGCTTTATAACAGTAATGTAATAATACACAATACATGTAAAATATATCCACAGATATATCAGTTACATTAAAAGTTCATCATTAAATAATGGAGCCATACAAAAGACCATGATTTCACTTTAAATACAGATAGATAGCATCATCCTCACTCCTCCCTGGATTTTCTCCAGAAGAGCACAAACTTTTAGAAGGTTTCCCGAAGGAGCCTAGACTTGTTCCTAAGGAGCTTCTGTTCTGCAAAAAAACTGGATTCCCCCTCCCAAAAAAATCTTCTGGCCTCCATCCCTCCCTTTACCTTATGAAAGTAGCATCCTTAACAGTTTTCCTAGGGTGACTATTGAATGTCTATTGAACTTGAACTGAAAGCCATATATAATTTCATATAGTAAAACAAGTACTTTGAATATACATAGAACCCTACTGGCAAATGATGGAGGATAGAATGTACAACTTTAATCTGCAAAGAAGACCATCACACTTGCTCCAAATGCCGTTTCTGAGGATATTTCAAAAGCAGCTGCATATGAAGTATACTGCAGTGGTCCAAGCAAGTAGAAGATTTCCCGGTGTAAGATCTTCCTGCTGCAACAAAGGCTCTACTGGCCATGGCTTCCACTTACCTATCCAGCAGTAACTGTAACTCCAAGATGATTACAATTCATGGACCTGTTCCCTTGCAGATAATGCTTCTCCATTAGGTATCAACGTTGTAGCTAACAAAGTAGAATAAACAAACAGCAACTGTGTCTTGCTAGAGTTTGTTCCATCCAGGACTCAATAGCCTCCAGACTTAGGGCAACATTTCACCAGCATTGCCAACATGATTCAAATAGTATGGTATCATCCTATATGCTTGAGATTATTACACTCTGAATTGATGGGCTGCTTCTCCAGTGACCTCATGCAAATACTAATAAGTAGCATCAAACTCCATGGCAGATTCAGAAGTATACAATGGTTGATGGCACTGAGATATCTAATAGGATTGTGAAGGATAAAGGTAAAAGGTAAAGGTTCCCCTCAAACATAAGTGTTAGTCTTCCTGACTCTAGAGGGCGGTGGTCGTTTCTGTTTCAAAGCTGAAGAGCCAGCGCTGTCCGAAGACATCTCTGTGGTCATGTGGCCAGCTTGACTAAATGCCGAAGGTGTACGAAATGCTGTTACCTTCCCACCAAAGGTGGTCCCTATTTTTCTACTTGCATTTTTACTGCTTTCAAACTGCTAGGTTGGCAGAAGCTGGGACAAGTAATGGTAGCTCACTCAGTTACGTGGCACTAGGGATTTGAACCACCAAACTGCCAACCTTTCTGATCAACAAGCTCAGCATCTTAGCCACTGAGGCGCTGCATCCCTCTGTGAAAGATACACTACCCCATCTAGATTTCTATAAAGACCATTCAACAGGACAGTATTTGTGTCCCATGATATAAATGCACACCTGAGCACTAACTGAAAGGAGTGTAGATAATCCATTTCTAGAATATTCGGAAGCTGGACACTCAGCAATAATTTTCAAGTATAACCTATTCAAGAAGGACTTCTTTAAAAACTAAACATTACAATCAATCATAGTAATCTGTAGCACGAGGTGGCAGAAGTCATGCTAGAAAGCACTGTGTCCAATTCACCAAAGTCCACAGTCCAGACAAAGTCTCAAATAACATGGCAATTGGCTATTCCACTCATCCCAATCTCTGAAAAAATGAGACTTGAATCTCAATTACATTAATGCAGTGCAAAATAGCCGTAATGACTAAGTGGAAATCTACTTGCTCATTCTTTCCCAAAAGGAATTTGATCACACTGAACAAACTCATAAACTGACCAGTCTACTTCTACAATAATGAAAAAGAAATATTGCTTCTTCTGTGACCTTACCTACCAAAGTGTAGCCTCAAACCTGGATCTATACTTGCCATTAGACATGTTCATATTTTACTTTCTGTACCAGCACTTCAGGTATTCCTCCCAATAACTTCATCTTCTGGTGATCCTCAGTAAACCAAAGAGATACTCAGGATTAGTCAAGCAAGAGAGACATCCCGGGAACAATCAGATTAAAGACCCAAGTCACCCAAGTATAAAATACTAATGGAAAATTTCCCAATCACCTACAAAATCCATTCACTTCCATAAGAAATCTGAGATGCAGTGGTGGATTGCAGGCAGTATGCCTGGTAGGGGCATACTGGATTCTACCTGGAACACCGGATACTGTTCCGGTACTGTGCTCTGGAGGACCCACCCACCCACCTGCCTGAGGTCCTTACCAGTCTTTTAAGGCTTCCACGCTTCTGTGCATGCGCATGATGTGTACAGCGCCTGTGCGCTGTACACATCATGTACATGGAGCAGCTGGAGCATCGCAGAGGCTCATGGAGGCGCTAAGACACATGCGCACACTGCGGGAGACCATGTGGATGACACTGGGCCTGTTCCAACTGTACTGGTTGGAAAGGGATCTGGAACCCACCACTGCTGAGATGGATCAACCTAATAAACCTACTAATGCTATTGAGATCATGGGTGGCAATTAATTTTATATGGGTCATAAATGATCTAACCATAGCAAATAACAAGGTATAATTTCCTCCATAGCAAGATTTGCTCCAAGACCAAAATCAATCCAACATATGGCTGTCAAGGAATATATAGTCCGAGATTACCTGAGATAACCTCTCCAGACATGCATTCTGGCACTTTCTGGTCCTTTCCACAGGGCATAAAGATTGAAGTTATCTGCACCAAAAGTTAAGGCAACTCCCACATGAGCCCCAAATGTCATGGAGCAATCCCACTTAGCCATGTTACCAGCATGATCCACAACTGCCCTTTTAGGTTAGGATTTTAATAGAGACACTCATATTCTTCATCTTAAAAATGGAGCCCTGCTCATATATTAAATATCCTTGAAACTCAGCACCTCCCTTAATTGATATTGACATTGGTGTAGGACCCCAAATTTGGGATTGAGAAATCTTCGAGGGTAATATTGCCAATTTCATCTGAACAAGTTTTGGTATTACACACCAGGCGTGTTCAGCTACCATGAAGTCATGGTTTAATGAGGTCTTATTACAAGTAGGCCTAACATTATTTGTATTGCAGTTACTCAAAAGACTACAGAATCCTCATTTGTGTTATATACTTGGATGGTACAGAAATACTCTATACATACTTGTGAAGTGGCAATAAGTCTACATTCATAGGTTGCTGATATAAAAGAGATTTTATCATTTACAACTGTTTCTGAAGATAAACTATACACCAGATTAATAATCCATTCCATTCATCTGGAAAAAGCTTTGTGTTTGCTCAGCCACCCACACCTTGTAAGATAAATTTATGTAATGCACTTTTATATTCCATTTAGGCAGCTCTGAAGACAAAGAGGAAATCCATGAAATGAACTCTTTTCTTTTAAGTGAAAAATGGCCTTGAATTCTGCTCTCCTAGATTCCTTTCTCAGATTCTTCAGCCATGGTCAACAAGCATAGTTAACAAGTAAAACTGAATTGTTATTCCCCCCCCCCCACACAAAATACCTTATTCCCAAATTCCCAATTTCAGCATAGGTTATAAAAGTGATAACCTTTGACTAAGCACTTACAGAGCTGATATTATTTTAGAGCTACATCTGACTGCAAATGCACGGAATTGCTGACATCACCCATGGGTTTCCAGACTTCCAACTTTTCCATCTTACAATCTGTCTATATGTTTTGGGATTACTTCCTTCTGTTCTCAATGGCAATTTTCCAAGCAAAATCTCACTGGATTGTGTTCAGTCTCTGAGTCTAATCTTTTCTATTCCCTATGGATGATTTATCGCGCCTGACTGGTACTGCCCTTGGTGACGGAAGCTGATAACTGTTGATTTGCTGCAAGAAAGGGTGGCATTTTTGTCTTTGTGTTCAGAGCCCTGTGTTCAGACACATTTCCATTTGTTTTATGTAGTGTACCTTTTTATTTATTTATTGGATTTCTGTGCCGCCTTTCTGTCCTTACACCCGTTCACAACAATCTAATACAATATACAATTAATAGAACAAGTGATAAGTGGAATTGTATAGGTTTCTTTCAGCAGAGACAGGCCAGAGAAAGTAGAATCAGTAGATGGAAAATAGAATATATTAATAGAGACCATACCCCTACTATATTTTAAGCTATATCCCCAGAAAGAAGGAAAAATCTCTCAGAAGTATTATTATATACATAATCATTGCATATATTTTTATGAATACACATAGATATTTTGCTTTGCAAAGATCTTGTTCTTGATTTACTGATTCTGATTTTGTAAATCTCTGACTTATTGGTTTCAAGTGGTATTACTTATATTAAACCATTAAAAAAACATGGGTGGATTGCTTACTTGTATTTAAATTAATCTGTGTTATTACAGTTGCTAACATTTTAAAAATAATATCTGAAAAGAAGGTAAACTTAAATTTAAGTCAGTCCAAAATGATAGGATCTATGCAAACATTGAAAGTGTTTGCTCCTGGGAAGGAAAGCTATAGTAAATCTAGACAGCATACTAAAAGCAGAGACATCACCCTGCTAACAAAAGTGCATATAGTCAAGGCTATGATTTTCCCAGTTGCAATATATGGCTGTTAAAGTTGGACCATAAGAAAGGCTGAGCGCCAAAGAATTGAGGCCTTTGAACTATAATACTGGAGAAAATTCTTGCAAGTTCCTTGGACTGCAAGATGATCAGTCAGTCCTAGAGGAGATCAACCCTGACTGCTCTTTAGAAGGCCAGATCCTGAAGAGGAAACTCAAATACTTTTGCCACCTAATGAGATGGAAGGATTCACTAGAGAAAAGCCTAATGCTTGGAACGATTGAAGGCAAAAGAAGAATGGGACGACAGAGAATGAGATGGCTGGATGGAGTCACCAAAGCAGTAAGTGTGAGCTCAAATGGACTCCAGAGGATGGTAAAGGACAGGAAGGCCTGGAGGAACATTGTCCATGGGGTCGTAATGGGTCGGACATCACTTCACAACTAACAACAGCAGCAGCAGCAGCATGCCAAACATTATTTTTTTAAAAAACATGTATTTAAGGGAAACCACTGCCTTCCATTCAGGTCACTGTACCACATTTGCATCTGTTGTACAAGTGTATGTTTGTAGAACTCTAAAATGGGTAAGAATGGTTTTCAGGAGCTAGATTGTTTTATCTGGTGGACCATTCCTACTTCAACAGCTCCTTGTGAATGGAGTGGACATACCACAAGCATGTTTAGAAGAAGATGCAAGTAGGGGCTAAAATATTAAGATAGTGAACAATGAAAGCAGAAAAAGTTTCAAACTGCTTTTTTCCTCTTTTTAGATCAAAGAAACATTTACCTATCACTGACCTGAATCTTGTTCTCACTAATCATTCTGTAAAAGCAATACACATCTAATAACTAAAGCACAGTTTTCAAGTACTATTAAGGCTGCTACATATGATTCCATGTGTCTATGTATAATTGAATAAAATTTAAATTACTGAAAATTTGAATACAGTAGAAAAAATGATGCTGAATTGCTTCTTGCATTTCAGTATTCTCAAGAAAACCCCCAAATCTCCCATTTGTCTCACGTTTAGGATCTGTTCTGGGACAGAAGATCTATTAGTAATCATCTTTACTAGTTGTAAAAAGTGTAAAAAGTCTAAGGAACACACCAACAGGCAATTTGAGTGGATAAAAATAAAAATAAAAAGCATGGAATTATGCAGCAACTAATCATTTTACTTTGCTCACTATTGGTCTTTTTTACCCAAGCTTTGGCTAGGCTTTTATCTAAAGAACAGAATATCACAGACAGAGCAAGCCCGCATTTGCTTTCGGACAATATAGCGTACAGAATTTGGGGTAATGCGCATTGAGGATTATGCAAAACAAAGAGACCACCTGAACATGCTTTACTGTAATGTAGCATGTTAAAAAGGTTTGCTACATATGTTTGCTGCTATCTCTCTGCTTTTTATATACTTTCAAAGCTTCTGTTTCTGCACCAATCTGTAAATCCTATCAGATAGCAGTTGATAAGGAATCAAAGCCAAATGGACAACCAGCCTAATCATCCTCCCAAGGGAACTGTACAACATAAAGTAGTTAGAAGTAATCTATCTCTGTCTCTTTCTCTCTCTCTCTCTCTCTCTCTCTCTCTCTCTCTCTCTCCCTCCCTCCCTCCCTCCCTCCCTCCCTCCCTCCCTCCCTCCCTCCTTTATTATGTAACATACAATTGAAGTAGATATATATGTGTATACAATGTGGACACTAAGTGGCCTTTCTCAAATTTTCCATATTTGTGCATAGACAAATTCCCCTATGAACTATGTCCATAGTTCATTAGAACTTGCACATGTAGAGGGGACCATTCAAATGAAATAGTACCATTACCTTGAATGACACCATGCCACTCCCTCCCATCCCTAAGTATATAGCCCAGCAATGTTTGGAATCCAAAATGCTACTTGGCTATAGGCTAAGGAACTCTTCTCATGTAACATGATGGTCTTTGAATGTACTTGAAACAGAAAAAAAGAGGACAGTTCCTAGCACTGGATTTTCCACTTTCTTGCTCTCTCTTCCTTTTTCTCAGTGTCTCTTACTCTCTCTCTTTTATTACAAAAATAAAAGAGACTTTGAAATATTAAGAGATAGTGGGATTAGAGCCCTCTCCTGCTAGACCTAGTACTTCCTCCCTGTTAATTTCCACTTGATTAGAATTCTTTTTGAAGTATTTAAATATGGACAATAGGAAAAAGGGTAAAGTTATTGAATATCGGTTAAACTGTATTAATATAAGCTCAGTTCCTGCTTTTATATAGATACCTCATATATATGTATGGCCTCCACCGGGTATAAAGTAAACCCAGGCCTCTTCCTCTACCTCAATCATTCTTTTATAAATCCCCGGCTTAAAATTTAAATGCTTGAAAAAGTTTTCAAACTGTGAAAATTTGATTTTGCTTCACTTTTTAAAAAACATAAAAGACATGTTGCTAATGCTCAATTTGTGAAGCAGCAAGTATTACACAATTGCCCTCCCATTGCCCTGAAGGAATTTTTGATGGAAAATTCGAAGCCAAGAGGTTATCAAGGAGTTTTAGGGCATCTGTTTGTAGAAGGGAAGAGGGAGGTCCTTACATATCTTAATTAAGGAAACAGGTGGAACCAATTGTTGCCAGAAAATAACACTGCTATTCTCTTCACCTCTAATACAGGACCACAAAGCATTTTTCCTTTCAATGACTGTTAAAGCTTTGTGTATACAGTTGATCAACACAAAATCCTGGCTCTTTTCCTTCTTCCTCTTTTGACAGACAGCAACAGGCATCCTTGTCAAGGCCATTTTGCATGTCCCATGGATCATCTGCTGTGAGTGAAGCCATTCTATTGGAAGCTTTCTGTAAAAATAAGTTCTTTAATAAACCAGATTTAGATGTGTCCACTCAGATATAGAAATCCATTCTATAAAGAGAGAGAGAGAGAAACACACACTAAGAACTGCATTTTGATTTACAATGCGTGACTTTTAGCATCAGATTGAACTATATAACTGAGTCCAGAAATCTTTGATTGACTTAGATGTCAGGAACTTCTGATATTTATATATTAAAATGCTCATTTTCATTTTAGGATTATAGCAAGCTGATTTAGACAAGATAGCTCAGATGCCCTGTCACTTTTTTGGAGGGGCTTTTATTGATCCAACATGAAAAAATATGTATTTATTTTTGTCAGTTATTTGATCAACTTTTCTGTATTTCATTTTTAAATAATATTTTGATTTTCCAAGAAGCTCTAGCAGTGTCATTTGGTTTCATTAAACTATTACTATGTTAGCAAGCTGTGATTATGTCACCGGATAAATACTGCAAAGAAGAGCGTCATTATTATCATCAGTTTTCCTGCTTCTCCTTTGGCTTCCCCAAGCATAATATTATCCTGGTAGTGATAATCATATGCTTGTGTTTGTAGTCTTGGTCATATGACACATAATATTCATTACAAGTCAATATGCAATCTCAGAATCAGAGAATTAGTAAATAAGAAATAAATTAATTTGTTTTCTTCCCTTCAATGATCTTCACAAATTCTATTATCATTGGCAACTATTTAACTAAAACCTTCACTAGGGTCAAACTGCAACTCTGATTCATATCATAGCAGAGAGTGAAAGAGTTAAGCTTTACACTTCCCACAGGCCACTAAATAAAAATTAAGCATAACACAGAGGTTGGCTATTGGATTTTTCAATTCACTTAATTATTTCATATTTCCTCCATTCATTTCTCTATAGTTTTAGTGGTGAACATTTATGTACATAGAATCTTATGTTGTCCAAACATGTGAAATACATTATGTTGAAGAGCCGAGGTGGTGCAGTGATTAGGGTGCAGTACTGCAGCCACTTCAGCTGACTGCTAGTTCTGCGGTTCAAATCTCACTGGCTCAAGGTTGACTCAGCCTTCCATCCTTCTGAGGTGGGTAAAATGGGGGCCCAGATTGTGGAGGCAATATGCCGACTCTGTAAACCTCTTAGAGAGGGCTGAAAGCCCTATGAAGCGATATATAAGTCTAACTGCTATTGCTATTGCTATTGAACAAATTTATTTCACTTTATGATTGCAACAATACAGAAAATAAAAAATCTGAAAAAGATATACACCGTGGCTATTTTTTCATAGATACAGAAACAGACAGCCAGGCAGCCAGATTTGCAGAGCTCAATCTTCCACACCTTAGCTTTTCCAGATGTGTTGCAATACAACTGACAATTATGGGAGCCACAGTCCAGCACATATTAATCAAAAATACTTTCAGGCAGAGAAATTATTCTACTCTTTTTCCATCAGTTCAATTTAGATTCAGTTCAATCTAAATACAGTTTAGAAACTCTTTCAAAGGATAATAGGCTTTAGGGGAAAAAGTCTTATGAGTGCAGTAAGTATTATTGTCATGTTTTTCCTTTTAATTCTTTCACTTAATGTCATAGGTATTCAAATCCAAAATATGTGTGCTATTCTAGATAAATATGTTTCAGAAGGAGATATATACTTACTTTGTTTTCTATTACGATCTTAGGATCCACCAATGAAAATCTGGTGCCAAGACTTTGTTTTAAGTACTAGAAGTGAACACAGTTAATTATTTCACAGAACTATACATTTTGTTACATAAAGATACCTTTATTATACTTTAGGGATGGGAATAATTTGTTGTTCAGTCACTTCTGGCTCTTCCTAGCATGATAAGCACCATTGTTTTCAGGCAGAAAACAATTCTATGATCAAAGGACCACCAAAGAAAAAAATCATCACCAAACTGGCAGAGCAAGCTGCTATAATATAAACAGGTAGCAAATCTCACACTCACTTGGATTTGTAAAACAAATACTATTTTATTTTTAAAAAATTGAATAGAAAGCCAGCACACTTCAAGGCAAATCATCAGCCTCTAGGATAATATTTATTGCACAATTTGACTCCTATAACCATTCTTAGGAAAGTAGATAGGGTCTAAGAGGATAGTTGCCGTTCTGGTAATGGGTGTTTGTGATTGGCTTTCCCCACCATTGGAATTATTGTATGAATAGGCAAGTCTCCTGTGTCAGTCATTTTCTGAGCATGCTTATCGTATATTTTCAAATGTTCCTTAGTCCCAAAGGAATTCCCACGTGGCTAGAAGTATATTGGTTGGTCAGTTTTTTTAAAATGTACAATCTGAATCTAACCAAAACCAATCCAAAAAGACTGGTGGAGGAAGAAAGAAAGGAAGAAAGAAAAAGACAGACAGACAGACAGACAGGGAGGGAGGGAGGGAGGGAGGCATGAAAAAGAGAAAGGAAGGAAGGAAGGAAGGAAGGAAGGAAGGAAGGAAGGAAGGAAGGAAAAAGAAAGAAAGGCACGAAAAAGAGAAAGAAAGAGAAAAAAGAAAGGAAGGGCAGGAAGGAAGGAAAGAAAGAAAGAAAGAAAGAGAATGAGCGAAAGAAAGGCATGAAAGATAGAGAGAGAAAGAAAGGCATGAAAAAGAGAAAGGAAGGAAGGGCAGGAAGGAAGGAAGGAAAGAAAGAAAGAAAGAAAGAAAGGCATGAAAAAGTGAAAGAAAGAAAGAGAAAAAAGACAGGAACTAAGGGAAGGAAGGAAGGAAGGAAAGAAAGAAAGAAAGAAAGAGAATGAGCGAAAGAAAGGCATGAAAGAGAGAGAGAAAGAAAGAAAGGCATGAAAAAGCGAAAGAAAGAAAGAGACAAAAGAAAGGAACAAAGGGCAGGAAGGAAGGAAGAAGGAAGGAAGGAAAGAAAGAAAGAGAATGAGTGAAAGAAAGGCATGAAAGAGAGAGAAAGAAAGAAAGGCATGAAAAAGAGAAAGGAAGGAAGGGCAGGAAGGAAGGAAGTAAAGAAAGAAAGAAAAAGAAAGAAAGAAAAAAAGAAAGGCATGAAAAAGCGAAAGAAAGAAAGAAAGAGAAAAAAGAAAGGAACAAATGGCAGGAAGGAAAGGAAGGAATGATGGAAGGAAGGAAGGAAGAAAAAGAAAGAAAGAAAGGCATGAAAAATAGAAAGAAAGGAAGGAAGGAACGGAAGGAAAAAAGAGAATGAATAAAAGAAAGAAAGGTGAAAAAGAGGGAAAGAAAGAGGGAGGGAAGGGCAGGAAGAAAAGAAGTAAATAAGAAAGAAAGAAAGAGAAAGAGGTAAAGAAAGAAAGAAAAAGAGAAAGAAAGAAAGAAAGAAAGAAAGAAAGAAAGAAAGAAAGAAAGAAAGAAAGAAAGAAAGAAAGAAAGAAAGAAAGAAGTTAGGTAGCTATTAAGGATCCCATGTAGCCACAGGCAAACTCTCCTCGCCTCCTTTTGGAAGCTATTTTTAAAGCAGAGATTGCTCTGGCAGTTCAAGGTGCTTCTGAGCTCCAAACAGGGACAATTACAAGACTCCAGTTGGAGTGTCTGAGGCAATGCTTGCATCTGATAAGGTTGAAGGGGAATAATAGGAAGGAGGGAAATGATAATGGGTTGCTGAATGCATGGGATGAGGTATCATTGCCAAAGTGCCTGGAGACAGAAGCAGCTGCTAATGCAAGTAGGATTTTCTCTCTCTCTCTCCCCCATTTCTTTCCCATTTCCTTGCATAAAAAATACACATGCAGACACACACAGTTCAAAAATTATTCTTTTTCTAGCTCCAAGCTATAGTGGTAATAGAGCTTGCCAACAAATTTGATAACAGCAGAGAGCCTCTAGGAGGGCCCTCTTATTCTAAGCACTCCTAGAACAGGTGGATAACAAACCTTATTTTATTATTTCCTTCCTTCCATTTATTTAAACATTTCTAAAGAAAATTTATGTAACACAAATAATGCATGTTAGCAAAGGCAAGGGAGGTATATGACTTCAATGAAATTCCGAGACCTTTGTTAGACCTTAGATCAGTGTTTACTTAGTACCAGTAAGTCATTTTGCCCAGGAAAAAAAATCCTGAAATCTGAGGGTGGGGAGAGGAATCAGGATGTTAAAAAAAAATGGAACCAGAGGATCTCCTTTCCGAGCTGGCTCTATCTTTTTGCAACTGTAATATCTGATTAATTAATTAAAAGAGAGCCAATTTGATGTAGTGGTTAAGGCACCGAGCTAGAAAGTAGGAGATTGTGAGTTCAAGTGCTACCTTAGCTATTAAAGCGAACATAAAAGTGGGTCAGGTCTAACTATTCTCATAATAAGGAGTTAATGGTGGCATTGGGAAAATTAAGTGTAGGGAAAGACTCTGCAAAATAAAAGATCTAATGCAGGTGATCTGGTTCACCACTTTTTGAAGTATATAAAATTATCTACACATACATATAAAATAGCTTTTACCAACCTAGCGCCAGATATGTCCTTCTGCCCTCATATTCCTATTGGCCATTCCATTAAAAATAAGTTAGATAGATGGATGAAAGCATGTTTTTATGACTATGTTAAGATCGTAAATTACAATGGGTCAGGTCAATTCATGCAACGCCCCTCCAGATGTTTGGGGACTGCAATTCCTACCACGGCCTTCAGTGAAGATGAATTCTGAGAGACTATAGAGATGTCAGGACAAGAGAACAATTGGAAAATTAGAATGGGAATGCCTTTTGAAAAGAGTTAGTATAAAGTTAGTTAAAAGTTATTGGAGGTGGAGCAATATAAAGTTAGATATTGTTTGTGTACTAATTCTATTTAAAATGTTTCAATGAAGTTCAGTCACTTGAGAAGATGGGACTAAAGAAAATAACAGTTGATTTTTCTTCCCAGCCATGAAAGTGAATCTATTTGGTACAGAACTGAAAGAAGAGAGCTTGTAAGTAACTGGGGAAAGTGTTTACTCAGTGAATTAGTTCAGCTTCCATTGTGCACAGCGGATTAGGGCCACAGCAGTGGATCAAGCTCCATTTCAAGCTGAAGTGGCTCTCTTAGCTTTCTCCAGGGCAGGACTAATTATCATAGGGCTTAGGCCATTAAAGGGCTTTAACTAGCCATGCTCTCTCTTCCTAGAGCTGGATTAGCTCTTTGCCTCGGGCAAACTTCCTAGATATCAAAGCAGACCATTAGGAAGATTTTTTCCCTGCTTCCACCTCTTTGCCTTTTAAAAGGTAAAGATATCCTGTGGTTGAGCTCCCTGGTGATTACGTAGACTTGGCCTTACACTGGGATCTTCATTTCTGTACTGCCGAACATTAGTAGCTTTCCTAACCCTTACTGCAGTTTTTTAACATTATCCCAGAAAGAAACATGAAAGGGTTTCCCCCTTCTTTTTTTTTGAGAAAGTAATGTCTGTTCACTTATAGCTTTGTGTATTAAGTTCCATAATTTACTAAAATAAATACAGATTCCAGGATTGCTTCATTCTTTCTATAGGATTGAATATTACAATCTGCCCAGATCCCTACCATAAATCTCCAAGCCAGATCCCTTGAAAAAACAATCTATAGCAGTGGTTCCAACCTTTTTTTGGCCACCTAAGCATTTCTAAAATCCTGAGGCTCCCCCTGTGACATATAGTTCTTACTTTACTCAGAAAGTGAACTCTGCTCACATGGAGGAAGCCGAAAAGGCCATTAACGTGGTTTAAACAAGGTTCAAATTGCCTCCATTAAAAATCAGATTGCCCCACTGTGGGGTGTGGGAACTACTGATGGGAACCACGTTGGGAACCACTGATCTAAAGTCAATATAAATTCAGAATCATGTATTTTTAAAAGTACAAACAGCCCAGCAACATACTGTATAGACCAAAAAGTGCTACAACAATCAACTATTAATCCTTATTTTCTAAAAAATGAGAATAAGATAATATGAAATTTAAATATTTTATTTTTAAATGACTTAACTCTAGGTTTGTTTATAAGAACTTCCCTTCATATTTAAAATATTTGATATTCCAAAAATAGTTTCAAAGAAGAAGTTTCAAAAAATATTTGAATACTGTACTCTGCCTTTCTGCATTAGAAGTCATACAAAAGAAAATGAAAAATATCGTACAATAGTGTGCCAGTAACAACAACTCAACATAGCAATAAGCATAAAAGCATATAAGCAGCCAGCAAATAAAACAGGCCATAAAGCATGGAGAAGAAGTAAGTCCACATGTACCATCACTACTTTCACATTGCCAAGTTTGCATATTAATTAGAAGGTTGCTACGTGGATCCTACACAGTGGTGGGTTGCAGGCGGTACGCTCCGGTACGGGCGTACCAGAGCCAGCCTGGAGCACCAGATACCGGTATGGTACGGTGCTCCAGAAGGCCCATCCGCCCACACTCACTTCTTACAGTACTTTTACATCTTCAGCGTTTCCGTGCACATGTATAGCATGTACAGCACCTGCGCGACACTCCACTGAGCAGCTGGAGCAATGCGGAGACTCGCAGAAGCGCCAAGGTGCATGTGTGTGCCACGCACATGTGCGTGTGCGCTGCGTGCATCCACGTGGACATCAGCAAGCCTGTTCCAACTAGTACACAACCCACCACTGATCCTACACATTTGAGTAGGTATGTATTATATTACCATAAAATTTTGAAATTGAAATAAGGCTTATTTAATAAGTACCCAACTTCATCAAAGGCCTTTCATCTCTATCTACCATTCTATTATGTTAATTAATCAGAAGTCTTGATTCCAGTCTTCTCAATGGTTAAAGTTCTGCAGTAAAATAGTAGGAGCAGAGTTTTTTCAGTGGTAGGATTGATTCTGCAAGCATGTGCTCTCTAATAAGATGTCCCTTAGTGAAGCCTACCTAGCCCTTCATAGTGTTGGCAGGGAGCTTAGGTAGTCCAACACAAGATACATTTCAGCACCTCTGACAGATAAACTTCCAAGAGGAACTCACCACTTGGCGGGGCAGCCTTTTCAATTTATTGACAACACATACAGTATGGTCAAGGTGTTCCTTCTCAACATGTTCCTTGTAAAGTGAGCCCACAATTTCTCATCCTCAGGGGCAAATGGAATGCTCCCATAGTTACCCTTGTCTGTCCATTGTGTAGATGAAACATATTCTGATTGTTTAACAATTCCTCAAGCCTTGACCATCCTGGTAGAATGTTCCAATTCATTACTGTCCCTTTTGAATGGCTATGCCCAGAGCTGGACAATTGTTGTACTGTAGAGTACAATAATTATTTCTTGGAATCTGTACTCTTCAGACCGTACAGATTTTAAGATAGCTTTCACAAATGGATAAAACTATTCTGAAAGGATTATCTAAGGATGCATATTGGATTCTGTCAAACTCCAAATCCTAGAACAGAAGAACAAGAGGAAAGAAGGGTTTGAATCAGCTTGGTTTTCATTCTGAACCTCAGTATGGTTCCAATTCCAATTCTCTTTCTGCAGTGCACCAGGGCATTATAACAACAGCCAGAGCAAAGCAAGCAGACAAAACAAAACAAAGAAAAACAACCTTCCATTCTATACATACAATGCTTTGAAAAGAAAGGGCTATGAAGTTTGCACCCTTAAATCACAGTTGTTCTTGCCATCTGACTATCGTTGATCATTCCAGACACAGCATCATGAAGAACTAAAATATTTTGACAATTGAGAGTACTATATGGCTTTTTTAAACCATGCCTATTACATCTTTATGCCTTATTATCACCAAACTATTGTCTTGAATAATTACTGGTTTTTTAGCTGTATTAGTTAGTTGATCTGATTCTTTTGACAGAGCAAAGCAAAAGCCATTTTCTCTGATACTTGGCAGAGAAATCTTATACCACAAGGTATAAGGCTGCCAGCTTCATCAAATATTCTGTCCAAAAGGCAACTAAATTCAAGATTCTCTTTTAAAATCTAGTTTTAAAGAGAGTAAACTGATTTTTATTATATATAATGCTTGTTATTCCTCAGAGAGTGCCTGAAAAAGTGATCTTATTCTCCTGAACAATGAAAATTGCTTTTCACTCTCGGAAAAGCCATGCTTAGCAATGAAAAGAGAGCTCCATTTTTTTCAGACTTACGCAGGCAGAGCAACGTCGATTACATCAGAACATTTTGGAAGTTCTTTATCCGTAACTTGAATAAAGTCATGTTTTCTTTCTGCATCCCTACTAATTTGTTTTTTTTTTGGTCAGGTTTTTTTTTTCTGTATTACCTGCGTGTTTCCATTTTTTAAATATAAATATATTTTTTCATGATTTGCTCATGGATTCTCCTGATCTGATTGTTTATTTAACTGCAATAGGTTGGTTTGACCTTATTTATACAGTACATCTTGTCCCTTGATCTAATCTATTAGCCTTCAGTATAATGCAAGATATTGTCTCATCAGCCTCAAAATAACCACTAGTCCTGCTCCTGTACTTACAATTAAGGATGTGCCAGTTGTCCTTAGACTCAGGGAATCAAAACCTTTGCTTAGTTGTGACCATATATTTATCAATAACCTCCAGTTAATTCCACACTTGGGGAAACTATCCTTCCTGTTTTTTTCTTTTACCATTCTCATTCAATCTGACAGAAAATAAATTGATTTCATTGTTATTTTTTTAATGATGCTGCATTCTTGCTTCTCTCTTTGTTACAAAGTGCTGAGATATATGTAAGTATGAATATCCCATTTTCATTATACATTCATAATTTGCCCTTATATCAGAAAGAATGAGTGGCAAGGAATGCTGGAAAATCACCACTTCTCCTGTATGGAGATATCACAATATGAATTCTAAAGCACCTTGAGAATGAATGAAACAAAAGTTTATCTTATTCTCCTCATCAGAGAATAAAATTTTGTGCAGATAGTCCATGATCTCCTTCCCCAGCTATTTTTTCTAGCATCTGTTCTCTACATATAGAAATGTTTTCTTCTTAAATATTGCCACCAAATTTCATGGACATGTCCTGTGCTCCCTCCTAAGTAGCCTAGGTGAAAAGAAAGCAACTTTAGGCAGAGAAATTATTACACAAAGGACACTATTTGGATTAAGGGGGAGGAGAGGAGTCCAGTAAGGAACCAACTACTCTCTTCTTTAAATATCTGATCCCTTGTGAAACCAATTTAAGATGCATTACAATTTCTCAATAATCAGTTATATCATGGGATCATTTTAGAATAAACAAAAGAGTGTTGGTTGGAAACAGGATGAGATAAGATGGATACTGCAAAAGGATGACAATCTTCATTTTCTTATTGGGCTTTATTTTTTCAAATCTCATTGACTTTTTAAATAAGAGACATTAGAAACAGAACTTGGGTTATACAGTATGTTTGTCTTTTTGACACCAGTAGTTCCAGAATCAAAGTCAGCTGTGTTGAGGGTTGATCTACCCTTATGGCAGTCAATGGTACATCATTATCAACCTGCTCATCCTCCTTTCTCCTATTCATTGTCTCGGTACAAAAACACAAAGGCGATTCATGTGTTAAAGGATAACATCTGCACAGAGGGCTTAGATGTAAATGTGTTCTTTGGTCATTCTATAATGATCTAATTTTATTGCCTCTGGCCTATTTGCTGTAAAACCTGGGGCTTTCTTCTCCCTTTTGTTTTGACTTCTTCCTCACATGGAACAAATAACTCTTTAGACCATGATTAGGCAACTCAGAAAGCTGGCAGAAATGCTGGACTCAGGACTAGTTTTATTTTCCATTGAATCTTGATAGAAACGCATACGCAGCAAGTCAGACCCCATCCCTTTTTCCTTTGCATGCACGATTTCTCCCCCCCTTTTTTTTTATTTCTTCCAGGAGTGCTGATGATAAGGAAAGCAATGTCTAAATCTTCTTAATGGTGTTTATGCAAGCAGTTTTGCTTAGCTGCAGTCTCTACCACCCCCTCCCCTCCCATCTCCCTGCTAATATCGCTGCTTCATTCCTTTCCCTGTTGGCTATTACTATGGACTACAGTGAATCTAAAACTAAATAATCCCCTTAGTGTCAAGTTTTCTGGGCTGAGCAAATAAATCTAACCAAATGCATTATCTAGGTAGAGGAGGCTGTTCTATGGGAGGGGGAGGGAGATAAAAGCTTTACTTTAAAGCAAAAGACTAAAAAAGTCATTTTCCCCTACGTTCACAATATACTTTTATAAAGTTTTTAAAAAAACTTTGGCTGCATCTATTCTGTCCAAAGTCACATCTGTTGTCCAATTAAATCAATGAAAAGTGCTACTTATTCTATGCTTTAATGAAAGACCCCAGATAAGGTGTTACTTAAATTCACCTTCTCGACAGGTAATTCTGATCAGGCAGTAAAGTCTAAATAAATAAAAACTACCCACCATCTATTTCGAGTGGGTTGGGAGGAAGGATAGCTAAAAAAACTCATTTACAAGGACAGAGCATACTATAGATTTGCATTGGGGTCGTCTGATTGAAAGATCTGCCATGTTTAGTGATGCCTTACATTTGCGAGTTGTCTTTTCTAGATAGGAAGACGGTTGTCTGCCTAGGGAAACCAGAGTTTCATCATGACTGAAAATCAAACCTTATTAACATCCCTGACCTAATCATTTGCACACCATTATAAATATATGATTGCAGCACATCAATGGTTCCTGAACTGATGGTGTGCTAACATGATATGGATGCTATCATAGCATCAGAGTAGTCATTTCAGAAAATACCGAGGATATTGTTTCCTAAATTGTGGGCAGTCAGGTCATTATTTTTTTCCAAAATAGAATGGGAAGTCAGTTCATTTGGTAAAACAATGGGTACATCTTGTGGGTGCTGCATTTTGCTTTCCACTTGGTCAGGTAATACATTTGCATCTTGCCATTCATTCATTTCCTTGTTTATTGCATTTATATCCTGCTGTCTTGAAAAGAACTGTACGCAGCTTGCATGCCACAATAATTTTAAAACAATAAATAACAAGAATTAAAATACAGTAGACTGAAGAGATTTAAAAGAGGAACCACGCCGTGCATGCATAAGTCCATCTCCAAATATTTATTGGGGGAGGTAGGACTTTGCTGCTTTCCTAAATGTTAGCAAGGTGAGACATCCAGATGGGGTGGGGATGGGGATGCTATTGAGAACACCTGTCTTTAAATCCTGCCCTCTAACTTTCCGAAAGAAGGGGACCTGTCGCTTTTACCCTCTGTTTGCTTTGCTCTTTGCTAACTGAGGGATGGTGTTATGTTTTGGTGGGAATCAGAGATATCGCTAGAATTCTCTCTCACTCTAACTACAGCATCCCATCAGGGAATCCCACTGCAGCTTCATTCTCAGCATGGTGTTACCTTCCATCTTTTGTCACACACAGATTAGAAGTGCTATGTCAAACCTCCTAGCCCCATAGGACAAAACTGAATAATGTGGCGCTTTTCGCACAATGACTTACATTTTGAAAGCACCATTAAAAAAAACAATAGCACACTGTATAGAAATTATAAGCCATTGGGCAGCAGAACAAATTATAAATTCTGTCTATAAAAATTATATTAAAAGTATTTCTCTCTCTCTCTATCTATCTATCTATCTATCTATCTATCTATCTCTATCTATCTATCTATCTATCTATCTATCTATCTATCTATCTATCTATCTATCTATATATATATATATATATATATATATGCAGTGTTATCAAGTTTCATGAACATGGTCTATTTCTAGCAGAAGCAGATGCCCCAGTGGTGGGTTTCAATTTCTTTTACTACCGGTTCGCTTGTGCACATGCATCCGTTTGTGTGATGCTTCTGCACAGAAGCATCCGGGCGTGTGGGCGGAGCCTCCCGCCACTGCCACTACCGGTTCGCCCAATCTGGCCGAACCAGCAGAAACCCACCTCTGTGATGTCCATGTGTTGTTTAAAAAAAGAAACTTGAAGATAAATGCTCAGCCAGCAAATATAATGTAAACCTAGAACAAGAACTTTGCTAGGTCCAATTTAAACTGCAGAATGTTTGCTATCTATGTAGAATTGGTATATAATAGCATTTTCTTCCTTACCTTGATACATATGGAAAGGAGTCTTTCGAAAAAAGAAACATTGTTTTTCGCATATTGTATTATTCGGAAGGGAACCCAATGAAGATAGAAGTAGCCATTTGAAGACTAGATCATTTTAAAATGAACAACAAAAAATACTTTATTTTTTTATAGGAAAATTCATTTTATCAATTATTTTCTTTGCTGTACAGTAATAATAAAGATATCAATTACTCATTTTATTAGTTTTTTTTCATATGAGACACTGAAACAAAATGAAAACATTTTGTATTTTGTATATTGCATACAAATTATGGATTTAATATTTTATATAATTTTAAATATTTTATATAATATAAATGAAAACTATTACAGGTTTGTTAATGCTCATTTCAAGTTTTCTTGAATTTGATATACACTACATTGTTACAACTCTCTCCAAGATTCACCTACATTTCTCTATAAGTGAATTCCTTTTCTTTTCTTCTTCTTTTCTTTTCTTACCACCTTTGTATCCTAGCAAACATTCTAGATGACCAACAACTGAAAATAGCACGTAAAAGATGAAAACAAAATTTAAAATTAATACTAATGTTGATACTTATATCATATAACATTCAAAAGCCTGGTAAAGCACATTGTCTTTGTAAATTTTATAAATACCAAGAGAGTGGTAGGCAAATGCAATTTCAAAAAGAACGCATTTCCTAGCCTGGTTGAAATATACAAAGAAGAGCCTCTCCTATGGGCCTTTCATTGTAGAGCATCTTTTAAGAGCCTCTCCTGAATGACTTATTCAAATACTTACTAAAGGGAGAGGCAGTTCCATAGTCTCCAAGCCAGTTAAGGTCTTTAATTTTAACACCAACAGTTGATATTGTGCCCCATAAACAATTGCAATCAGTGCAGACTTTTGGACAGACATTAACTGATCTTAAATTTTGTGGTCAATACTCAAGGTAGAAAGTAACGAAGGTGTGGATAACTTTGCATATCTGATAATCTCAGAAAGAACTAAAATGGCACTCTAGGTATTTCTTTCCATACTTGCAATCAGTGACACTGAAGATTGAGGAGCACTCCAAGATTAGATTTGCAGTTTTGTCAGGAATTCAACTCTTCCAAATCAGGCTGAACCTCAATCCAATTTCTACATAGAATGCCAACAGCATCTTGAACTTTCCCTGGATTTAATTTCAATTTGATCAGCCTTGTCGAACCCATTATCAATGTTAGATAACATTTAAAGGTATAGATTACTTCCTTGAAATTGCATAGTAAGGAATGATAGAGCTAATGCAGGTGATATTCCACTCCTGAATTTCAGGTGATCTCATTCAGGTGATTTCATATGGATGTTGAACAGGATGGGGGAAAAGGAAGAACATTGGGAATTCCATGGGTGAACAACAGTCCATGGGCACCACCTTTTGAATGTGACCTGCCAGGAAGATCTGCAACCACTATAAAACAAGATCAATTCCACTAAACAGTTTAAAAAAAGAAGCCATCATTACTGATGGTATCAAAAGGGATCCAAAGTAGCTAGTATAACTAAGCCATACTCCCCTTTAGCTTTTCCCCCTGTAAGTCATCTAACTAGATAAGCAAAGCATGAAACTGGTGATTTCTACCTAAAACTACATGAAACTAACATATTCTGGCTAAAAGCTCAGCTGAAATGGGCACAAAAGGCAGTGGCTTTCAGATTTTTTTGAAGTTGCAAAGATCACCATCTTCTCAATTAATTGTCCTAGAAATGGAACAATTGTATAGCTTCCCTGATCAAGGACATTTGATCAGAAATGACCTTACTACTATCTCCCTCCTGTCTGTGTCATGGGAAAGCAGTTTCCCCCCCAAATCCTATGGAGATAAATTAGGGCTGGCTCTAAAGCTTAATGCTTCACATTTAAGGGTAAGGTAAGAGTAGGAGAGCCAACTAGCTAGGGACATGATCCGCCTCCCTCCAGAAATCAGACTTGGGGCAGGGGTTAAAAAGGAAGCCAACCTCCTTGGTTTGGGTTGAGGGAAAAATTGATTCAGATCAATAAACCAGCTCATTATTCCTAATGACCTGTTTTCCATCTTGGCAAATGGAAATCTAGTCTATTTCTTAAATGCTCCTGTTTGTTCCATGCAGATATATAAAAGACTATAGAACTTTTGTTATCAGTGAATAATGAGTTTCTTGTTCACTTGCATTCTGAGCGTTTTTTAGGTTAAGGCAGAAGTGGGTTCGGACGAACCGGTAGTGATTTGGTGGCCTGGGTCGTTGGAACTAGCAGCGACCCAGTTCTGCCACGCTGCCAAACCAGTTCTCCTACAGGGCCATCATCTTGATTTTTGTATCTGCGCATGCACAGAACAATTGTAATTGCACAAATTTATTTTTTTCCTTTTTTAATGTTTTGCGCATGTTCAGACCTATTTTTGTGCAAATGCGCATGTGCACGGAATGCATGTCTGGCATGTGTGTGAGCAAAACACGCATGCACAAATTTTTTGCATGCACCAAACCGGCAGCAATGCCGGGAGCAACCCACCCCTGGGTTAAGGATATTAAATATGGTCTCCATATTCAATTTTGGTAAATGAGCAGTAGCCCAAAGCTATGCAAATAGTCAAATGTGTGATATGATGATTTATTGTGGACTAAGAGCAGGGACTCATGGATCCTGAGCCATAAAAGATCACTGAATTGTTTTGGCTTATCATTATCTCAGCCCAATGTACTTCAGAGGGCTGTTGTGGCAAGGAAAAGAAGATAGAAAAGCATTATATATGCCCCGTTTGGGTCCCAGATGAAAAGTGTAATATACATCCAAGAAAATAAGTGCCTAAAATAATTGATTTAAACTCTGGTAGCTTCTCACAAGGAAAAACAGCTTTTTGAGGGAAAAATTTCCTGTCAGCAATGCCATGGAAAAGTGTCTGGGTCTGTGATTTTTATTTTTGGGGAGACAGAGGGGGAATGCTGCTACCCCCATTTGGTTTCACTTGTCATGGAGCCGTCACATTTGGATGAGTAAATTCACCTCTAGAACTCACAGAAGAGAAATGTCATTGGGGGTGGGGGTGGTGCAGAAGTTGCAGAGGAAAAGGACTGGTAAAGAAAGTGTTAATATTCCTCATTGCTTCTCTGATGGAAAAGAGCTTTCTTGAGGCTGTTATTCCTTACTACATGGGTTGGTACAATTTTTCTCGTGCTGTGTGGATAATGACAATTTTTAAAATATAATTAAAAGCCACGTTTTCACAAAAATCATCAAATCTTTCAAAATTTAAACAGTTTCACTGTTTAATCAATCTTATACATTGCAATGTCCCCTCTTGAAATTTCATCAGATCTTTTTTGTTTTCTGTGTCAATTTATTGCTATAAAGTAGTCCTCAAGATTCTTGCAAGCCAGATATGGGAACCCTATCTATACCACCATTTTAAACTTCACCTTCTTATTCTAAAGTCTACACTCCCAGAAAAGAAGCAAGAATTAAACCAGGCATGGGCAACACGAGGAAGGCAAGCCACGTGTAGCTCCTGAGGATTCCAGAACTTCCACCACTTAAACTTCAGTGGCAAATCACTGAATCACAGAGCCCTATAGTTTCCAACAACTAAACTGAAAACATTAAGTCAGTGGTGTCCAAATTTGTGAACTTTAAGACTTGTGGACTTCAACTCCCAGAATTCCCCAGCCAGTCATGGGAATTCTGGGAGTTGAAGTCCACAAGTCTTAAAGTTCAGCCCTGCATTAAGTGGTCTAGTGATTAAGCCACCAGACTACAAGCTGGGAGACTGTGAACCCCATTTTAGGAATGAAAGTTGGCTTTGAATCTGGGCCAGTCATTTTCTCTCAGTCCAACTCACCTCACAGGGTTGTCGTTGTGAGGAAAATTTGAGGAAGAGGAAGTATTGTGTGTGTTTGCCTCCTTGAATTATTTATAAAATTAACAAAGGTGGTATATAAGAAAACAAACAAACAAACAAATGCTTTGTCCTACATCTGAAAAACAGCTGCTACCCATCCCACTGAAAAATCACTCATATACCCAAAGCAGAACATACAAGAGGAGCTTTTCTGTTTCTGAGGTGAAACAGACATCTGTTTAGGATCTCTACTAATTTCCTGTGGCATTGGCATATGCTTGTCCATTAGCTGAACAAAAATAGGGAAGTTAACACATTTTCCTGTGAAGTGAAGATCTTTTCCTCATCTTCAGCCAGCTGGATGGGATTATGCTGGCTGACAATTTGGACTGCAGGTTTGGGGTGAGATGCCCACAGCAGGCCCATCTCCTGATTATGCTACCGCTCTTGATTTGCTTAGCCAATCACCATAGCTGTTAAGAGAAGAAAAATAGGATGAGAAGAAGATGCTGCTTTTTTTTTTCTTGCTTCTGTTCCTCCTTGTTTGCTTAGACTTAGGGGAAAGCAGAGAACTGGCAGCAGTGACTGATAAAAGAATAAGCAGGACCAAAAGACTGAAGGACTTAGTGTCCCCTGCTGGGATGAAGGGAGGGGGGGAGAGTTGGATGGAAATGCCCAGTGACACTAAGCTTTGGTGCCAGACCCGTGGTTTGTGTAAAAAAGATTAAAACAAGGCAAAGTCTATGCAGAAAGAAAAGTTAAAGCAGGGCAAGCTGGATTCAAGAAAAAAAGGCAGTATTTTTTAGGGTGCTGATTTAGGGGGCTATTATGAATGCTGCCCACATAGCCTTTTAACCCTCAAAGATATCAGATAACTTTTTCCCCCCTATTGCAAGATGAAGTGGCTGTCATTATCTGAGAAGGTCTGTATCATATTGGAATCTGTCAGCGCAGGTCAGGGAGTCCATGGTGCTCTGGTCCCAGCATCACCACTGAATTACATTTCCGTGGCACAATGGCTGCAGAATGGGTGGGTGCTTTGTCATTTAAACTGCATAAAGAGGCAGAAATTGATTTTTATTGTGGATCTTCATATCTAATAAAGCTCTGAGGGGCTCTTTTCTTCTCCGATTGAATGGCCATTGAATGCTTTCAATCTAGTTCTGTGTTTCATGCCTAAACTGAATAGTGGCAGGAGGAAAATAGATGGCGGCAGAAGAGGCCAAGTCACTTTCCAGATTGAAAAGGATACAGCAGAGAAAGAAATAAATAAAAAAAATAAAGTAAAATGAATCAGAAAAGCATTTAAGTGGAAAGGGGAACTTTTCTGATGCGGAGGAAAAATTGCTTTTTGAGGTTGCTGTTATGTGGCTGCGTGAAGAAGGGCAATATGCATTAATGCTTCTACAAGCTTGTGTGCTGATGGAGAAAGATGGGCTGCAGCTGGAATTGTGACCACAGAAACCTTGGGATGATCCAGCGACATCTTCCCATCCCCATTTCCAATAAAGAAAGAGAACTACTAATCACCTCCGTCTCTTCTACCTATGTAAGCCATTTTACCAAAGAGGACATTTCTTTCTATTAACTAGCACTGAATCACGTTTCATTCAGATTAATGCCTTCCTAATATTCATCAGCTTGACTTCTCAGAAAAAGATTTTCCATGACAATATGGCTGGTTCAGATAATTGGCAGATGCAGGAATGCACACCAGGCGCACCCCAAACACTGAAGGGATCACATAATTTATTACAAGTGGCCACAATTTGTGTGGTGCAATCTTGAGCATGTTAACTGGAATTTAATGGAGATTATTCCCTAATAAAAGGGTAGTCAACAATTCCGTGCCTGGGGCAAGCTAAGGGCTGCAGTGAATAAAACACATATGAGTAGGCAGAGATGTTTTGTTTTCTGAGGTATTGTGGGGAAATAGACTTTCTTTGTGTATTAACTCAATTTAAGACTATTTTAGAGTTTACCATTGTGTTTCGTGTCTCAAAATATCAGAAACAAATAGTTATGGTTTATTTGTGAAATAGGCAGAGAGGATGATTTTTCATATTTTCTGTGAATAGGTTTAGCAATGCCAGACTAATTGTTTAACCCTCCCCTCCCCGCCACAGCCATTTTGTAGAAAGCAAAAAGATTTACCAAAGACCCATCCCTCATATGAATCCTCTTCAAAGGAGGAATGGCTGCATGAGAAACATGGGGGTCTTAGATTTGGTGGGGATTCCAGGGCAGAACTGAAGCCGTCCATTTCTTTTGACATAGAGATGCCTGAAGCTGAAGACAAAAGAGCCAGAGCTGCTGGCCAAAGAAGTTCAACATTTCAAGATCAGGCTTCTCAAGACTGAAGAGTTATTTGGTAACTTCTGAGTATACTATCTAGCTCAGTGGGCTATATTCTCCACAACTTTCCATATGTATGTCAACTCTAAGCAGACCGTTTCTGAGCAGAATATTTGTTTCACACCTCTTGTTTTTTCTGATTTGTTCTATCAGATTCCTAGCCTCAGATGTCATGTCACAATTCACTTTCTTTTCAGTGCCATTGTAACTGAATCGAAGACTATCTGTACATGACCTTGAACCTCTTGGACAGGACAATGTATCCCCAATGCCCTTGCTTGCTTTCTGATAGTGACTATTTTGTGCAACCTCGTGTCTGGAACGCTCATGCATCTTTTCCAAGTAGAAAGAAGAAACAGTCAAAAAGAGAATAATAGTTGGTGGGAGATGGGAAAAGTAAGCAGGAAAAAGAATAAACAATAGCCCTGAAAAGCAGTGAGTCATTCTATGAAAATATTTGGGATTATTTGCAATATAAGCGGGAGATGAATTCAAACTTGGTGGGTAAACACATACTATCTCATGCATTTCCTTTCACATTGGAAGTAGTCTAGTGCAGGGGTCAGCAATCTGTGGCTCTGGAGCCGCATGTGGCTCTTTCCTCACTCTGCTTCGGTTCTGTCACCGGTCGGCACCACAATTTTGAGAGGAGCTTTGGGTGGGGTGGGGGAGAAAAGCACAGTGCACCAGGAGAAGAATCTATGGCAAGGGGAGGTTTTTCCAGTTGGCTCCACAATTGATAGGGCTTTCAGTTATGACAAGTAGAGGAAAAAGTACGCCGCGCTAGGAGGAGACTCTACGGTGGGGGAACTGAATTTCCGGTCAGCTACAGAATTGAACAGGGGACTTCCGGTTAGGACCTTTGTGGTTCCCAGTGTTTCCTTTTCTGTGAGTGTTTAAGTTTGCCAACTCTGGTCTAGTGGAACAATGCGATGGATACAGCTTTAGGGTCATTTCCCACTATAGGATTGAAATGCTTTCCACTCATCAATAGAAAGAAATATCAGCATGAATTTTAATGTTCTCAATGTCAGGTGAAAATAACCAGAACCACTCGCGAATAGGCCCAATTAGATATTTTATTGCTGATCATCCACATTACAAAAATCTTGCTAAACTGTCAGCCTTCTCTTGGGAAACAGCATATAGTGGGACCTTGGGTCACAACTGTAATCCGTTCCAGGACTTCGGTCGGCACCCAATTTGGTCATGACCGGAAGCAAGACTGATTGCACATGCGCAAGCGCACACACCAAAAAAAGGCCCAGAAGGGGAAATCACTGCGGCAGGGAAAATCGCTGCAGCTATGTTTGATCGCCACCAGAGAATGTGTTTGTGAACAGAGTGAAACATTTAGCGGATTTTTTTGGTTGGCACCTGATTTGTTTGTGGTCAGAACCATTCATCACTTGAGGTCCCATATGTATATAATCCTAAGAATTTGACCTCAGACATTTCTTCCCCAAATAGATTCCAGGCTGGAATATGTCTTTATTCCAGAGGGGCCCCTTCTCCTTCAGCTAGTTATTCCACAACACTCACGTTTATCCATATCCTGTTTTCCTTGCCCTGTCATGGCAATATTTTGACTTCTTCTTCAGATAACAGAGCCTAAAAAATATTATAGTCCTTGAGACTGCTCTCGGATGGGTCAGAAACAAGGTGAAAACACTATAATACAGATAGCAATACAACCTGTCTTAGTGATAGACTGGGGACACATTAAAAGTAATGTGATGAGGACACTGCAAAACAAAGATGTTAGCAGGATATATTGTGCCATATTTATTGCAGGCGAGGAGAGCTCTAGTTGTCACCCAGCATAGTTCTTCTTAAATTCTTAACTCAATAACAGAGATTTTATTTATTTATTAAATTTACATAGCCACCCGTCTCATAAAAGGCGTCTCTGGATGATGCACGGCAATAGATAAACAGAAAAAATATAAAAAGAGCAATGACAAATATAGTATAAATATTCTAAAAATCCAACACACAAACTATAAGATCAGGGAGAATAAGAACTGCCCCCCTCAAGAACGGAGCCATCTAGAAAAGACTCTGATTCCATGGGAGACCCAGGCTTGGTCACATAACCAGGTCTTGGTGACCTTGCAGAATATCAGAAGAGATGGGACCAATCTGATTGCGGGAAGAAGGATACACCATAAGATGGGTGACATGGCAAAGAAGGCACACCTGGGACCCACCAAATGTATATCCTCATACAGGGTACCCTCAGCAGGCCTCCTCTATAGGAACAGATAGGGCAAGCTAATATAAGTGGGGAGAGTGGTCCCTCAGCCCAGTCCCATGCCATGAAGAGATTTAAAGGTTTAAACCTGGATCTTGAATTGGACCTGGAAGAAAACTAGCAACCAATGCATCTCATGAGCAGAAGGATAACATGCACTGTTCTAGAAGCACTCACTGCTGTCCACATTGCTGCATTTGTGTATCAGTTGAAGCTTCCAAATGCTCTTAATGAACAGTCCCATGTTGTAGAGCAAATTGCAATAATCCAATCTGGAAGTGACTAGGACATGAGTAACTGTAGCAGGGTCTGCAGCTCCAGGAGTGGGCACAACTGGCACACACGACAAAGCTGTGCAAAGACCTTCCTAACCATGACTGCTACAGAATTCCAGACCTTGGAGTCAGTTCCTAATGACATACAACCTGGAAACTGATATCCAGCAACAAGAAACCGGAATAATGCTTCCCTAAATTAGGATTACCAGACATCCAGCAAAAGAGAGCAGTTGTCCTCATGACCACCATCTTGAAGACATAGTCTTAAAATAAAATAATGTGAGATTTTTGAGTATCTACAAGCAGCTTCATCCTGAGCAGCCTTTCTCATGCAGGAGTTCCTTATAAAGTGCTAAAATTTAGTAAACTGGGCTCTGTGAACTTACTGTAATTAATTCAATAGTATAACTGGCACTGCTATCTGAAATTGACAAGACATTAATCAGTTACAGGCTGAAGGCTTTTGTCTCCTAACCAGCTCTGGAATGTTCCTGCCACTGGAAAAAAGTTTTTCTGATGCTGGGAAAAGTAATTTCATATACATGCAGACCTTTTTATTGTTTTTATTGTAATTTCTATGACAGATGCCAAGAAAGTTAATCAATGACGGTGTTAATCCTGCACCACCACAAGCCCCTGGCGTGTCCTTCTTTTCAATTGTCTGTGTCTTTCTTTGCCTTTTCAACTATTTGGTAACCCTACACTTAGAGGAAAATAAAGTATATATATAAGATTGTAGGAAGAAGTGCATGCAGAAAGATACTGGGGAGTTTTTGACCTTATTTGAAAGATAAACACCAGAAGTTTAAATTGGGCCTCCTGATCAAATATGGAGCCGATGAAGAGCCCTATGCCAGCAGCCTCCAACCTTTTGGACACCAGGAACCGGTTCCATTGAGAGAGGTTCCGTGGACCGGAAGTGTTGTGGTTTAGCATGCTGCCTGCATCCTGATGATGGGGCTTCACTTATTTGCATGGACCAGTTTCTGGCCTGCCGTAGCCCAGTGAATTGAGCAGTAGTGGCTCTGCCCACACACATCCTGATGTAATGCACGAGCACTGTGCATGTGCAGAAGGAGCTACACATGTGCTGGTGAGACACGTGCAAAGGAAGCGAGTGCACACACTCACATGTGCAAACCTGTAGAGAAGGTAAGTAAATTCCACCGCTGATACTACTGTACTGTAAATATGATAGATAGATAGATAGATAGATAGATAGATAGATAGATAGATAGATAGATAGATAGATAGATAGATAGATAGATGATAGACAGACAGACAGATAACAATAATCAATGCATAAGAACGAAAGCATACCTTCTTTCTTTCAATGTTACTGAAAGTCAGTAACATTGCAGCCTATTCTCATTAACTGACATTTCCTCCCCATACAGTTCAATACATAAATAGTTTGGATTAATTAACAGCTTCTATTTTAACAAAGATACATACTTGATGAAGTTGCTCAAATTCGAATAGCCGGCAATACCTCTTATTGGAACCGTGAAGGCCCGCACTGGTTTTATTATAAAAAGAACTTAACCTTCAAAATATGCAGTTACAAACAAGTCAGAGGTATTTCAGGAAGATAAATGCATAGAGAATCAGGTATATATTCCTCAGTAAGATGAAAATCAGATATATTGGTAAGAAAATATATTGTGAAGTATTATTACACTGAAAATAAGCTAGGTGGCACTAAAGTATACTGGCTGCAATGCTGCAGTGGAAGTGGAGTAGAATTTTCCTGGTTTAATATTTCCTGGAAAAAGGACCTTAGTGATTCTTAACTTTCTCCTAGTCGTATTTATGTCAAAGCAATAGCACAAAATGTGCCTTGTTGTTTACCCAAGGGAATACATGACTAAAAGGGATTTTTCAGAATAGCATTCACTACACAAACATGCCCTGGACATCTTTTTTTCCCCCCTGCCATGTCCCATGATGCTCTCATACCCAGCCCATGAATGACACAGGCTTAAACCTTGTATTGTTGTTAAGGTAGTCTTTCTTTTCCTCCTAATGTCATTCAGGGTTTGCCTCAAGTTATATAAAATCTGTCATTAGCCATTATCTGCCAGGGAAGTCAGGTGACTGCAGGGACAAGATACAAAAGCAATGGAGGAAGAGGAGTAGAGGTACGGACAATTTCATGCTAGTATAGTTTTCTACTGACTTAAAAGTGGCTGAATAACACTTCAGCTCAGTAGCAGGAAAAGACCATAAAGATATCCATTCTTTCTCTAATATAACCATATGCCAAACATCTAAATGCTGCTTCTTTCGGAGCATGCTTTTTTCCGATTTATTGGAGACCAAATCTTCTGAGGAGGATTTCAAAAGCCAAACAGAACTCATCAAAGGCCAGAGGGCCAGAACTCATCAAAGGCCATTGGAAGAAAAGTCCTTAGTCAACCGGGAATGCACATCCCTTGGCTTAACTGCTCAACATGAATACAGTGCCTTTCCTCCATAGCAGCAATAATCTGAAATCCTTGAAACAAAACAGATATAGCAGAATGTTATAGGCTATGGCTATTTCAAGAAAATGAATATTTATTGAGACAATAGATGTGTACAAGGATCCCAAAAGTACTCAAAAGTAGTTGATAATCCCAACAACAGGCAATCAATGACAGTTAAGAACATACGAGAGAAAAACCCTGCCAGAATTCCATTCATTTTGTCAGGTTCTGCAGTTCTGCCTGGGATTTTCTCTGCATTCATCTCTCCTTCAGCACAACTTTATTTGGGATGCTGTTTATATGCGTCACTCAGGTTGGATAGATTTCTTTAACTTTCTGTCAAAGTGATATTTTCACCCTTCCCCTCCACAGAAATCCATGGTATTTTTCCTGTGGGTTTTCTTACCATCAAGTTGCTGAATTAAGGGTCCTGTCCATACCAGCAGATGATTTAATCCCATTAACCTCATGCAATCTTCAATATATTATTGAAAAGCTATTTACATTCTTATCCAGATAATTCAAAATGAGACTTCCTTTTCTCTGATGGTTAAATGGAGTAGCCGTGTGTTGGTCTCCTTAGCAATATTCAGTGTGCAGTTGTTGACCTATTAAAGCCGTGTGTGTGTGTGTTGGGTTGGGTTGCAGGGGGTACGCCCTGGTACAGGTGTACCGGAGACTGCCTGGAGCACCAGTACCGTTCCGGTACAGTGCTCCAGAGGGCCCACCCGCCCGCCCTCGCTCTTTACTGTGTTTTAAAGCTGTTGGTGCTTCCACACACGCGCATGGAGCGTATAGCGCCTGCATGATGCTCCGCTGAGCAGCTGAAGTGTCGCGTAGACTTGCAGAAGCATTAAATGAAGCTACAACGCATGCGCGTACCACATGCATGCATGTGGGTGACGCCGGGGCCATTCCAACCGTACCAGTTGGAACGGAATCTGGAACCCACCACTGATTATATATACATATATACATACATACATACATACATACATACATACATACATACACACACACACACACACACACACACACACATCCCATTTATTAAGCACATGTGGGCTTGTAAAAAATCAGTTACCATACACCATACAGAGTGTATAAAGTTGGATGATACCATTTTGACCTTAAACTTGCAATGTTTGTGTTTTGTGAAGTCCACAAAATGTGTGGACTTCAGTTGCCAGAATTCCTCAGCCAGCCATGCACTGATTTAGGCCGTCAAGTCTAATCCACTGAGGGAGCTGAGTTAACATACATTTTGCTCACGGAGACACAGCAAATTTGTTATCTGAAACATTGAGCGTCCTTCTGATGAAGTGTATCTGCTTTACCAAGGGTCAATTCATGGTCTCTCAACAATGTCTATTTCAGGGTGGCTAAATGTATTTTCACACAATCCTGCCTTTCATAAGTGACTCAGAAAGAGAAGACTTTAAATTCAAATATTTGAAAGAGTCTTTTTAACTACATAATATATGAATCAATGCCTTCTTCTGCTCCTTGACTTCTGGTAAAAGGTATATTTTCCAAAGTAATCCTCCAAGGAACAAAATGTGCAGCAAATTGCAGTTTTTCCTTATCTGCATCCAACGTAAGCTAAATTTTGTTGTAAATCTCCCATGCCTCTTTGCTAGCAAAATGCAAAAATAAAGCACATTGAAGTTGTTCCTTCTACCCAGAACCCTTACTAACTAAATACAGTTGATATACCTGAAGCCATTTATACCAATTCTCTGCAGCATTTCCTCCTGATACCAGCTTGCCCAGGGATGGAAGAGAGGCAATGTAAAGCTCACTCACTTCTGGCACCATTTGCTGGCTCATTACCACCTCATTGTTCTACCTTCAATAGAGCACAACTGAGTTCCTCCCTTCAGAGGGCAAACAAGTCCTTTGAGTCACAGAAAGACAGCCAAACCCAGACAGCAACCTCACACATGACACAATAATACACACTCCCAGAAAGGAATACTGTCAATGCAAATAATCTAAATGAGACTTATTACGGCCAACTCTCACTAACAACTATCTTTAAAGGCATCATATCTGGCCATGAAACTTTTGCCCAACTCCATCTAATGTGCCAGTTGCACCCTTTCCTTGATCAGGAGCTCATCAGCTAGTGTCTCATGCCCAAATCACCCCATTGACTGCTGCGATGTACTCTACGTAGGTCTGGCCTTGAGGACCATCCAGAAGCTTCAATTGGTTCAGAACGCAGTGGTATACAAAGTAATGAACATGTCTCAACATGTCCATGCAACACTTTTCTTTATGACCTTCAATGGCTGCTGGTTTGTTTCCAAGTATGATTCAAGGTGCTGCTTATTACCTATAAAGTATGGTTTAGGTACTGTTTACATATGTCTGTCCAATTTAATTCTGCAAAGTTCCTTCAATTAAACAATGCCACCGCCATCTATAGGACCCATGAAGTACATCCTCTCTGTAAAAGTGTCTGGAACAAGGTTCCACCTGAGATCTGGATGGCCCCCACTCTGCTGTTTTGTGTGAAAGATCCATGAAGATCTGGCTGTTCACTCAGGCCTTTTTGTGAGGAGGAGTGAGACTTCATTGTGCTTGCCATCCTTTATTTTTATTTTTTATGCTTTATTGGTTTGATTGCAATTTCTTTGCTGTGAATTGCCTCATATTACCGTATTTTTCGGACTATAAGACACACCGTTGTATAAGATGCACCAAGATTTCGAAGAGGTAAGTAAGAAAAATGTTTTTGTCTTCCCCCAGGAGCATTCTGCAGATTTCAGTAGGGCTGGGGAAAGGCAAAAACACCCCCGTTTTTCACAAAAATGAGATGCGGGAGCAGGGCTTTGGGAGGCAAAAAATTGGTGTATTCGGTGTATAAGATGCACCAACTTTTCCACGCTCTTTTAGGGGGGAAGATGCATCTTATACTCCAAAAAATATGGTAATTGAGAGTCGTGACATACAGCATAATATATCATTATTATTCTTGGTTGCATAGTCACCCAGATGTCTAGATTGGATTTGCCATTTTTATCCATTTCTTGAGTACTTCCCAGGGATCTAGGATAGGGTGGTGGTGGTGGTGGTGGTGGTGGTGGTGGTGGTGGTGGTGGTGATGATGATGATGATGATGATGATGATGATGATGATATAAACAAAACATAAAAGGTCTACTTAAATTATCCTGGTAAGTATCTAAACATTGGTCTGATTCAGAATAAAACAACCTCCTATTTTCTATCATGGACATCAATAATCATGAGCAGTTTAATAGGTTGTTCATTTAGTCAACCACTCTCCATAAATATATACACATAACTATAAAGAACAAGATCAAATCAGTTAATAACTATCTTGATTAAGTTAGGTGAAAAATAGAATGTCCATGTTTCTGGGGTGAAATGGGAGGAACGGTCTAACACTATTGTTGCATGGGGTTCTGCTGGTGAGTTTCCCAAAAGCTAGCTCATCACTTCTGGAGACAGAAGAGCTGTGCTGTCTTCCATTTATTTATTTCTTGTGAGAGTTCCATGGGGCTCGGCACAAAGATTAGGCAGAATGGTGAGTTGGAAAGCTCAGCATTCAGCTCTGCATGTCTCTGTGCCTATAAAGCCTTTAGATCAGAGGAGGATCTCATAAGAAATCCCATATATGCAAAGCACAATCTTTTAATGCCATTAAGCAGGTAGCAACATTAATGCAGTAATTCTAAACCTACTGTAGTGGGGACGATAAGTAGTTTTCATATTATTTTCATTATATTTGCCTGTGACAATTCTTTGCCTGTTGTTACATGTTCTTTGAAATAAACTGCCATATCCATTTGGGATTATGCTCTACTAATATCAAAGAGCACTTCTCAAAGCCCTAGAAGTCAGCATGGTCATTATTCCATTCCTATCCTTGCGGAGCAGTTGCAGCTGCAGCAACCGGCTGAGCCTGAGAAGCAAACATTTTCATAGCTCCATCACTCTTGCACAGATCTTGTTCAGAGCAGGCATGTTTAGCATCTAACACTAGCCCTCCTTTCTATTTAAAAATATTCAAAAATCATATGAACGGGGGTGGGGGGGAATGGAGGTAATTACAATTTGTTCTCATTTTCACTAGCATTTCTTTTTTAACAAATCTACATTAATCCAGTATTAAAGCAAGGTGGGATTATAGGATTTCGATCATCTAGAGCTTTGAGCAAAGGAATGTACATAATGCAACCACCTCTATTCATCTGACACATGAAATCTACCATACTTTGTAGCATCCCCTGCCTTTTCTTGAGACATCACTTTCTATTACATGCGGTGGGCCTGGCATTTGTGAACAACTATATAGAACTGAGGACATGCTTTAAAGATCTAGAGAGAAGGGGAACATTGCAACAGATTAGTGATGCTTCACTATTTATGCTATGTGTTAGGTATGGGAAGATTACCAGTTACAGAAGCCCTGCAAAATATTCATATGGACGGATTCATAAATGAATAATAATGATGAAAACAACAATTAATGCTAACAATATGATATATGAAATGCATTGCCTACTCTGGTCCAAGAAATACATTTGTTAGATTACCCTGGGTGATAGAATTTTCTGCTTGGCCTGCTGATATATTTTTTCATGATGCGAAACTTAAGGATCAGTTTTTCTCCTATGGATTGAACATTAGAAAATATTTTGTGTTAGGAAATTTCACAGAAGACATACAGGTAGTCCTCTACTTATGACCGCAATTGAGCCCAAAATTTCTGTTTCCGGGTTTATAAAATGAATTTTGCCCCATTTTACAACCTTTCTTGCCACAGTTGTTAAGTGGATTGCAGCAATTCTTAAGTTGGAAACATGGTTCCTAAGTAAACATGGCTTCCCTTTTGACTTGGCTTGAAGAAGATCACAAAAGGTGATCACATCCCTTGGGACACTGCAACCATTCTAAGTTGCCAAGCATCCAAATTTTTAGCTCATGACCATAGGAATGTTGCAACAGTCATAAGTGTGAAAAACAGTCATTACTTACTTCTTTCAGTTCTGTTGTAACTTTGAATAGTCACTGATTTGTTGTAAGTCAAAGACTACCTATACATAATATATTTGTTTTATCCTATTCTTTATTCAAAAAAGCACAGTGGTTTACATGTCTTACTCCCTTCATGATTGCTCTGAGAAAGACTCTTAGTCCACCAGTTAAAAGCTACATAGATCTGATTAAATCCTAAGGCACTTAATTTCCCCACTATTGTGTCATAGAATCACCAATTCATGAACAGCAGAAAACTGTATCAGTTTGAAATCTGCTGTCTCCATTGCCGCTCTTCATAATACATACTGTATTTTTTGGACGCACCTTTTTCCCTCAAAAAAGAGGATGAAAATCTGGGTGTGTCTTATACATTCAATACAGCATTTTTGGTCTCCTGAAACTCTGCCCCCTTTACACAAATGGCCATGCATAGCCTTTAGGAGGCTTCCAGAGTACTCCTGGGGGCTAGGGAAGGCAGAAATGAGTGAAAAATGGGCCATTTCTTTGCTCGTTTTTGCCCCACTAACCCCCAGGAGCACTCTATAAGCCTCCTAAAGGCTATGCATGGCTTTTTTTTTTTTTACAAAAAACAGCCCCGTTTTTGTGAAAAACAGGCCATTTTTGCCCACCCCAGCCCCCAGGAGCACTCTTCGAGCCTCCTAAAGGCTATGTGTCACCTTTTTTTGAGAAAAAATGGGCCCATTTTTGTGAAAAACGGGCCATTTTGGGGAGGTCTGCAGAGTGCAAAAACTTTTTTTTAATTTGCCCCTTCAAAATCTTGGTGCATCTTTTACTACAGTGCATTTTATACTCCGAAAAATATGGTAGTTGAGCAAATTGATCACTTAGTTTTTCCAGCTTTGGGTCCTTTTCTCCCTTATCATCTAATTGGGAAACATTTACGAGTCATGTAAATAGAGTGGGGATAGAGCAGGATCTGTGAGCTTCTATATCTTCCATTGATAAAAGAAGACCACATAAAAGAAAAGGAACCACAGGTTACAGGTTACACACAAAACATTTGCATTGATATAGAAAAGAGCACAATGAAGCAGAAGGACATGGGTTTATGCTCATGTGAAATGACACTTTATCCCCTTTTGCAAGTGTTGCAGGAAGCTGAATATGCGTTAAGTTTATACGGGGCAAGTATCGGGCCTATATATGATGCTTTAGGTGCCACCCAAAGTGGCTTTTGAGATTATGGACAGAAAATGCAAGAGCTGGTTATGCTGTGCCTAGTTGAGGAAGAGATATTACTACTTGTCTCAAGCTGGGTAGTCTGTGTACATTACTTTTCAGTGTGAGTATTAGTGGAGGCACACATTCCAGTTCCATGTACCAGGCATCCTTTGACTTTATACAGTATTTTACTTCCCGGCAAATGAGCCCCAACCTTTGACTCCCCTTTTGGCCAATTCCAATTGTAGCTAATCTTTATATGCAAAATCTAGTGCAGGGTAGCCATTGTGTAAAGCAAACTTGCAGAAGAAGTTTAGAACTATTCTAGTCTCATGAAAATTTAGGTCTAAAATCTAGAATCTTACTATCTTACAGCATTGACTCAAACAGTACCTGTTAGAAATTCTGTTAATAGGCATACAGAACAAACAGTGCACAGTCCACATGTGCTTTTCTGCTTAATTGCCAGAAGGAAGCAGGAAACATTATATAGAGAAAAGACATAGAGTATACCATAGATGCAACTACAAACTTATAAACACTGCCATCTACTGGTTAAATGCTGCTGTAGTAGTTGTATTAATACATGAGCATTGTATTCCAACAGTATCACTCCAGTATTTTACTATTTTCCAAATAAGTGTATTTTTATAAGAGGTTCAAACTAAAAGCATCCATATTATGAGTACAATAGAATGGAAGATTATTTCAGTTCAGGCAGATATTTTTGCAGGGAGATGAAGTACAGAAATGATGGATTAATTGAAACAAGTGTATAGAATAAAAGGCAAAAAAGAGCTTGCATCTTAAATGGTACAGACAATGCTGATCTTTGCAATTATACTTTGGAGATCCTAGGGTTTCTGATACAAGCAGAGCACTTTGAGAACTCTGAATCAGAATGCATCTATGCAGAATAAAAGATGTGGAGTTGTACAATAGTTTTGAAGTCACACCATGCTGCTTCACTATGCTCTCAGGTGAAGGTCCAGAAAAAGGAGATGCTTAGGACTCAGTCTAGGCTACTAATGAAACACTGTAAGAAGGAAGATAAAAATACCGGCTACAGATCTTATGCTTTATCAGAAATTTTCCCCTCTCTGCCTAAGAACATATTAAATCATGGGTCTTATGCTCCTTCATGTATCTACAGTCCTACTGCAAACCTTCATAAATAGCAAAAGGTAATAGGTGTCCAAGCACTTTCAGAATGGAGGTGGAGTAGGCTGCTCACAACCTGGAGAGAAAGAGGTATATCCACATCTGTTTACAATGCTCAATAAATGTGAGGCTGATGCCACCTTCTATGACCATCTGACTATATTATCAATAGAAATGATAGCATAGCAGACCAGCTTTCAGCTTAGGAGAGCAAATAATAATCTAACATACATACAGGTAAGGACGCCTTAGGCCTAATTCTCTTATGGGCTGGAGATAAAGTGAAAGTAATATTATGAAAACTCAGCATAAAAATATGTTGTGGGACATATTTTGTTCCCTGTTAAGGAATAATAGAGAAAGGTCAATATTCTGACACTTAAATCACTTTGGCCTTGTATTATCTGTAACGTATTGTGACAAAAACTACATTAAAGTAAAATCTGTGGAATTTGGAATTGCTATTATCAAATATTCCAGGTAATAAGCATAAAATATAACACTGGAACAGTGGTTCCCAAACTTTTTCAGTCCTCTGTCCCCTTGGTGCTACAAACTGATCCTCAGTGTCCCCCACCCAGTGGTGGAATTCATATTTTTTTACTGCCGGTTCTGTGGGCGTGGCTTGGTAGGCGTGGCTGGGTGGTCATGTGACTGGGTGGTTTGCACGACGGAAGGAAGATAGTAACAGTAAAATTCAAAACTGTAACAATTAATTGCACATTTATTCAAAATTCAATTCAAAAACCTTTTTAGTTAATGTTAATTCAACAAAATTGTTGAACATGATCCAGTGATACCAGGTTTTCAAAGTCTGATAGTCATTTATCAAGAATCTTAGTAACTAGTAACTTAGTAAACTCAGTAAAATTTAGTAACTACTTCACTGTTCAGTAAATTCTTAATGTGATGGATGGGATTGATGAAGTGATATCAGTTTCCCAATGTCTGGTTTTAAGTCACTTAGCAGGAGTCTTAAATCACAACATTCAGTAATCTGGAGTCGATTTCTTTGCTTGGATAAAAGTTGGATGACCACACTGAAGCCACGTTCCACCAAATATGATGTTGGAAATGCAACAAGGAGCTTCTTAACCACTGTCCATAGTGCAGGATAGCAATCAGAAATTTATTTCTATAACCAAAACTCTTGGTACAATTTCTTAAACTTTGGCTTCAGCTCAATGTTATTTTGCAGCTCTATGAGCTGTTCCTCCACTACCCCATCTTCCTCAATATATAAAAATTGATTTATCACCCAATCTGGAATTTCCATCAAAAAAAGATCCTGATATCACTCAGACATCTAAGTCTTAGAATGTCAGAGAAACAACTTTAGCTGGATAGTCACATCCCTGCAATAACATCACTGCAATTTTCAGTTTCATTAATTTCCACAATATCAACATTAGCTTTGCTACTAACCCCTTCCAAACCATCTGCATAGTCTTTAAGATTTGGTGGTCTAAATATCAAAAACGGTTGACTCGCATCACACATCTAAGCAAAACTGAAGTACAATCTATTTTCCTTTTTTAAAAGAAAATCTCAATTTTAAGATTTGTATTACTGTTTTCATCCAGTCCTCATCCAGAAATGGCACGAAACCCTGGTGTCATTTTTTAAAGCAACCATGGACAGATAATTGCTCCTACTTGCCTTAATATTATTGGCCAAGTTTCTTATTGGCTATGCTAACCAAGAGGTGTTCTGGTCATTGTTAACCCTGCTGCAAAATTTATGTGTGCACATATCCACACATACAAAGGCATACAATATAATCTTATCTCCTTCAGATTGCCAATTATTTTGCACGACAAAGAAATTCTCCCTTTAAATGCTTATGTGGTTTCAATGGCTAAACTTCTGCTCGAACCAACTATTTAAAACCAGTAATTCCACAAGGAGGGAGGATGGGAATGGGGATATTTCAAACACTAAACACATATCCTAAAAGAAAATCCACCCACGACCAGCATTGAGTGGAGCTTTTATAAGCTTTAGAATAAATGAGCTGGAAGGGACCTTGGAGGTCTTCTGGTCCAGCCCCCTGCTCAAGCAGAGAACCTATACCAGAGGTCTTCAAACTTGGCAACTTTAAGACTTGTGGACTTCAACTCCCAGAATTCTCCAGACAGCTATGGACTTAAACTCCCAGCTATGCTGGCTGGAGAATTGTGGGAATTGAAGTCCACAAGTCTTAAAGTTGCCAAGTTTGGGGACTCCTGACCTATACTATAGTAGTATATACATATAGTATACCTATATCAAAGAAAGCTCCCGTGAGTTTAACAACAACCGTATTTCCAGGGCTAGAAATGGAAGATTGCAATGCAAGTTCCCTCCTGCTGGTAATCCAAACCTCTCTAACCAAAATCCACACCACCAAAAAAGAGCAACCGCACTTCCACTTATCACCCCTCCCCCCAGTTACTTTTACCCAGCAGTGTCTCAATGGAAAGGAAAAGGATGGCATGAAATATGTGACTTTTTAAAGCCAGTGGCAAAGAGCTCTCTCGCAAGCTCAACTAGAATTCGATTGGTGGGGTTTTTCCCCCCCTAACAACACCGTGCATGATCTCCCTGCCCACCCACCGTTTAAAAAAAACCTTTTCACAAGCCAAGCCGGTCGGTTATGTTTAGTCCTCATAGTTACGACTGACAACCAGCAACAGCCAGGCCACGCCTGATTGGCTATGGAGCAGCATGGCTGAGCGCGGGCTGTCAGACGCGCAGCTATTGGCCTCCCTGCTTGACAGCTCCGGATAAATAGCTGTCAAGCAGGGGAAGGTCCCTGTCTACCACTAACTTGTCTGCTCTACAGTTCTGTTAATAAACTGCTGTTGACTTACCTTAGGAGTCTCCTGCCTCATTCCGTCAGGGAATTTATCACTGGCGACAAGCTGGTGGGATCTACAGGCCCTGAGCAACAGCCTAAACAGAGACAGACAAGTCAATTGTTTTTTGCTCTCTGCGCTGCCGAGAGATCTAACCGCGTCAAGCTATGGCCGCTATTCCCCCGTTCGCTCCTTTTGGAACCACTGGTGAGTCATGGGCCGGGTTCATGGAGTGCTTCGAGTGCTTCTTAATAGCCAACAACAGACAAGGGTACTCGCAAGCACGGAAGTGTAGTTTTTTTCTGAGTGCCTGCGGTCTTGAAATGTTCGGGACAGCCCATTCTTTTGCGGCTCCGAGACCTGTCTACGAATTGAGTTGGGACGAGCTAATGGCCGGGCTTAAAAATCATTATGCCCCAACTCCCTCTAAAATAACGTGCCACTACGCCTTCCGTGCGTGCAGAAGAAAACTGAGTCAGTCAGTTCCTTCAATCCCTCAGAGTTGCTGCCATCCAAAGTGAGTTTCCCGACCTGGACGACAACTTGGTCGAGCAATTCGTTTGCAGCATGAGGGACATTTGCCTCAAGCGGCGGCTGCTCGCTAAAGCGGACATCACCCTGCCTCAAGCTGTTGAGAAGGTTAGGGTGGAGGAGCTGTCAGAGAAGTCGACCATCGAGATGGCCAGGTTCATGCCTTTGCCTCCTCTGCCTTCTCCATGAGCCTGCCTGATCAACAAGCTAGTCCTGCTGCCTGACCCAGAAGACGAAGACCAGGTGGACCACCTGAGAGCCGCTTCTCGGCGGCAACTGCAATCACAAAACTGAGTCGCTGCAGCAGCTGGCGCCTGCCTTGGTTGCGGAAGCAACCATGCCCGGGCGTCCTGTCCCTTCAAAGTGTCTGCGTGCCGCCGCTGCAACAAGAAGGGGCACCTGGCACAAGACTGCCGTGCCACCCTGCCACTTCCTCCGCAGGCCGAGTCACCTCTGCCTTCCTATGGCCCACCTGCCCTGCCGCGGAGCCAGCAACTCCGCCGTCAGCCCGCCTACTTACACGAGTACGCCTGCGCCACGTCCGGCGCATGCACCCTCGCTGGGGGGGAAGAGGTGTTTAGTCCTCATAGTTACAACCGACAGCCAGCAACAGCCAGGCTGCGCCTGATTGGCTATGGTGCGGCGTGGCTGAGCGCAGGCTGTCAGACACGTGGCTATTGGCCTCCCTGCTTGACAGCTCCATACAAATAGCTGTCAAGCAGGGGGAGGTCCCTGTCTACCGCTAACTTGTCTGCTGTACAGTTCTGTTAATAAATTGCTGTTGACTTACCTCAGGAGCCTCCTGCCTCATTCCTTCAGGGAACTTATCAGGTTAAGATGCCGGCGGTGTTGTGGGGCAGGCGATTGAAGCGACTCACGCCCCTCTCCTGGGAGGAAGGCGGTGATTGGAGGGGAGAGTGGTGACGTTGCTTAAAGGAAAAACCCCAGCTATTTCCAGGTTTGTTTAGGTAATTTTATCCTTCTGCCTGCGCTGATGGGCTTTAAACAGTCCATCTTCTGCTCAGCAAGTTTCTCCTTTCCATCTGACAATTAGCTAAGGGGAAGCTACCAACCTAGGGACGACGCCCTCTGCAGCCAACACAATACACAATCTTTTTTTCCTCACCTCTTAGTTGCCCCCTCTTGCCCCCCCCACTCCTCCTTGCCTCTTAGTGCCCCCCTGCCGCCCCCCTTTTCTCTTAGTTCTCTTAGAACTACAAGCCTATGACACAAAGTACATAATCATATATTTCATTCCTTTGTTATGAATATGTCTTACTCTATCTATATGTTTATATGTTTATAGCATATATGTCTATATGCTTTTCCCCAGATGGTAAATGGAAACTGTTTCACATTGCCACCAAATCTGATCGTGTAGGAATATATTCCATCTCATTTTTATTTCCCCTATTCTATATTTCTACTTAGTACAATCAAGATGGTAACAATAAATCAAAATCTAGTGATTGGAGGAATTGGGTTTCCCATTTTCTGCAACAATAGCATTTATTGTTTTGATTATCTGTTCTGGACTTTACAAGGAGACTCTGTGACCAGAATGAAACAGAAGATAAAGGTCTGTGTAATTCAAATCTATTTTCTTTTTCCATTTCAGTTTTAATTACTTTAAATTTGAGGCACTTGGCTATCTCATCTGGACAGGTCTAAATGAACTATAACTGAATCAATAATAGCTTGCTCAGACTATGGTTTGATCTATGAGATACATGGATAGTGACCAGCAGAACAAACTGCAGGTGTAAGAAAGAATTCCCTCTTAAGTAGCCTTTTTTAAAAAAAATCCTTCACTTTAGTGCATAAAGGAAAATCTAAATATAGTACAATATTTTGAATGATCAACCTTTTATATATCCTGTGTCTTTTATTGTCCTACAAGATCAGTCCACACACAAAGCGAGCATCCTTCCACAATCTCTGATGACTTGGTTATGGTTTAAAGCAGAAAAAGGCAGCCTGGTGTTTTCCAGAAATGTTTGGACTACAGCCCTCACGATATTACCTCTGTGTGTGCATGTGTGTGTGTATATATGTGTGCGCATGCATGTGTGCATGTCAGGTATTTATATGTTATGTATGCATTCATTTACACACACAGTGTTAAACTAATCTACAAGAAAAAATACAAGAGCATTAAATAACACTCTTTAAAATGATAAGCATATTTATTAATAGAACGGGGAAAGAAAAAAAGATTCTGGGAATTGTTGAGTTATTACCTGACTTCACTGAAATCCTAGAAACTATTGAACTTCTGGTTTGTGCAGGCTCAGTTTCAATACTTGCATTTAATGCTGAAGAATATCCTTAGAAATGCTGGGTTGCGGATATAATTTTAAATTATTTACTCATGGTAAGCTTATGCTGTGGCATCATTCACTTCAGCAATAGCCTCTAAAATTTCATCCCCACATTAATTTTAGCATGTTTTCTTCCCCATTCCTGAGTTGGAGAAAAATCTATCAACACAAATTGCAGTACTTCCACAGCCTACCTTTACTGCACCTAAACAACATGACTGGGCACAGCAACAACCCAATAACAAACAAAATAACCCTGTAAGAATGTCAAAAAGCAGAAATAGTTCATAGTATTGAGGGGGGAGGACTTAACTGGTCAATATTTATTTTAGAACTCTTCTTCCTTGCATCAATTAAAGCAACCCTAACATTTTTCCTGTGTTTGATTCCTGGCTCTATTTATTGACCTGAGCATTTTAGGATTAACCAGAATAAAATATTACTTTATTTAATAAGGTAAAAAAGTCAAGAATAATATTGTTGATGCTGATTTATCCCCAAAAGTAGAATATTTGTTCAAAGTTTTTCAAAGTAGTTTACAAGTCCAATATTTTTTAAAAATATCTAAAGTATTATGGCACAGGAATTAAATAATCCAGGAACAAAATATAATAAACAAAGGATCAGAGACAACTCTTTCTGATTAAATCTCCAAACCAAGCTTAACTTCATGACATAATCGTCCTATATTCACCTGAACAGAGAAATGCTTGGCATTGCCTTTTTCCAGAATATTTCTTTGACTTCACAGCTGAATCTGTCACTCTGTTGTTTCCTAAATCTTCTACTTAATTGCAAGAGAGAGAGACAGAAGATTTCAAGCCCTATGGTCAAACTTTTTGGGCTCATTCTGTTTAATGTCAGCCATATTGATGTGGATGCTGAGAGTCAAAGTATCAAATAACTGAACGGCTTTACATTACCGTAATCTCTCATAAAGCATAGAAATGATTGTAATATAATATACACATTAAATCTGCATTATGGTAACTTCATACATAAAAAAAACTTTAAGCTCTATGAAAAGTTCATTCATTCAAATGCCAGTTTCAACACATTGATTTAGAAATACGAAGATCTTTGGTAGTCACTTTCTGGTCACAGGAAAATAGACCTAACTTATCCCTTGTTATTTTTTAAGGCGAAAATAGTATTTAATGCCAATTGTTAGCTAGCTGCATTGTCTATGAGCTCCCAGGACCTGTGATACTGAACAGGCCACTATTATCTCTGGCAATATCAGCCATAGGTACTAGTGACATGGCAGGATACAAAATAATTAGACTATGGTCTATTAACCCAAAAGCTCATCTCTAAAAGATAGATACTAGCTATAAAAGCCTACATCAATATGTTTAGTTAACTACTTAGTCCAAGTTTACCTACTCTCTTTTTCTAAATGTACCAAAATCAGTGCTAGCTTTGCCGCTGCCTTGATTGTGTTACTGACAGCATTCTCATCTGATTTTACACTTGAAAAAATATTGATAAACAAGACAGCCTCTAACATTTGGGTCACGTCGGCTGAAATTATGAGTGCAAAGTATCTGGAGAGCACCACATGGGAGAAAATTGCTATAAATATAATAGACATTTTCTATGAAAATCTTCAGGATTTTTTCTATGGCTGGTTTATATACTAATTTCGAATTTATGCTAAGATTGATCTAAAACATATTCAAGTATGGCTTAAGTCATGGCAGGGTATATTCTGAGTCAGATGCTTTTTGATTTGTGCTGTATTCATTCATTCAGCAGAGTCTGCAAAAGAAATGACAGCCATCTGCTCCAAGCAATTTCGCAGTGCAAGCATTACCAAATGGATAAATAATTAGAAAATTCAGCAACAGTTGGTTTTGTTTCAGCTAGGCAACAGTTTGTGCCATTGCTAATCTCCATGGTTCTTATTTCATTTTGCAACTCTCAATTAAAGAAGCTAAACTTAAGGATACTAGAATGCTATCTCTAATATGCTCATGTCACTAACTGGTACTAAATTAAACAGACCTAATTTGCAGATATCACAGTCAAATTGCTGCTACTGCAGATCTCTCTCCGTCTTTCTACAGAGAAGTTGAGTGTTTTCATCTTTATTAAAAACTTTCCTACAGGATAGCAGCATTAAGTTTGTTCACAAGTCTTAAACTAATTTACTTAAACTGAGTAAATTTTCCTCATAGAGTAACAGAGAAGAAGTGCAACAGAGAAGATGAAGCAGCATTCTTTTAATTATGGCCATCTTGGAAATAGAATTGCTCTGTGTTACTTTCATTTTAATGTGATACTGCCTACAACTGATAGCAAGCCACAGAGACCTTTGCTATAATGATTGGTAGTTCAAAACAAATTCCTATTTTGTTTTGGTTACTTAAGGAGCCCTCTGATAAACAGGGATGCAGATGAATGCTGACTGAAATAGATGAGGCTCCTTATGTCCACAGTCGGTGCCAACTTGCTGGGCAAAATATGCCATCTGCATAGGGTGCTATTAAGCAAATTAATGTTGTGGATCTTTTTTCCTTTTGGGGTCAATGATTACTGTAGAAGCAAACAAGGAATCCATTTTCCATACAATGACAATTGGCAAGAAAAATGGTAGCAATCACCTAGCACCCAAGCCATTTATCATCTATGCCATTGTATCACCAAGTTTTCCCTGTCTCCACTTCTGTTCAAAGACCAGTGTGCACTATGAGATATTCCTCTTTGGAAGCAGATGTTTATGAGTTGATTGAGTTCTTTGCCTTTGCCTAGAAGAAGAAAAGTGCCCAAGATGTGGCTAGGAAAGGTTTGTTATAGGATGGATAAGCATGCTCTAAGTCCTGTGCCTTAAACAATTGCCACTTTGCAGTCCTCAGAAATGTAACTTTTCTGTTGCAGCATATGCCCTATGGAACACCTTTCCTCTTCATTTCTAGCAGCCCTCGTCCTTTTAACCATCCATAAAGCACTTAAAATCTGGCTTTTCCGCCAAGCACAGTGATAGTATGGAATCCGAGAGGAAGGAGAGTGTTTGCATTAGAAGGTTTGAGTGTGGCATCTGGCTTTTCTGGTTTTGGCTCTCCCCGGCCCTCCTCCCTATTTTTACTGGTTGTACATATTGTTTCATCCTTTAGTTGTGGGATGCCCAGAGTTCAGTTTTAAGACAAGTTGCCATAAAGTGTTTTAACTAAATAAATAAAATGAAGAAATGATTCCCTTTGAAGCTCAGGAATTTGAAAATAAGAGCCCATTGAATCTTCTATTTGATACATTAAATACTGTATTATGTTCATATTTTCATGAAAATAAGTTTTCCAGTTAGGATTATAGAGGGTGGAGACACATACTTTCCAAACATGAATATCTGTGGCTTAATGGTGAACTGCTGCCTCATTCCAGCTGACCCATTCCATCGGGCCATTTACTGAATGCAAGAAAACCAAAGTTCTTTTTCCACACAAAGAAGTTATTATCACTTATATATTTACTCAGCCCAAGCTCTGCAGGAGTCCAATGAGAAAGATTAATTCTCAATGTATCTTACATAGAAAACTATATCAGCTGAAGCATCATGAATATACGGAAGTTATCAGAATTCCTTGCTGGGTTTCACGAAAGCATTCTCGCTATCAGTATTCAATTCTTTGTTTTTTTTCTTCCCCTAAGTAAGTAGCACCTGCTTCAGGATTATAATTTTCTAATAGCACTAATGACATCCTTTATACAATTAGATTGATATAATAAGTACTGATATAATAGATACTGTATACAGGGACTTTGCTAATCCTGAATTCTTTAAATTAGATTCTGGTGATCGAGAGATTCTGACTGCATCTTCTATGGTAGTGGTCTCCAACCTTGGCAACTTTAAGACCTGTGGACTTCAACTCCCAGAGTTCCTCAGCCAGCAAAGCAAAGCTGGCTGAGGAACTCTGGGAGTTGAAGTCCACAGGTCTTAAAGTTGCCAAGGTTGGAGACCACTGTTCTATGGCAGAGAATGAACCAACACCCAAAAAGGATCAATACGTATTGCCCTGGTAATTCTATGTGTCAAAAATGCAGGGCAAAGAGAATATGTGTGGATTTAGATTCTCCCAATAAACAACGAGTAGCAAGTTTAAAATCACCAAAAGAAATCATTGGAGAATACAGTGACTTGGAAATCATTGGAGAATATAAAGGCTAATTTTTCCTCACTGCTGACTGCCACCAGTTTTGCAGTTTGATCCTGACTCAAGGCTCAAGGTTGACTCAGCCTTCCATCCTTCTGAGGTAGGTAAAATGAGGACCAAGTTGTTTGAGGACAATATGGTGATTCTGTAAATCGCTTAGAGAGAGCTGTAAAGCACTGTGAAGCAGTGTATAAGTCTAAGTGTTACTGCTATTGCTATTTATTTTGCATTTTCAGATACTAGTTGATATGAATAAATAGAAATTCTCTCACAGTTCAAACAGAAACACAATACATCTCATCTTAGTGGTGAAGACTGTGATCTGCTGACCTATGTGCCTGCTCAATCTGCTGTGCAGCTGTGGTTTATAGGCAGCTTCAAGGTCCCAGCCACTCAACTGCATATTCTCATTGTTCTTGGTAACAGCTCTTCAAACAGCAGGGAGAAAAGAAAAGATAAAACAGGGGAACAGAAGGTAGTTGTGACACTATTCCTATATCTTAGGGTAATTTCGAATGGATGATCCAGGATTCCAGAATTTAATGATTAGGTAAAAGAAATGATTTGCTCCCTCTCACCCCAAATCAAATTCCTAAAATGAAAAAAGCAGGGAGTTACAAAGAGCGATTTCTTTATGGGGAAAGGCTACAAATATTTTTCATTCCCATACTGAAAAAAGATCAGACACCACATCAGATTCTTGAGTTTAAAGTGCATGTCTTTGTCTGGAACTCCAGTTGAGAGTTTCCATACAAAGATTCCATGCTCTTGAAGCCAGATCAACTTGACATAGAGGAAGGTTTCACAGGGGAGTGACAGAGTGGGTCACATATGGCTAATATGTGACTGTTTTCAGCTTTCTTATGTAATAATAGCATATACTCAGTCTTTTTCTAAAAGGTCTTTTTTAATTCTTCCTGGGTCCCTCTTTTCTGGGAGGAAGCCTTGCTTTGGTAAGGCAAAAAGAAAAAAGAAAAAAGAAACTGGACAAGTATGTTCACTGTAAACAGATTGCCAATAATGGATCAGGACAGTAGTTTTTTCAATAATTTGCAATGTTACAAACATATGAGGCAATCCCATAAAGAAGACAGGAAATAACTATCTAAGTTTATTGCAATATATTTTAACTATTGTAACTATGTTGATATTATTACAGTATAATTTAGCACAAATTTTATTAGGTGTTACATTAAATAACTGCAAGAGAAGGCTGGTTGGGTTTTTTTCCCTTTGATATATTTCTTTTAAGGACATTTTAAAAGTCATAAACAGCTGGATGGATGGATGGATGGATGGATGGATGGATGGATGGATGGATGGATGGATATGGAAGGAAGGAAGGAAGGAAGGAAGGAAGAAAGAAAGAAAGAAAGAAAGAAAGAAAGAAAGGCTGAACAGACAAATAGACAGATGCTATACTTTAAACTGAAATTCCAAAGCAAATATTATGCCCACAATTTCAGTTTAGGGAGTGATTTAAAAAAAATCAAATAACATTAGCAATTGCTTTTTCATGGTTTTCAATTACCTTTCTTCATTATTTATAAAAGAAAATCACTTAGAAGAGTAAAAATAATTTTCCTTTCCCTATTGATTTTTTCCTTTACTAGAAAATTATATTATATTTTCTCTATTTTTGATAGCTCCCTCATGATTGCAATTGTGTCTGGTTTGTTTGTTTGTTTGTTTGTTTGTATCATTGGCTTTGGGAATCTCTGCTACATGATGTGGTGATGCTATGGATACAATGAACTTCTAAAGGCATATTTCTGTAACTGTGACTGATTTGTGTTCCTATAATTGGTTAAGTTCTAAGTCTTTGTGCCTATATTTCTTCTATGTCATGTAACTATAATTCCATAATATGCAAGCTTTCATTGAGCATCTGTATGTCTCTTTCACACAAATATTTTTGTTTTTTTCTATGTCAAAATGATAAACTATAACTCTAGACATAGCATGACTTTGTCACATGAATGTCACTTTGAATACATGCAATTTATAGTCAGGGGTATGAGGAAGAATCTTGGTAATTACTAAGATATTGTCAGGTTTTTCTTCCAGAAAACTTGTGTAAATATCTTTGGTCAGATGCAAATAGAAGTATTCAGGCTGCAGGAAATTATTTCATTATAAATAACATACTAATAGTATGGGGGAGTAAATACAATATAGAATAATAAGTCCAGATTTATCATTTCTCAATAATAAATCTTTATTTTCCTGAAAGCAAATGGACAAAAATGATTAGTGAAGAGATAATAAATATCTGCCACTGATAGGAAACACCTTATTTGTTTCAATATCTACAATACAATAAGTAGTATAGTTTAAAAGAAATTACAAAAATAAGGTGAAACAGTCAGAGATTTCATTGAATTTGAAATGCTTTTAACATAAAAACCAAAACACTTATTTGTAAGGTTTACTAAAGTCTGAGTTATAAACAAGTCAAAGATTATATGATTAAATGGATGCAGAATTAAAACTAGGTAGTAAATATGCAACAATGGGTATATCACTGGGAATTAAATATAAAATATAGTGTGGAATTGAATTTTTTCATTCAAGAAAACAAGCCATCTTTCCCTGGTTTATTAGTCCAGTGTTGGTTGCCAAAATACTGTAGATAATTCAAATTCAAGACATTGGTGGAAGTGAAATAATCAGATTAGATCATTTTTAATGGTGGCATGATCATAAAGCTCAACAATTCTGGAAGATAATTCACTGCAGAATGAAACAGATTTTAAATATCAACTTTTCTTTCTGATCAGCTTTTTTCCCCATTAAGCCTTTAAAGTATACAGAGTTGTTTCTATACATGATATGAGTTGTTAGGATACTCCATTTTTCTTTCAGGAAATTGCACATAATACCTTCTTTAGAAAAATGGCAAACTAAACTATAGCAGTAGGCACTGATGTCAATAATAACTTTGAATTATTGAAAAATGTTTTTGATTTGATTTTTTTTTTTTTGATTTTATTTAGCATTTATAGGCCGCCCTTTTCCCTGAGGGGACTCAGGGCGGCTTACAATAGTAAGGGAGGGGAGTGAAGACAAATATAGAAAAAAAAATGTGAAATAACTAAAAAATACTAAAACACAACATTCACTCAGCATTCGGGAGGGGCAAGAAAATTTATCCCCAGGCCTGATGGGCTAGCCAGATCTTAAGGGCTGTACGGAAGGCCTGGACTGTGGTCAGGGTACGAATCTCCACGGGGAGATTGTTCCATAGCGTCGGAGCAACAACTGAGAAGGCTCTCCTCCGGGTAGTCGCCAGTCGGCACTGGCTGGCGGATGGAATACGGAGGAGGCCCGCTCTATGCGATCTGATGGGACGCAGGGAGGTTATTGGCAGAAGGCGGTCTCTCAAATAGTCAGATCCACTACCATGGAGCGCTTTATGGGTGGTAAGTAAGACCTTGAATTGCACCCGGAGATCTACAGGCAGCCAGCGCAGCTCGCGGAGGATAGGTGTTATGCGGGCGAACCGAGGTGCGCCCACAATCACTCGCGCGGCCGCGTTCTGTACTAGCTGAAGTCTCCGGGTGCTCTTCAAGGGCAGCCCCATGTAGAGCACGTTGCAGTATTCCAGCTTAGAGATCACAAGGGCTCGAGTGACTGTCGTGAGAGCCTCCCGATTCAGGTAGGGCCGCAACTGGCGCACCAGGCGAACCTGGGCAAATGCCCCCCTGGTCACAGCCGATAGATGGTGATCAAAACTCAGCTGTGGATCCAGGAGGACTCCCAAGTTGCGGACCCTATCTGAGGGGTATAAATTTTGTCCCCCCAGCCTGATTGATGGTACGGTGGTCAAATTATTGGGAGGAAAACACAACAGCCACTCGGTCTTGTCTGGGTTGAGCACCAGTTTGTTTGCTCTCATCCAGTCTTTAACAGCTTCCAGGCCCTGGTTCATCACGTCCACCGCTTCATTGAGTTGGCACGGGGCGGACAGATACAATTGAGTATCGTCCGCATATTGATGATACTTTATCCCGTGCCTTCGGATGATCTCGCCCAGCGGTTTCATGTATATGTTGAATAGGAGGGGGGACAAGACCGACCCCTGTGGCACCCCATATGTTAGGGGCCTCGGGGACGATCTCTGCCCACCCACCAACACCGACTGCGACCTGTCCGAGAGGTAGGAGGAGAACCACTGCAAAACAGTGCCGCCCACTCCCACCTCCCGCAGTCGTCGCAGAAGGATACCATGGTCGATGGTATCGAAAGCCGCTGAGAGGTCAAGGAGAACCAGGATGGATGCAAAGCCTCCATCCCTAGCTCTCCAGAGATCATCGGTCAATGCGACCAAAGCGGTTTCTGTGCTGTAACCTGGTCGGAAGCCGGACTGGAAGGGGTCAAGATAGTTTGCTTCCTCCAAGGTACGCTGAAGCTGGAGGGCCACCACTTTCTCAACAACCTTCCCCACATAGGGAAGGTTGGAGACTGGACGGTAGTTATTAAGAATAGCTGGATCCAAAGACGGTTTCTTCAGAAGGGGCCTCACCACCGCTGCCTTAAGCTCGGTGGGAAATGTGGTTTAATTTAATGTCTATGATTCTATAATGTCTATAATTCTGTACATCAAGTTGTACTATATCTGAAATTTGGGTTTCTTTTAATAGAAGCCTTAAATAATAGAATAGATTTGTTTTAAGAACATGCTTTTTCAATTTAGATAAAAACTTCTATTGGTTGTTTATTCTGGTTGATGATTCTTATTATATTGGCTGCCTTTGCTAATAATTTATTACTGATTTGTTTTTGGCAATGGTTTCAAAGTGCTAAGTTGATATAAGATCATATTTATATGGAGTACTAATCTAAGTTTTGAAAATTCTTATCCGTTTTATGGAGCTTTAAAAGTGATTTAAAGCTGCATATAATAGATAAAAAATGCAGTCCTTAGATTAGTACAACATAGTACTCTTTTTTGTTACTTTGTTTTTTCTTTTTCTTAGTTGTACTTTGAAATATCTATTAAAGTAAAATCAATTGTCATGAAAAAATAGCAATTGTTAGACATTTTTTTCTGTAAAATGAACATGGAATCATCCTCAACTATTCAGAGTTAATTACCATATTATTTGTTGGGATCTTGGACATCTAATAAAGTATTCTCAGTATTCTTTCATATCATTCTCATTCTTTCTTTCATATCAGCTGGTCAATAGAATGGACTTAATACAAGACAAATCATTAATTAATCACATTTGTGAAATCATAGTGCAATAAAGTGCTATATCTAGAGAACAAGAGATGGCACAGTGATCAGAATGTTAGTCAAAGACCAGGAAGATACAAGTTTCCAATCAGCCATAAAATTTATTGAGTAGTTATTTTCTTTTTGTCTATTTGTCTATCTCTCTTTCCCTTCTTTCGCATCCTTCTCCTCCTCCTTCTCCTCTATCTTTTTCTCTCTGTCTTGTCATCCTAATTTAGCTCATACAATTGTTGTGAGGGTGAATTTTAGCTGAGAATCTCATGCATATCCTTATTATTCATGGAAGGAAGACAGTAGATAAACATACAAAGTGTTTATTTGATAGTGTTTTTTTAAAGGATAGATGGTTTGACCATGCCAACTGAAAGTAGCATGTGTAAGCAGAATTTGAGGTGATTCTTCCATGAAAATTGCATTATCTGTCCTTGAACAATCCTGTGGTGATTGTAAAGACTGACATGAGTAGCTCACTTTTTCCAAAAAGGCTAATTTTCTCACAAGGTTCTTGGGATTTCTTGTGTCCTGGGTGATCAAGCATATTTGTAAATATATCAGTGAATCAATATATGAAATAGTTTGTCCTGTTGCAAGGACAATATCTGTCTCATGAATATATATATATACAAAACAATATATACATACAACATATATGTTCTGACCCCCTCCTCCATCCAGTAACGAATGTCAAGACAAGCTTAACTGGAATGTACGTTATTAGCAAGACACCAAAACCTCAGTGGCTGAAAGCCAAGCATAACAACAGATAAGGAACTTGGCAGCAACTCAGACAAGCCTCGGCAGCAATCCAGCCTGCCAAGCTAGTACAAAAGTTCTCCTACTTTTAGTCAATGTGTTGACTTCTGCAAGAGGGGCATGTGCACAAGCAGTCTTTTTATAGTTTGGACAGGAGCCTAATGACCACCAGCTGAGTGCAATTACCTCCTGTAACTGTGCAACTGTTCCTGATGCCTAGTAGCTCTTCGGTGCCGTGTATCCAGGAATAACTCACTGCCAGCATCCGGCTTACTCTCCCTTGTCTCCTCCCCACTGGTCCAAGGCTCAGGTGCCTCCTGGTGGCCTACCAGCCTCTCTGTGCCCTGTTCGGAGTCAGAACCCTGTCCAGGGTCCTCCACATCCTCCAGAGCTGACTCGTAGGGCCCCTCGCTGTCGGAGTCTGGTGGCAGCTCCAACGGCTCCTGCTGGGCCATAACACACACACACACACACACACACACACACACAGACACACACACACACACACACACATATACAAATGTAAGAAAAGCACAAATACAACATATATATATATGTATGTATGTATATGTATATGTATATGTATATGTATATGTATATGTATATGTATATGTATATGTATATGTATATGTATATGTATATGTATATGTATATGTATATGTATATGTATATGTATATGTATATGTATATGTATATGTATATGTATATGTATATGTATATGTATATGTACGTGGCACGACAAAACCGCGCTACGCAAAATAGCGGAGATTAAATCGCGTCACTAAAGTCGCGACGTCATCATCGCGCGTCATCACCGCGGGGACAACAGCGTGGTGACAGAAGGGCGTTCTACATGCTTCGTTCTTTGCCTCCAAAGGTAGCCCTCCTCCTCCAGCTGACAGCGGCTGCAGGCACAGGGCAAAGCGGGCTGCCCAGCAGCAGCAGCCCGCGGGAAGGGTCCAGCTCAGCCACGGGGGGCAGCAGGAAGCCCGCGGGGGGCCCGAGCAGGGCCGCTGACGCTGGCGGCGGAGGAGGACGCAGCAGCGGCAGCAGCTGAGGCTCTCCCGGGGCCGGCGAAGCGGGCTTGCCCGGCAGAGGCAGGCCGCCCTCTTCTTCCTCAACAACATCTCCTTGGATGGGCGGCCGCTGCCACCGGGCAAGCCCGCTTCGCTGGCTCCGGGAGAGCCTCAGCCGCCGCCCGCCCTGCCTCTTCCTCCGGGGGAGGCGCCGGCGGCGGAGGCCGCCCGTCCAAGGAGATGTTGTTGAGGAAGAAGAGGGCAGCCTGCCTCCGCCGGGCAAGCCCGCTTCGCCGGCCCGGGAGAGCCTCAGCCGCCGCCGCTGCCGTGTCCTCCTCCGCTTCCTGCTGCCCCCCGCGGCTGAGCTGGACCCTTCCCGCGGGCTGCTGCTGCTGGGCAGCCCGCTTTGCCCCGTGCCCGCTGCCGCTGTCAGCTGGAGGAGGAGGGCTACATTTGGAGGCAAAGAACGAAGCATGTAGAACGCCCTTCTGTCACCGCGCTGTTGTCGCGGCGGTAGGGTCGTTTTTTTCTTAGCGCTTCGGACGCCGCGGATTTGCCTCCGCACTTATGTCGGCGCGGATAAGGGCATCGCGGTTTTGTGGTGGAACCGTATATGTATATGTATATGTATATGTATATGTATATGTATATGTATATGTATATGTATATGTATATGTATATGTATATGTATATGTATATGTATATGTATATGTATATGTATATGTATATGTATATGTATATGTATATGTATATGTATATGTATATGTATATGTATATGTATATGTATATGTATATGTATATGTATATGTATATGTATACAAAACAACAATGGACACACAGCCAGCACCAATCAGCACCAATATACCAATCATGATACAACCACACAACCAATCATTCCACTTACTGAAACAAAGCCAGCACTCTACACACCCTCACCAAGATTTATAGAAAGACAGCAGCTCCAAACACATTTTAAGCCCAAAACCCAGCCTGAAGATGGCGAGTGAGACCTCGCTGAAACATTGCCAAGACAATCTCGATCTTACACGGAAAGATTGGTTGTATCATGATTGGTAGATTGGTGCTGATTAGTGCTAGCTATGTGTCCATTGTTGTTTCATGTTGTAAAGGCCTGGGTGGTGGTGGGACTCGTTTGTTGACTAGGACTGGTTTCCAGATGTCTGGTAGGCAGAAGTTATCATCACGTTTATTCCTGTTGTGGGGGTGTTTCTCTATTTCGATAGCTTCCATATAATTATTCTCTTGCTGAAACTTCTTCTAAGTGGTATTTGAGTTCCTTCAAACCTTACAGACCTAGGCTTTCCTTAAGGTTTTTTTTTCTGAGAAACAGTATTTACTGTGAATTTCTTCACATTAGAGTTCTCTGCATCACTTAACAGGCTCAGAATGCTTTTATAGCTGTGAAAGCACAACTCACTCAGTTGAACTACTGCATCTGATGCAATGGAACCAATTATTTAAGAGGAAAACTACCAACAGCCCAGTGACTCTGGATGCATAATGTACAAATCTCTCTTTTTTATATTCCCACAATTTTTCACAGCATTCAGTTTGGATGTGAAATAGGTGTTTTGTAGATACACATATATGTAGAGACTGCAGTGAAATTTCCTCCCATCTTAACCTGCTTAAGTCTTCCACTAGTACCATCCTTTTACCATATTAATAGAAATGTTTAACACTGTAAGCCTTAATAATGTAACTATAATGAATCATTAGAAATAACATTTGCTAATTACCTTGTTCGTTCTTGTAAGGACTCAATGTGAGCTGTCCTTGAATCCTCCATCAAAATTACATACAGAAGAAACCAAAGCAACTTAATTCTACTGATTGCTTTCCCCCCTTCTCCAGCAATTTACCAGTTGTACACCTTTAACATGCTGCTCAGACATAAGATCACAGGACTTATTCTGGAAGCTACCCTTCCAGGTAAATAGCTAAAAAGCAGGATTCTTAGTGTCCCTTTGAATATTAAGATTGACTGAATAAGCCTATAGTTGTCTGTTACCAATAGCCTTACTTTGTTCAATATCACCTACTCCTTGATAGGTGGGTATAGGACTCCAACCAGTCTAAAGTATACAAAAGAACAAATAAATGTTTATTAAATGAAGCAAGGCTTGCTTTTGAATAAATGTAGTTAACAATTGCTACACAAAATGATATTCTTCAAAACAATGAAAGAACAGTGGAGCAATATGCTGGCAATAATGAACAGATGAGGAGGAAAAGGAATGATGGTGTAGTCTAGCTACAAAATATAGAGAACTGCCTTATATTTATCCATATCATTCCTACATACAGCTCAATATTGTCTTCACATTGAATATATCATATCACATCATTTGGCTGTGGACAGTATGGCTGATGGAACTACAGCAATTTTACTTCACATTTCCTACTAAGCTGTTGGTATGTGTGGTCATCAATAAATCTTGGCATCAGGAATATGGAAGCCTAAAGTAACACTGCGGGAAGAGGTTGGAAGCCCCATGACTCCCACATCTCACACCTCTGTTTCATAGTGCAACTCAGTCCATCCTTTTTCCACAAGAATTTCGGTGCTACTCACCCATTCTTGAATTGGCACAAAACAACCCCAGGATCATATTTGTAGACCATTGCTCATTTATATCCTACCTCATCTATTGAGAGTCACTTTCAAGTGTGTTATGCTGATCTATGAGTATGCCAGTCATTATTGGCAAAATGATCCATTCTCTTCTTTGACCTTTCAGCACCTCACATTCATATGTCAAGGTAATTCAAGAATGGGAATTCAGTTTCTGTATGCTGTTTGTCTGCTCAGATCACATTTGTGCATCTCCTAAGCTGAACAAAAATGTTAGGAAAAGACCAGAAATAATGTGAAAAGAAGAAAAAAAAAGACAGACTGTGCTATGACTATGGAACTATCAAGTCCTACAGATCAGGAGAACCTAAACTAATCCCTGCTGACCTGGAGTATAGGATGCAGAGAGTGACTAAAACTGATGAATACAGAAAACTGGCAAATCTGCAAATAAGCAACAAAAGCCAATTTAAATCCCACGTTATTTTCAGGACATTACAAGCTTGCTGCCATCTAATGGTAAAGATATATTTCAAAATACAATTAAAGTGGGAAAATACAAAAATGCTGCTTCTTGTTCTACAGGAGGTCTTGTCATTTCAGAATACAACTAAAATGGAATGGGGTTTTTTTTTTTTTCCATTCATGATCCCTGCAGCAAGATTGTATGCACAAAGATTCAGCATTACCGACAATGGAGGAATGGTTGATGAAGATGAGGGAACTTACAGAAATGGCTAAATTGACTCTGGTCAGAGAAAAGACAATATTTACATACGTAATGCTCACTGAAAAATCCCCTATGGTATTTTTGCATAAAATAGAAAAAAAATGAATGTATAATTTATGGTTTTCGAGGTTCAAGGTTCGAGGTTCATTTTATTTATATGCCGCCCTATTCCCAGCGGGACTCAGGGTGGCGCACAAACCCAAGGAGGGAAGGGAAACACAAAAACTATGACAAAAAATACAGGGCATTTAAAACAACCAACAGCCACACGATTCGAGAGGGGAAGGGAACTCATCCACCCCAGGCCTGCCGACAGAGCGAGGTTTTAATGGCTTTTCGGAAGGCCTGGAGAGAGGTGAGGGTCCGAATCTCTGCGGGGAGCTCGTTCCAAAGGGCCGGAGCAGCCACAGAGAAGGCCCTCCCCCGGGTAGTGGCCAGATGATATTGGCTAGTAGACGGAACCCGGAGGAGGCCTAATCTGTGTGATCTAATGGGTCTTTGGGAGGTAATTGGCAGCAGATAAGCAGGTTTTGATAATTAGACAAGATAAATTATAGAAGGAAGAAAGTTACGGTGTAACCATAAAGTAAAAGGTAAATTAAGGATTGTACTTAATAGCTACTATAAAGAAGATCAGAAGCTATTTCTTTCAATCTCTTTTTTCATTCTTTTATATTTTTATTTTTCACTCTTTCTGGCATTTTTAGCTTTCTCTTTGATTATTTTTCTTTTGTTTTTATAACATATATTAGTTTGTATTAGTCTATCATTCTTTTTATAAATCCTCAAAGAAAATTACATTAAAAATGGAATGGACTCATATAATCACTCTTGTTCCTCAAATAAAATTAAAAAGTTCTGGTCTCTTGTCCTCTACTTTGTTGGAAATCTAGAGAGAAGATAGTCATTGACAGAGGTGATAGATATGAAAGACATTTAAGTATTGAAGTACTAATGGAGCAAGCAATTGCTCAAAGAGAAATGGCTCACTGACAAGGAAAGCGACAGCACAGTTAGACACGAGCTCAAAAATAGCCCAGTTGATAGTAACAGACTTTGAGAAGGAATTGTATCAAACAAGAATCCCCTCACGCTTCCTTACATACCTTCCTCTCTGGCTGGCCTCATAAATATTTATTTGCTTCCAATATAGGAGAATAGTTGTAGCTCAGGGTTGAAATCAGTGGTGTTACCTAGTTAATAAAATCTAAAAAACCAAGCTCCTAAAGCACCAAGGCGCTCTCATTTATTTATTTGTTTGTTTGTTTGTTTATCAAATGTATATAACCACCCATCTCACTGAAAAAGTAATCGTCGAAATGGGAAAATTCTTTCCTCTTGACATGTGTGTGCGCGCACACTCACACACACGCATTATTCACTACCACCTGTCACTTGGACCACTGGAGAGGTAGCCAAACCTCCCAACTAAGACATTCATCTATATAAGGAGAGCAACTGGTAGTTGGTTTTTCTGCTGGCAGGTTATGCTTGGTGGGAGAAGAAATGAAGCTAGGGGATTTCATCAATCTCTCCACTTAACTTGACTCAAAATAAATATGGACAGCACAATAAACTGGGTCCAGTAGCGTGGCAGAATAGGGATTGGCAAAGGGGGTAGCCTATATTGACATAGTACTTTTCTACCAACTAAAGAGCTGGTGGATAGCTTTTTAACTTGACCGTCAGAGCTCTCTGAGAGGAGCAATATCTCATCAATGAAAGCCAGTGAAGAGCAACATTCTTAAGAATTGTATGCATGAATAACTATGTAGCACAAGCACATATGGCATTCTATTGTGACTTTTGAGGCAGCAAAGAGAAATAAAACATTGGGATCTTTTGCGTACTTGGAAAGAGATGGGTAGCAACAAGTTCATCTGTAGTTAGCTGAAAATATTCATCCAAAGCGGACTTCTTTATCTCTCAGCATAGGCAATACTTTATTAGCATCTTCCACAGTAATCTCAGCCGAAGTGAAGGGGGAGAAGTGTCAGATCAAAAGGCGGAGTTTGAAAGAAAGGGGTTAAGCAGGTTGCTGGGATTCTAATGATTGCTTTTCTCATTCTCTGGGTGTCACACACAACATCTCTAAGCTCCGGAGAGACCATAAGCCACACAAATAGCCATATTTGTTAACATTCATATGACTCTTTCGTCTGAGATGTATTTCCTTGAGTAGATCACAATGAAGAATTTCTTTTAATGGGGATCAACAGGGGAAAAACAACTATAGGGACACTCTCTCTCTCTCTCTCTCTCACTCACTCACTCACTCACTCGCACTCCCTCTCCCTTTCTCCCTCTAAACCTTTTACACTGCAGTTGAACAAGCCTCTGGATAAAGACTTTATCCCAAAAAAAAAACCCTCTTTAAAGTTATTTCAAATTTCTCTGCAAGGCTTTCAGAAATCTGTTTGTTTGAGGGCAGAATTAGATGTGACCGGCGTTTTATTGTGACATAAAACCATATTTCTTCCCTGGAAGATTAAAAAATAAAATCGGTTAATAAGAAAAGCTGTCAGCAACAGAAAATGGCTGACATAATCCGTTTATCCTCCGAGCAATAAAGATATTGGTCCTTGGGAGTCTATCCTCTCTCTCATGTTATTTCGCCCAAAACATTATCTTCCCAGCATTCTGATGGATTAAGAAGTCATATGGGAGATAGCAGGGAAATGACAGATACAAAAAAAATATCCTTTCATTTCCCCTCCTCCCTGCTCTCTCTCTTTTTCTTTCTAACCTCTCCTTCCCCTCACCTCTCTTTCTCCCTCTCTCTTTCCATGTCCCTTTGGAAAAGTGGTGAATCTATTTATTCCCAGAATTCCAAAGCCCTGTAATAATCCTTATGGTTTAAACCCAAAGTACCATAGCAACTGTTTGTGCCTTATGTGCAGTCACAGAAGACTGACACGGTACAGCCAGATAGAGGTTTAACAACTCATATGTGTAATTAAACAGTGCATTTAAAAATGTTCAGGTTTATCCATCCCTTTTCCAGAAACCTCCACTATCCATGTCTCTAAAAAGCAGAATAAAATAAGGCATTTTTAAAAAGAAAATGCCCCTTTTTTCCTAACCAAAAAAGCAAATTATTGATGGATGCAAGAAATAATTTTTTTAAGGTTAGATTTACTAGTATTTGTGCGCAGCATTTAGGGAAAAAACTCTGTTGAAGGTGTAAAGTTGCTTTTTGTTCTGAGAAAATTAGATTTATTGCATGTTATTTGTTGCCAGCTCTTGATTCCATGCCTATTCTGCAAAAAAATGTTCTAGTTAACATGTTCGTCAGTTCTGTTGTGATTTCTGTTCCTGTGGAAGTTATGACTCTAAAGATACTTGACATTGATCATCATCACCATTAGCAATATATTTAGATTAACAATAGCAAGAACATGAAAGGGATCTTACATGAAAGTACAGCAGGGTCCTTTCTGATTTGAAAATTTTCAGCACACAGCCTTTCTTCAAAAACATACATTGCAGAATGTATAATCTTCTGTTTTTAGAGATACTTACAAAGCCCTGTCTTTTTTCACTTTTCCAATGCAATGTCTACATTTGGCCATCCTACTGTACCTCGTGCATTACAATATCATAGATATGCTGATGATATCCAGCTTTAAATGTGATGAGGTTATTATATCCATACTCCACCAATGCCATATTGATACTTTCATTTGGGAAACATGAGTTCCTGAACTTCTGCCTTATTATAACCAAACTGCTGTTGTTAACACCAGCAAAGTATTTTGGAGAAATCTGTTTAGGATAATGTCCCAAAGGTAATTGGACACTCTTTAGTTGCCTCTTGAAAAAAGCACCTTTGCAACTACCTTAACCTGGATGATTGGGAATCTCCATAGACATTTAGGATTATGTCCAGATCTCAAGATGCAAGTGTAATCTTGAACTAATTTCTCATCTTAAGAAGTGCTATGGTCCAGACTGCTTCTATTAAGTGAGAAAACACTTTCAGATCTGCACATATCTCTGTGATGCCAGTCTCACTAAGGTCATGCATGGACCAGTGTAATTTACTATTTGGTAGCTTCACTTTAAACCAATCAGCAACTTTAGGCAGTACAGAATATTTAGCAATATGGTTGATTTAAAAGCTTCCAAAATCCTGTTATGTCATCTTCATGCTTCAGGACCTTGTGCCATGTTTTGTTCTTGGGTATATGCTTCAAATTTTAACTGACTGAACATAAAGCTCTTTATGACTTGGCTCTGTATAATTGGCTGATTATCTTATACTTACATCATGTCTTGCACATGACATCTGGTGCAGTTGTAAGAGAAATATGCTGTGGTTATCTCATGGAACTAGCTAGAGTGGACCGAAGTTTGGACCTTCTCAATGGCAAGTCCAGGCTAGAGAATTCTTTCCCCCTTGGAAGCTATGAAGGTTCTCCCAGTTGTAATGCAATTATTGCACTTAGTTATTTTATTACTCAGTTTTGACTGTGAAATGTCTAAACCCATGAAAGGCTGGTTGTTATAGAAATATCTAAATAAAAATAAATAAATAAGATTTTTTAAAATTTGCAATTAGCTAACAGTGACCAAACAGTACGACAGTAGTCTGGTAATCATACTTGCAAGTTTTTTCATCATTAATAATCACTTCCATGGTCATGTGGCCAGCATATCTAAACACCGAGGTGCACCGAATGCTGTTTCCTTCCTCTTTATCTATAGAAGAACAACAAAGATGATTCGAGGACTGGAGGCTAAAACATATAAAGAAGAGTTGCTGGAATTAGATCTGTCTAGTTTAATAAAAAGGACTAGGGGTGACATGATAGCAGTGTTCCAATATTTGAGGGGCAGCCACAAAGAAGAGTGGGTCAACCTACTCTCCAAAGCACCTGAGGGCAGGACAAGAATAGCAATAGCAATAGCAGTTAGACTTATATACCGTTTCATAGGGCTTTCAGCCCTCTCTAAGCGGTTTACAGAGTCAGCATATCGCCCCCACAGTCTGGGTCCTCATTTTACCCACCTTGGAAGGATGGAAGGCTGAGTCAACCCTGAGCCGGTGAGATTTGAACCGCCGAACTGCAGATAACAGTCAGCTGAAGTGGCTGCAGTACAGCACTCTAACCACTGCGCCACCTCCGCTCTTACAATAGATGAAAACTAATCAATAGATGGAAACTAATCAAGGAGAGAAGCAACACGGAGCTAAGGAGAAATTTCCTGACAGAACAATTAATCAGTGGAACAACTTTCCTCCAGGATTTGTAAATGCTCCAACACTGGAAGTTTTTAAGAAGAGATTGGCTAATCATTTTCTCTGAAATGGCATAAGCAGGGGGCTGGACTAGAAGACCTCCAAGGTCCCTTCCACTCTTGTTAGTCTATATTCTATAATCACTAAATATAGGAAGTCCTTAAAATTGTCAATCTTAGAATAGTTATAATTTGTAAACCAATCGAAAGTTTTAAAATCACTCTTAATCATAATTCTTTGTATTAACCAAGCCTTGTACTAGCAGTAAAATAAAACAATCCTAGCCTGTTAAATCATGAGTTTCACCTACTTCAAGAGTTAAACAGGCCCTGGTTAAATTGGTGTCTTTTGCACACATGTCTACATGTTCCAGTGATCCCAAAAGCACTAGCTTTTAACTAATCTTTTAAAATATGGTATTTCTAATTGTGCTAAATATAAACATCATATTTAGTGTCACAACCAAGGTAATACTAAACTTCACATCTCAAGGAAGCCATAGTGAGGTTAAAGCATTTAGTCAATATTATGGTTTAAGGGTGCATCTGTCTAGAAGTTAACTAATTTTAAGGGATTTCCATAATCTTATGCATTTTATTCAGAGGTTAATCTAACTCTATTTAGTGAGGCTTCTTCTCAGATGCCTCCAGAAGTGATTACAACTCCAATTCTCTGCCAGACTGTTGTCAAGGAAAAGCAAAGGAAACTAATCCTAACAATAGACTTCAGTGACAATGATGGGGAAACCAAACAGAAGGGAGAAGAGAAAATGTCAGGAAAGCCAATCACAGTTTTTATTCATATTGAATTCATCCTCCTTTCTGAATAGTATACCAAGGCTATACCATGTAAAAAATTATGGGTCTGAGACAAAGAAATCAATACAATTAAGATATTTGATCTAATTTTCTATTGACTCTAATCAATAGAGTCAAGATATTTGATCAAAATTTGATCTAACAGCATTTTCATTTAAATTAATTAAATATATAAATATATCTTAAATATAAAGTCTGCATATACACAGACTGCATAAGTTCAAGCAATTATTAGATAGCGACAAGAAGATACAGCTTTCTTTCTATAAATTAATGTTGTTGACTAATGGATTTCTGGAGGTTTACGTCCACATACAGGGGTCAGACTACAACTGAGATCAAATTCAGCCCCTCTCTGCTATTCATACAAGTGGCCTGATATTTCTGACCAATCTTCATTAGCCTGGAAAAATTGTAATGTTGTATTAAGGCTTTTTAAAGTTTTATTTCTATAGCCACCCATTTCAAACAAAGGAATCTTTGACTGGGCCAAGACCATTTTAAACAAAAGTTTGTATAGCCCTACTGCCTGTAAAACAGAATTATCTGTTGATAACAATCACAAATGTAGCAGGGGGTAAATATAACACAAATATTTTTGCATTGATGAATTGGTTAAAATAGGTAGTGTGATTAGTGTGCAAATAATTAATATTCTGATCTAGTGGTTTGTGATCCCCAAAAGCTTATTTAATTAAGTTGGTTAAATTACTGCAAGGCTTTACACATATAAAACTGTCTTAGACAAGACCAAACTATTTATGATGCCTATCAAGCTAGTTGTAAGCCTATACATAAGTTGATCTGACCACCACATTTATCTGATTAAACGTGGACCAAGATTCTCATTATCTTGGCTGGGTTTGTCTCTGTTACATTTAAAGGGCCACAATGTGTATTTCATTTATCCACCCTTCCAAAATGACAGGAAATGGCAATAATAAACCATAGCAAAGCCAATAATTATACTTGGCATCTATAACAGAGAATAATATGTGTCCCATAAAAAAACTTTCTGCAGCATTTGACAGCCCCATTAGCGTTAAGTATGTATGTTGGCCATATAGTAAATGAGAACTGAGACGTAAAATGTTACAGAAGGGACAGCAGAGGTGACATAATGAAGCATCATTTACAGAATAAACGTTCTGCCCAAATGTACTAGATAATTGAAGGTCATTTATGTGAACTACATTTCAGCATATAGTTCAAAACTGTTTGATCCTTGAAACAAAGGGTAAGGAGGTTCAGTACCATCTTCTCCCCACTCGTAGGAGTTTTGCAGGCCAATAGAAATACCAATTCTCTTTGTGAGAGACCTAAAAGGTAGGCCAGATTGGGCTCTTGTCTCACCTACTAAATCATGCTAGGCCCCATAAGGTAGCTTTAAAGATTATGTCAATAATCCCAACAAGAGCCATGGATGTCAAGAAACTCACCAACATCTATCTCCATTCCTGCCAGATATAGAGGGAGATAAAGAGACAGTGATAGAGAGGTAAGAAGTTGGCATGCTGAAAAGCAACCCAGCAACCTCACATATGAAATACATGTAATATATACTTCCAACAATATGCAAAGGCATCCGTAGAAAATAAGCATACTTTGATTGCATGTGAATTCAGACGTGCAGAAAAAATACAGAAAAAAATTGGGGGGGGGGGGTAGACATCTCTGAGAAGGGTTGGAGCAGGAGTGAAATTCAGCAAGTTCTGACAGGTTCTGGAGAACCAGTAGCAGAACTTTTGAGTAGTTCGTATAACTGGCAAATACCTCCTCTGGCTGACCCCAGAGTTGGGTGGGAATGGAGATTTTGCAGTATCCTTCCCCCAGGAGTGGGGAGGGAGTGGGGATTTTACAGTATCCTTTCCCTGCAATGCCCACCAAGCCATGCCCACAGACCCGGTATTGAATTTCACCACTGGGCTGGGGTGAGCCACTTCATTAGTTTAATTTTTGTTAAATGAGTATATTTGTGATAGGCCACTTTCAGTAGGGCAAACATTTCATAGCCTGTTCTTATACATGCGAAAGACTCACTATCTCAGAAAGGTTGTGTCCTCTTCTGCAAAGGTGAGAACAACTGTATCAAATTGATACTCCCACCACCCCCCAATATGGGACAAGCTAAGGATAACTGTTATCACAAGGCCTCTCATTCATTAACATACATGCCCAAAGCAAATACTTCATGGGAGACAGTGTATAATGCTTTAGTGGAGGTTTTTTTAAAGCTCAGGGAACCCACTCGATCTATATTCTGCACATGGTAGTCACTTGGGGGGAGGACAAAACCACCAGGGTGAATGGCATAATTTTAAAATCAAAGAAATTCATTTCTGTAGTAAAAGGTTAACAGCCTTTAGGAGGAACACTTTTTAATCACTCTCGTCTAGACTCTATCACTTGAATCACCCACAGCAAGAGTGAAATATGGCTAAGCCGCCATCACCAAACAGCACCTAAAGACTGTTATATTTAATCATGTCTGTGCACTAGTTATGGATTTTCATTATGATTCCCGATGCTGTTGCACTGCGTAAAATATTAATATCCATAGTAATGATGCATGAAGCTTGGAGTGTAATTTCTTCACTCTTCTTGTCTGATATTAAATTGTTACCACTTTATCATTTGTGTAGAACTGCACGTTTCAATTAATCTTTCTGTATCAGCAGCCCTGATTAATATAGATCATGATTCATAAGCTTATTGTCACTATAGTTTTAACAGATCATTTATAAAGATCTTAAATTTCAGGGCCTGGGAGGCAAAACCCCTCTGTCCAAGGTTTTCTCCTTTCTGTTCCAGAGGTTACTCTGTTATTTTACACAATTAATATTGGAGGGGAGAATTAGCCAGATAAAATGGGTCCTGACTTTATATCACTTCATTCAAAGGGGTGTCCTATTTGCACTAAAGGCATCAGCATATCAGAGGACAAATCAGGGATGCCACAAAAACTGGCTTGAAGTCAGTTTATTTAATCTGTGGCTAGTCAGTCATCCAAAGCCATCTTCTGAATACCACCTTGTTATTTCAATGTATACAAATCCTTGCTTGTTTATTAGGTCACTTCTGCTCTAAAATCTGCAGGATATACAGAGGTTTTGATTGTGGATTAAGTGGCTTTTTTCCTTCTGATTGCATGGACTATGTTTTCTTGTATGAAAACAAGAAATTTCTTGTTTATACAAGGTTAATTTCAATAATTAACCATTTTTTTCAGAGGTTCTCCTGTAAGTATCCTCATGTGATATGCTAAGAGAGGCCTTCTTTTCAATGTTGGTACTCAACAGTGCAATTAGATTAATTTTTACCAGTGTTTTATAGTTTGAGGAAGCAAACTATCTGAATGGTACTATTTTCTCTTTTAAATATGATGGAATCACTTCTGTTGTCCTTAGGGAAGCAATAGTCAGTATTTTAGGGTCAAAACTTCATATCCTGAAGAGGTACATAATGTTATGCATGGAAAGAGTGAAATAAAAAAACGGCTCATCTTTTAAGGTGTGTTTAAGAGTAAAAAGGGAATGGCATGTGTCTAGGAAGCAAAATCAAACAGCAATTTTTCTGTATGAAAATACTGACATCAGTATAGCTATTTTCTATTTTTCATTTTGGAACAGGTGAAAGGTGGGAACAGAAAGAAGTTGCCTCTTAGAGATTAGTAGCTTCCATTCTCACATCTGTGTGTGTGCATGTGGATACATGCCCATGTGCTTGCACATACCATGTAGCAATCATCAAGTCAAGGCTCCTTGATTAGCTTCTAATTTCTAATATTTTGTTTTATTTACCGAAAACTTGTATTATGCAAATTGCTCTAATTTTAAACATTAACTTTCACCCACATCCTTAATTAAATCCAATTTGATCTGATTTGAAAACTGAGTCAACACAATTCACTTTCACCAATCAATTGGGGACAATTAATTTTGATTCAACTATTTGATCTGAGTATCTAAATCAATTAGCTGTACACAATCCTATTGAGAACCATGGATATTTTATCTAGCATTTTATTACTTTCACTCATGTAATGCTGTCATTTATTCTTCAGTTTTCCAGTTAGTCACTTTTTAAAACTATTGGGGGTTTTAATGTGCTTTTTAAAAACCCATAAAAAATTATGTGCTACTTTGGAAATTGTACGATTAGAAGAAGAGTTTAAATTCTTCAATAATAAATTTATGTTTGTGCTGTCACAAGTAAATTGGATAAGTGGACCAATTCCATATCAGCCACCCATCAGCCACAAATTGAATTATAAACAATCAAAAGCAAGAGACTATAAGGTTGCACCAAGTGTTTTGTAATTGTATTTGCAAATTCAAAACATTATTTTTATTAAAAGCTAATTACTTAAAGAAGATGTGAAAATTGTTTCACTTTTCATTTTTTGCAAGTGTTCACTCCATCCCTGACCCTATTGCTTATGAACCATTTTTCCTCTCCTCACAGTTACGTTGGCTTTTTAAGAGGGTTGAGCCAAACACATTAAGAATTACACTGCTAATTGGGTGACATCATAAAACTACCTAGCTTTAAGTTAACATCACTGAACACTAAGTAATGGGCAAAATGTAATGGATAAATATTTTTGGGACAGGCATTATAAAAGTAATTATTAAATGAGACAAGACGCTTTTGAAATCATGTTAAAGTTCATCACAAAAAGCAATGGCTGTTTTTTATTATCAAGATCTATGATATAAAGAGTAGCTCAACTAACTTCTATAAGCTTATGGCAATTCCAAAAGTATAATGTTTTATATAAGCAAATCCATATCCAAGAAAGGAAATGACTACACTAATGTCTTCATGCTTGTACGACAGTTTTAATACTGAATAGTATTAAAACTATCATACAAGCATGAAGACATTAATGTAATGTCGTCTCTTGAAATTTCTTTAAAGCAACCTAGGTTGAGAATCAGGAAGACTTTAGAGGGAAGGCACTAGACCATGCTTCAGACCTAATAATGAATATGTGTAGCCTTCACACTCATTTCATCTATCCTTCTACAAGTTTGTCTAGCTTTTAAAATGTCAGTAGTGTTTGTTAGCTGATGCCTTCTTTGGTAAATATAGAACTATGCTTGAAACCTATATAGTGAGGCAAAACAGCAGTTAAGCTGTATACCCACACACATTACAGGGCAGCAATGAAATACAGCCTGGAATTTGTCTTCAAAGATGAGATAACGTAGCTGCTTTAACAGCTGCACCTGTCACTTCCAAATGACAGATGGAACATTGTGTTGAGTACATTTGCAGGGCAATTTTCCAGTCAGAATAAAAGCTTTTCTGAGTTGAATTTTCCTTGGTTTTTATCTCTCTCTTTCTTTCTCTCTCTCAGATTATTTATACATATATATTCTTCACAAACTGACTGTTGGCATCCTAAAAAGCAATAAAATATGGGGAAAGGAAAAGAACATTCCCTAGAAACCATCGGTGGTTCTCAGTTATTGTTGGTGGCTTCATTCTCAGTTATTGTTGGTGGCTACAGGTTAACAAATGAGAAACATTTGAATCAGTCTACTATTTTCATAAGATCAGGGTTTACAGAAAATCAAGTACTATTCTTAATTTACTCAGTATTTTAATACTGTTTACAGACAATTTACTGTAATCTTACCATATTAAAAAAACAGAAAAAATATGATGGTGGAATGCTAATAAATTAATTGACTATTAAGTTGTAGAAAGAATTGGGTACTCTGTAAGACCACATATGTTGTTAAACCATTCCAGTTTAATATATGTGCAACCTATGATTTTTAAAACTCAGATATTTCCTTACATAAATAACAGTGGTATAAGAAGTATCTATAGCATATCTCATATACTACTGTTTCAGGTTTTTCTGTATATGTTTGTGTGTGTGTGTTTGTATATTTGTGTATATATATAAATAAAACAATAATTTATTAAATATATATGCAGTCCAACCCTCAGTGATGATTATATGTAATTGATTTATAGTTGACAATTGCCATAATCTCCAGGAAAGTATAATTAAGATGAGAAATGCTGGATATAATAATTCACAAATAATTCTGAAATGTCATAGTTTATTTTTCTCTGCTCTATCTCAAGCCATGGGCATAATTCATCTGGGAAGGATCTACAATGGCCCACTGCAACAGTTATATACCTTCCTCCATTGTTGAAAGGGAGTTGAAACAAAAAGTGCTAATCTTATGGCTTCCCCTTACCACATGTAGCAATAAGGGGGGGGGGGGGAATCAGTATTGTTCAGTAGCAGGTTGCTTCAAGGCAGCAACTCATGAGCTCCCTGCCCTCACCCCTGCTTATGAGAAAAGGGTAGCTTTTCTTAAACACACGCTGGCACCTTTGTTATGGCTTGGAAAAAGAAATGTTATGAATTGCTAGGGAGATCAACAGTCTGACTCAACTTAAAATAACTTCAAGTATTCCAAATAACAGGTTTTCATATGAGCTATGTAATCATGAGGAAATAATGCCAACAAAGTTCCCAGATGTTCTGATGTCTTCCATAATTAAGAATAAATATACCAAGACCATATTAGCATCTTGTTGCTTCTTAGCCAAATGCCATTCACTCTCCTATGCATGTTGCTGAAGCAGGTGCAGAACAGGAAATCATTCCTCAAACAAATGCTTAAGAAGGAAGGTAAACCTAATCTTATGGTCTTGCTTGGCAGACTTTCAAATCCCAGATCAACAATTTTGTCATCTACAACATTCTCCCTGAAGCCACTGCTTTATTTATTTATCCCGGTGCATACAATCAAATCTGAAAGATGGCTATCCATGAGTCTAGGTACCTTTGACACAGAGTGTAAAATATATCTACATCCAAGACTATCCATAAATCCATCTGCCAAGTCTTGATGCCATAGCATGACTGACCTTAAAGATGATAAATGCATGAATGGCTGCTGTTTGGTGACAGTGCAGAGGGTTTTGTGGTGTTTCTCCAGGAAGGAAACTGCTGGGAAAGTAGGTGTATCAAAGGACAGAGCCAGAAGGGTATTCACTGAGCTGACATTTAAAAACAAACTATTTTGCATAGAGCAAAATGCAGACATAAGTCAGTTGTGTTGGTTATAGAAGACAGGCTAGCAAGCTTTGTAATTTCTTGTATTTTGGCATTGAAATGGTGATAATTGTTATTCCCCAGCTCACTGCTTCATTGAGTTTCTTACTGTGTTGATAATAAGTGAAGAACAAATTGCTTCAAGTACCATGTACTTTTACAAGCACAAAAAAGTACCAAAAATGAAAATGAATTCTGTGACCTTAAATACTAACATGCTTAACTCATGAGTTGTCACAGGCTTATAGCTTTCAGATTTGGGTTTCAAAAATTTGCATAATTATTAGATGGCTGCGGTCTAGTGATTTTCTGGACTTTGGTGCCTAGATTTGGTGTCCTACACAAATGACTAACTGTAAAAATTTGGCAACTTCTAGAAGTGTTACACTACTAATCCCATGATTCTTGAAAGGGATTATAGTCCAATACACGTGGGGACTTTCAGTTATGAAAACAGATTTACATTCTAAAATGCATTTCTTTTAGTTTTATGAAGTACACTAAATCAATTCATATGAATGTGACAGTACTAATTACTTGCAGGCTTTTTTTTCCAATACACTCTGACATAGTTGCAGATTTTCTTTTAACAAATTCAAAATATACATTTTTAAAAATGGAGAAAAGAATGCACTCAATTTAGAAAACATAGAATGAAAATCAAGGTCAGTCATTTTGAAGAAGGTAGGCATATAACTCACAATATGGCACATAATATTTTGGCTATGTAACTAAATGTTTACTAGCCTATAATAATATTAAGGGTTTTTTTTGCCTAGAATAGATGTAATGTATTCCTTCACCACAGTATTAATCAGTGGAAGTTCTTTGTCCTAACTACATTATTCATTAATAAATGTAATTGAACTAAAACCATAAATGAGTGACTTCAGGATTATGCACTTTTCTATGAAAGTACCAGGGGTGGGTTTCAACCAGTTCGCAGCGGTCCCCGCGAACCGGTTGGTCGGCGAACCCGGAAGTAAGTAACTTCCGGGAACGGCGAAGGGCCCGCCCGCCCGCTTGCACTCCTTACCTGGTTTTGACGAGTTCTGCGCTTCTACGCATGCGCAGGACGCATACAGCGCCTGTGCGATCCTCCAGGAGCAGCTGGAGCATCGCACAGACGCTAGTACACATGCGTGCACTGCGCACGTGCACGAGGACGCCGCCGGCCCCGTTCCAACCAAACCGGTTGGAACGGGGCGAGAAACCCACCCTTCGAAAGTACCCATGTTCCTTGAATGATTGTAAAGTAAACAATAGTACTAGAAATAGCATTTTGATTTATTTGCCACTTGATAGTGCTATATAGCACTGTCTGGGTGGTTTACAAAGTCAGCATATTGTCCGCAATAATCCGGGCCCTTATTTTACTGACTCAGAAAGATGGAAAACTGAGGCAACTTTAAGCCCATCAAGATCGAATTCCAGGCTGTGGGTAGAGTTAGCCTGCAATACTGCATTCTAACCACTGTGCCACCAGGGATTTGATAATAATATCAAGATTAAGAACCATCTATACTAAATAACCATCTATATTAAGAACATTCCAAATAGAATTCTGATTATAAATATTTATCCTGGATTTCATAGATCTAAACAATAGGTATTAATTCAGTTGTGTTCAGAATCCACAGAATAATAAAAGTATAAACTCCACAACTTCAGAACTGGATCACAAAACTATGAGAAGTAAGTATTTCAGATCCAGATCTGGAGCCCCTAACGAAAGCAGATTTAGGACTCAAACTTCTCTAACCATAACTGGTTTTGTATGGCATGTCTTCACGATATTGTCTGTGTCCCATCTGCAGCTCGCAGCTGAGGCAGCGTAAAGTCGTCTTTAGCTGTTCCAGTTTTCCTGACATTTTCGTCATGTTCTTGATGACTCTGTCAAGAATGGGAATCTGCCTAGTTCCTGTGGGCCATTTTCAGGTATTTATGACTGTTATGGTTTGAGATGCAAGAAAGACAGGACATCGGGCTTCATAGAGTCATCTGCCCCTATAATGTCTAACCAGTACTTTCTAAACTGCTTGTGAAGTCTTATGTCCTGATACATCTTAGTCAGGGGTGGGTTCCGGCAGGCACTACTGCTGGTTTGCTTGTGTGTGCGCTGCACACGCATGCTTTGTGTGTGTGTGCTTTGCGTGTGCTTTGCACATTGTTCTGCACATACACAGAACTGAAAAACAAGATGGCAGTGCCTATGATGCTGCCCAGGGAACCGGTTTGGGGGCATGGCAGGCCTGGGTCGTGTCGTTTCCAGTGACCCAGGCCGCCAAACCCCTACCAGTTTGGCTGAACCGATCCAAACCAGTAGGAACCCACCACTGATCTTAGTGCTTTTTTCCAAAAGAACTCTAGACCTGTGTTTAAACTATTAGAAAACGGCCCCACTATTCCTTTGCAGCACTACTCAAGACTGGAGCTTGCTTCTTAGCCAATGTTTCCTTCAACTTCATCCTGCCTCCCTCTCCATACATTTTAGCTTAGTTGGCAACTCGCTGGCATGGAAGAGGGGCAAAGAGGGGGGCAAGAAGGCACACTCTGATGCTCTTCACAACTGCTCCCTTGTGGCAGGGACCTGTCAGCTGAGCTGTTTTTGATGCTTTAAATTCTGTAAAGAATTCTTTTCAAAGAGTGCTAGAGCAATATTCCAAAATAGCTTGCACAAACAACCTGGAAACCGAACAATTTGACAGGTGGGTAAACTTGCTCTTCACAACCACATCTAAACATATTCTGTGCCATCCCACATCTTAAAAGATTGATTGATAGGTGACTTTCCTGCAGACAGATTATCTTGGGTGAGGGAAATAAAGTTAGGGGAATCCAATAGCTTTCTTTAACTCATCCTGCATTAAATCTACAAGAGCAATATTCACTTATTATTATGATCTTATTATTAAAGCAGAGTAGGTATAGGATTGGGGACATAGCACTTTGTCAGTATATTTTTCTGCCAGCTCAGGGACCATCTTAATGTAGCCATCTGACTGTGCCTTTAGTGCCTTATTTTTTTTAAAAAAAAATCTTTATATTATTTATTTAATTTGTGTGGTTACAGGGCACCCTCCAAGGATAACGCCACTTATAGTTGCTATGTGCCAATGCCTGTCCTGTCCAAAGAGGCATTATTAGAACCAGTCAAATATCAAAATTCCCCTTCACTGATGACATTTTAAATCATTCTTTCTATTGATTTAATTAATATCTATTCTACTCCCTCCTAAAGAACGGGCCATCTGACAGTAAAGCATACATTCTGCAAGGAAGATTCAACCACTCCTGGCTTATTAGTTGCAATTACAAAAAATGATAGCTGACTTTATTACTCTCTCCTTTACTCTGAAGAATGGTTGGAATATGCTTAGAAATTGCTAGCTGTCCTCTGGAGCCAAAGCTGTCTTTGGCCATCTCTGTTTTTGCTCAATGCCAAAGGAGAAGGTCAAGAAATTGAGGAAACCTCCATTCAGTGCTTGCTAACGTTAATCTTCTCATGCTCTGGTGTCTCTGACTTATGACGATAGGTAAAATAGTGACAGTAGCAGGATTATACTTTAAGCTGCTAGCTATGAATCCGCACACGTGCTGTGCCAATAATAGGGCCGTTATGCCTAGGTTTTGTCTTCTCTTTCTGTCCATCAATTTCATGATAACCTGCTTACCTCAAATACAGACAAGTCTGAGAAGGAGACCTTAATAAACGTCATCCTTTTCGGGTATTTCACTGCATTATGATTGGCTGGTCTCTCCATTATTCTTGACCTAAGGGGAAAAAAAGGGGGGGGCAATGCTGTTTGAACTGGATAGAATGTTTGACATCTACTTCATAATCTTGCTTGTCAGTTTTAATACTACACTGCCCTGAAACTGTGTTCTATGACTCTGAGATGGTTGAACACAGACAAATAAACTTTTATGATCAAACATACCATATTTTTCTGAGTATAAGACACACCAAGATTTTGAAGAGGCAAATTTTAAAAAAACGTTTTTGCACTCTGCAGTCCTCCCAAAAATGGCCCATTTTTCATGAAAATGTGCCCGTTGTGTTTTTTTTCCCAAAAAAAGGGGGCATGAATAGCCTTTAGGAGGCTTGTAGAATGCTCCTGGAGGATGGGGCGTCAAAAATGAGCAAAAAACAGCTCATTTTTGTGAAAACAGGCCCATTTTTGTCAAAAAAAGGGACATGCATAGCATTTAGTAGGCTTATAGAGTGTTCCTGGGGGCTGGGGGGCAAAAAACAGCCCATTTTTCACTCATTTCTGCCCTCCCCAGCCCCCAGGAGCACTCTGAAAGTCTCCTAAAGGCTATGCACAGCCATTTTGGTGATGGTGGCAGTGTTTCAGGAGGCAAAAAATGATATATTCAGTGTATAAGATGCACCCAGATTTTCAGCCTCTTTTTTAAGGGAAAAAGGTGCGTCTTTACTCTGAAAAATACGGTAAATTTATGCCATATATTCAACTCAATTCTTGCCAACTCAATTCTTTCTGCTTCTTATATTCTTCTTATATTCTAGTAATGCTGTTTTCTTTCTTACATCTTTATTAAACTCTATAGCCACTTTGATAGGGAAATTGAAAAGAGGAAAGATATGAGGGACAACAAAAAGGCATAATTATGAAGATTCAATTTAATTTTAAAGGTTGCAGAAGGAGGAAAAAATAAAGCAGGAAAAGAAGAAATCAAATTAATTTAGCAAGGAAGCTTCACAGAAATATTGTTGGGGCTTAATAACCATGCAAAGACAGATGATATGTGTGGAAAAATTAGTTGTAGAACCTCATAATAGTCTATTAATATTTTCTACAGACACAGAAGCCTTTGCTGAATTATTGTAACAAAGTAATTTTAAAGAGAGTTTGAAAATCTTCAGAAGAAAAGGATAGCAAGCAGATGAGCAACAAAGAAGCAGAGACAGACAGTCCACCCCATTCAAGCATTAGACTCTCCATGTTACACTGCCTTTTCTAGCACAACAGCATGTTACACAAGATCTTCACACTTATTATTATTTTTAATATGGTTTAAAAAAGATAATGTGTGAGTGCCAAAAAATATCCTTACAAATTTACAAATAAGTATATCAGGTTTACACACCAAATTGTATTAAGAGAGCATGTCAATAGAATATCAAATATATGGAGTGACCCAAAGATATTTTATTATAGATGTATTTTGCCTAGTTATTTTTGTAATTTGAAATTGACAGATTCCCTGTGATAGAAGTATCCAATTTGAAAACTGTTGGGGTTGATTTGGAAAGATTAGTCCTCTAAGGGTTTATTTCAACACTGCCATCTAATATTTCATACATTTTCTCTATGCATCAGAATTTCACTTCAATGATTTGAATCTATGGTATAGTGTTAATATCTCAGGTTTACATTATCTGGGGGTAAAAGGTAAATGTTCCCGTCATAAACATATTCTAGTCGTTCCCGATTCTAGGGGGCGGTGCTCATCTCCATTTCAAAGGCAAAGAGCCAGCACTGTTGGAAGACGTCTACATGGTCATGTGGCCGGCATGACTAAACACTGAAGGCTCATGGAATGCTGTTACCTTCCCACCAAAGTGGTCTCTATTTTTCTACTTCTATTTTTACATGCTTTTGAACTGCTAGATTGGCAGAAGCTGGGACAAGTAACGGGAGCTCACTAGGGATTCGAACAGCCAAACTGCCGACAAGCTCAGTGCCTTAGCCACTGAGCCACCGCATCCCTCTATCTGGGGTTAGGTTAATCTATTTGAATATATGCATTTTTGATCCCAATAAAGCCCCCCTGCCAATGTCTTAAATTCCCCCCCTTCTCTCTTCAATTCAAACTGTTTTCTGTTCCTTCCTGTCCCCTTCTACAAGACAGGTAAAAGACAGCTGATCTGGACTATAATATAAGAACCTTAACTGGGAAAGGGGATGAGAGAAACTGTAGTATGTTTAACAATCATCTTTGTAAACCATCTAATTTGTATCCCTTTTGTACATTTTCTGCTGCTAGTGTTTACTTTTCTGTAATCCTTAAGACTGATTACCAATTTACAAATGTCTTTTTTCCCTCCTATGAACACAGGACTGTTATGATTTTTTTAAAATTAAAATAAATATTGACTTCTGTCAAAAGAAATACTGTTCCCATAAATTACTAGTTGTTTGCAGTTATAACAATCTCATACACCCTTCTCAGTGATCAAAATATTACAATAATGGCCCATCATATACAGTAAGCCAAGTTGGGCCAAATGTTAATCTAGTCCTAATTCATGGAGGAGAATTAGGAAAAAATATTACAGTATAGGTTTTCATAAACTACTATGAGGAAGTACATCTAGTATATCTAGTACAGAAAAGCTTATGCAATGCTAAGTGAATTTGTTTAAGGTTTATTGGGTGTTCTATTTTTTGCAACAGACATTAGGATAAGATATATTGCCAGGTGGTGCAAATAATGAAATCTGTTATTACCTAACTGCTTATGAGATGTTGGCATTTCAACAGGTCCAGTGAACTTGCCTCAATTGCAGAAACCTGCTATATTTCCAACAATTTATGTCTTCTTTGAGAAAGGTGTTTTGGACAAGAGGGAGCAATAACAAAACAAGAAATAAAGCAAAGATAGGAAACTGCACTTCCAATGTCTTCTATAACTTTTCACATTTAAAAGCGAGGAAAGTGAAGTAAAGTTATTATATGAATTGAAACCCAATAGAAACCCCATGTACTGATGCACTCTTTAGCTTGGCTGAAATTGTAAATCCACAGTATTTGGTATTAGAGGTGACTTTCATAATATACCTCTAGCACTCATTATATAGCTTAGAAATTTCTGTACATGATGCAAATTGAAAATAAAATGACATATACTACTAGTATAATCAGTAGGCTGTCACTGCCTTCTGTGTCAAATTATCAGTTTTGCTCTGTGAAAGTAAAGAGCTACCTTGAAAAAATTATATCACCTACTACCTACAAGGGTGGCAGTTAAGCTATTACGTACCATATGAAGTGTCTAAATAATTATCCCAAGAAAAAGACCCCCAATGAAATAGAAAAAAAGATTCTGCATATTAAGAAATGAATTCATGTCTGTGTGCGTACATCACAATTGTGAACTCTGGCCAGGTGTACTTTTTAAGTTTGCTGTCTAGAAGTTGCTGCTTATTGTTAATAGGCACCTTTAAAGATTCCTACTTTAAACCAAACTCACATTGGATTGACTTACATATACTGACTTGATTCTATAAATAAGCTATACAGCATGACTAGCCCAGCAGTGGTCTGTATTTCTTGTATAACATGATTCTCACAGAAAGCTTTATTTTGTGTTTTATTATGTAATATCTGTCCGTGTGTGTGTAAATATATACACACTAAATATTAAAAGATTTTTTAAAAAAATTCCCAGATCATTTACGCATTAAACAAAACCAATCATGCCATGTTATATGAGTAAAAGATTAATAACATTTATTTACAGTATGAAAAAATAGAAAATTAGGGTAAAAATGTGTTTGTACATGAAATCTGAATTTCTAAATATTTCTACAACTGGACTCTTTGATCATAAAATGCTTGTTCCAGTGTAGAAAGAGAGATAATACCTAATTGACAAAGGATGGATGCTCTTCTAGTCTTGTAATCTCATTTTCCATGCTATTATAAAAACAGACAACATTCATATTTGCTATCCTAGCGTTGTGTTCCAAACCATTTTATATAATTCAAAAGAACATCAGCATCCACACTGAGCTATCCAAAACAAAATTAGTCTGTGAAATAGCTTTTGCATATAAGTTACCGTTATAGCACATGAGTTTATCCTATGAAGCATCCTTGCAGAGTTGATCATAGTATGTGTGTGTGGGGTAGCCACAACCACATAATCAGATCCCTGCTCCTTTTTATATGGATTGTGATGTGTATTAAAAGGCTGGAATGTCGACCCCCTTTTTGATCTCCTGCAGGCACTTTGAGAGCCAGTGTAGAGTAGGAGTAAAGTTGCTGGATAGAAACTAAGAGATTGTGAGTTCTACTTTTGCTTTAGCATGAAGCCAACTGGGTGACTTTCCTCTCAGCTCTAGGAAGCAGGTAAGGCCAAGCCTCTTCTGAAAATACTGCCAATAAAACTGCAGGGACTAGTTTATGTAGTTGTCAGGAATCCACAATCATTCAAACACTCCTTTGAGTCTTGCAGTGCTTGCATTTTCTAAGCATTGCATCACCAACTGCTGGGTGTGCCCATCATTGTTTTTCTAAAAAGACACATACTTAGGTGTCCAATAGGCATGAAATAATAATGCATGATGAATTAATCATAATTTAAAAAATTCACAGATGTTCTCCACTATACTTGTATTTTGTTCTTTGTATTCTATATGTAATTCTATATGTATATAAGATGTTCTTATGTTCAACATTTCCAATTCCTTATTATACCCCTGGTCAAACATTTAAATATTCACTTAACATATACACAGCATTCATGGTACTTTGTTTTGTAAAGAAATATTAATTTTTTAAAGACAAAGGGGACTCTGAAGCACTTTAGATTATGAAGTAGGGCTTTTTCCAGATGTTAAAATCTATTTTAAGTGAAAGTGTTGCTAGTTACACTTTCTAAGAAGTTGCTCCTTCATGCAAGTCCTTATCTAACAAAGTTAATCATCAAGCTAAGGTTTAGACTCTGCATTCCATCCAAATTCCTCCTCAAAAGGCTGCCTTGCTATGGTCAAGCTTCCAGTCTGCCATAATGTTAACTTATCATGACCATAAAGATTAAACTGAAGAGCACATCAAGTATCCTTAAACTTGTCAGGAATACCAAATATGTTGATTCCATGGATGCTAACAGGCAAAAGTTGCTATTTATTACCTTGACAAAGAAAATGTGAACTATGATATAAAATGAAATCTGGAAAATGAAAGCCTTTAACAAAGTTTTTTTTTGAGGAAAGGCAGAAGGGCCGTTATGGTTTTAGAATCAATAAAAAGAATTCATTGGAAGTAGAGGATAGTCGTTTAAGGATGGCAAGTCACAATACAGCAGTGGTTCCCAAACTTGGCAACTTTAAGACTTGTGGACTTCAACTCCCAGAATTCTCCAGCCAGCAGCTGGAGAATTCTGGGAGTTGAAGTCCACAAGTCTTAAAGTTGCCAAGTTTGGGAACCACTGCAATACAGGAAAAGAATTCATGGAGATTTTAAAAATTCCATTTATAGAAAGGATTTGATTTCACAAGTTTATAGCTACAGCCCGGTTTATACATAAAATTTGATTTCAGCTAAGACAAAGAACTTTTAGAAAATAAAAACCCAAATGCTTATATTATGGTCTAGAAACTGGTCATTCGTCAGAGATTAGAAATTAGTGGCAAAATATTAACCCAAACAAAATTTCAACAAAACGTTCCATTTTACTCTTCCATTTCCTATTGTTCCTAATATTAATCTTTACTGTACCATCCTTTTCAGAGTTCCACTTTTCTTTCTTTTCTCTTTCTTTCTTTCTTTCTTTTTCTTTCTTTCTTGTCTAATCCTGAGTGTGAACTAATGTAGTATGCCTATTGGCAGGGGGGAAGCAAAATCTCTCTCTCTTTCTGCCTTTTTCCTTCTTCTTTCCTTGGCCCAGTTCATTATTTTTCTTTCTTGTCACTCAGTGTGATAGGTTGAACAGAAGTGCAGAGATGAGCACTGAAAACGGTGTCACAAGGCCTTAATCTAGTCTTTAATGCCTGACTTCAGAGATGTCATTTATCTTCTAACTGCAGCAGGCATCCACCAACTTTATCTCTAATAATATATTGATGGATTAAAAGGGTCGGGCAGGAGACCGGGCTGGAAAAATTGCTTATTGACATCAAAATACAGTGCCCTCAACCTGATAAACATGGAGGGGATCGTGTATCTCCCAGAATAGTTGGCGTTGCTGTAATTTTTTTTCCCTCTTGTATGTTTCTTTCAGGTCCGTGGGGTGGTCTGGCAAAATAAACAAATGGAAGTAATAAATAAGAAATTTAATTTTTTTCCCTACATAGATACAAACAAGTAGGAATAAAGGAAATTTTTACTCAAAGTTTTTCTCCTTCATTTCACTGTATCTGAGCATCTGTCATTAGTGTTTCTTTATCATGTTATGTGCCACATGTCAGAGCATTGTAACCAGGGAGCAGCTGCCTTTTTCAGTATGCTGGAAAAATAGCATACTAGTTTTTCCCATATGATATATGGCAGCCTCCTTTAATAGTGACTCATTATGCTTTTTAGAGACTATTCTTTCTCAAAAGCTATAAAACCCTTAGGCTGTCTAGTAATCACAAAAGCTGAAATTCATCCCACTAGTACTCACTATTCAAACAAACTATTTCTTTAGAAAATTAAACAGAGTGAGGAATAAAATTCAAAATATGACTTTGGCAGTGAAGAGTAGTACAGGCTCTCTTTTTCTAATAAACTGAAATCCATGTTCATTATCATGGAGCCTTTATCTCCCTGATGCCCAGGTCAGTCCCTTAAACAACATTCAGAAGGGGGAAAACCATCTCTGAAAGATGGCATGTGTTAAATGTATAGCTAATCTAAAAACTTGGAACACGGTGGCTCAGTGGCTAAGATGCTGAGCTTGTCACTCAGAAAGATCAGCATTTCAGCAGTTCGAATCCCTAGCGCCACATAACAGAGTGAGCTCCAATTACTTGTCCCAGCTTCTGCCAATCTAGCAGTTTGAAAGCACGTAAAAAATTCAAGGGACACCCCCCCCCCTTTGGTGGGAAGGTAACAGCATTCCGTATGCCTTCAGTGTTTAGTCATGCCAGTTGCGTGACCACGAAGACGTCTTCAGACAGCATTGGTTCTTCGGCTTTGAAATGGACATGACCACCGCCCCCTAGAGTCAGGAATCACTAGCATATATGTGCAAGGAAAACCTAAACCTTTACCTAATCTAAAAACTATAGTTAACTTTGAAGACAAATGAACCACATCACTTTATGGTAAAACCCTGATTAGGCCATCTTTGTGCTTTTTTAATCAGCTATAACAAGTCCTAACTCTTGGTGGGAACTATTAATTCTTTCTTCATCTCCATTTTTTTGAAAAAATAAACTCCGCTTTGCTTGGATATCCCTTAAAATGGAAGATGCCCTCCAACAGGATAGAGTAGGACTCTGTTCACAAGGAGTGCAAACACCCTGCTGACATTTGGGATAAATGATTTTTTTAAATGTTTTTCTTAGTTTCTCTCTTGCAGAAATAGTTGTGTATTTCTTTATATATTCATTTTCCAAAGTAATTTCTTGGATATTTTTTCTGAATATATACTTTATTGTGTAGTTTTCCATATCAGGGGTGTCAAACTCACATCGTCATGTTGTTGTCACTTGATGTATTGCGACTTTTCCCCCTTTGCTAAACCGGATATGGGCATGGCCAGCATATGACACATCCAGCCCATGGGCTGCAGATTTGACAGCCCTGTACTATATTATGAATTATTTTAGACCATTTTTACAACTGTGGGATTTAGTACAGGCATATGTTGCTTCAAGCCTGAGAACTGCAGATACTATTAATTTTGGTGATTTGTTATCCAGCTTTAATCTATTAATAACCTCTTGCTTTAGCAAAGAAAGAAATGCTTGGTTTATTTTATTATCTTGGGGCAGCTGTAAACTGATTCAACCAGTTTTAAACACATAGGTGGAAACAAAGGAAACATTTTAATTTCCTTTTCTGGTATGTCTTGAAGCTCTATTAACAATATATGTTTTACAGGTTTGTTTGCAACAATCAGATAAGAGGAAAATAAAACCTTCCCTGACTTGGCAGCCTGAAGACAATAATTCACTTAATTGTCATAATTCACAAACAATGAGGTCATGCTGGGTAAATCAATGAAATTTGTGATCCAGTGGAAGAGGGAGGGGCGGAAGGAGGGAGGGGGAGGGAGAGAGAAAGAGAGAGGGGGGAGGGAGGGAGGGAGAAATTAACTGTTCAGTTAAGTATTTATTTTAGAACTCACTTCTTCATTGTATCAATTAAAGCATTTTTCCTGCACATGATTCCTGGCTCTACTTACTGACCTGAGCATTTTAGGATTAACTAGAATAAAATATTACTAAATAAGGTAAAATGGTCAAGAAACTACTATAAGCACAACATTGTTGATGCTGATTAGTTGCCAAATTTATCCCCAAAAGTAGAATATATGTTCAATCAAGGTTGTTCAAAGCAGTTTACAAATCCAATATTTTTTTAAAAAGATCTAGCATTATGGCACAGGAATTAAATAATTCAGGAACAAAATATAAGAAACAAGGGATCAGACACTACTCAGTTGTCTTACTGAAGCTGACCTAGCTGGGATGAAATGATTTTAAAAGGCAGCACTGAAGCACCTTCAGCCTAAGACTGAACCAAAGTCCCCAGTGTAAGGGAACTGTGAATTGCTAAAAAGAATACCCTCTTTCTGATTAAATCTCCAAATCAAGCTTATATTCACACGAACTGAGAAGTGGCTTGCCGTTGCTTTTTTCCAGAATATTTATTTGACTTCACAGATGAATCTATAACTCTGATATTTCCTAAGTCTCCTACCCATTGCTAACCAGGTCCAATTCTGTTTACTGCTCCATTGTCTCAAGGGTGCTTTTTTCAAAAGGCAACTTGGCTATATATATTTTTTCCTTGAGGAAGAGTGTGGGGATGTTGTAACAGTTGTTCATACAAGGATCACTTATAAGTCATTTTTTCAGTGCCATCACAACTTCAAGATGTTAAATGTAAGTTGAGAACCACCAGTAATCAAGGCTAGATCAATGTATTGAATGTTCCTGACCTTTCAGGAATAAATGAGAGTCCAGGAGAATTCCCACAGTACAACGAATTTTTCAAGGACAGATTAGTCCTATGGAATGCAGGATATGCCTTTACTTTTGTTATCTGCAGTAGTTATGCTCAAGATATTTAGATATTAGATCAATATTAGTAATATAAATCAGATGACCTCTAACAGTGTTTTTTCCTTGATCGTTTTCTTTACTACTTGACAGCTTTATTCTGACTTTTGAATATCTTCCTTTTGGGCTTCTTTGACAGTTCATCTCTTCATCTCCTCTTGGAAACAATTTCTTTGAACACAAACTTCCTGAACTAACCAGAGACAGATAGACATAAATTAGCTTATACATACATGTGGTCCTTACATATTCATGTGATGTTATCTGGATTATGGCAAATGTATTTCTTTGGCAAATTACCATACTTTAATCCAGTCATCCCCAACCCAATGCCCAATGTGATAAAAAAAGAGAAAGCATCCAAATTAGGAAGGCTGTACTGTCCCCTGATGCAGTGGTTCAGTGGCTAAAACACTGAGCTTATCAATCAGAAGATTGGCAGTTCGACAGTTCGAATCCCTAGCACCACGTAACAGAGTGAGCTCCCATTACTTGTCCCAGCTTCTGCCAACCTAGAGTTCGAAAGCATGTAAAAAATGCAAGTAGAAAAATAGGAACCACCTTTGGTAGAAAGGTAACATCATTCCATTCACCTTCGGCATTTAGTCATGCCAGCCACACGACTATGGAGGCATCTTTGGACAGCGCTAGTTCTTTGGCTTTGAAAGGGAGATGAGCACCGTCCCCTAGAATCAGGAGGGGAACCTTTACTTTTACCTTTACTGTCCCTAGCATTATAGAGCTAAGCTGTAAAATTGTAGGACTCCACTTTCTAACACAAATGAAATACATATATGAGAAAATTTATTTAGTGACACATTTCCTTCCCCTTTCTTTGCTTGAACTCCTCTCCCCCACCATAAGGTTAGGCACACCATTGTGTCAACATTCTTAACATTCAACATTACTACATTCCACAATAAAATTGCAGCATTTCTAAGGAAAGGAGAGCAAGAAGCCGGAATTTCAAAGATATCTTTTGCTGCTATCACAACAGCAAAAGATGGAAGCAGTAAATTTGCTTCCAAAAATTTGCCTCCAAAATCAGCAAATTTTCCCCATCTCTGCTAATTTGGCTTTTCATAATTTTGACAGCATGCCTGTGCCATGATAACATATGGATGCCTTAATATAATCTTCATACTACTTCCATTTCTTTTGCTTTGAAGCATTGTTGATTCTTATTTCAGCTCTGGGGAAAAAAATATCTTGATTTTTAAGGAAATGGACAAATGAGCTTTTATTGCAGCAAGATGTGAGTACAATATATTAGAACAGTTTTTACAACTGCACAATGAGGGTAGCAAATAGGTAAAACTATTTCATTGTTCCTTTACATTAAAAAGTTCAAACTCTTACAGACATTATTTCCTCTACTATCTCATAGGCTGGCAATTCTGAGCTCACTTTTGATTTCACAGTCCCTCTTTCTTCACTCTTATATCCAGATAGATGCCAATCCAACTCTTTGTTCCTTTTCATCATCTCAAAGTGCTCTATTCCTTTTCTACCATTTTACAATTGGAGGGATTTCTTTATTAGCAAGACAATGTGTAACAAAAAACTATACATTCTTTTTCAAATGTAGTTCAGAACTCTCCTTCTCCAGGCACAAACATATTTGTTGTATGTCCTTTGTTTGTAGTATGTGATTTCCAAAACAGTCAGGGGCATATAACACTACTAAAGAAGCCCTAAGGAACATTGCTCTCGAATGGGTCACGACAGTTGAATAACAAGTTTATAGCACCAGCAACAAAGGAACATTTTAAACACAAGTAATCAAAGATGGTTTCATTTCCAACTCCAGCTTAATATAATTGCTAGAAAGGTAGATAAGGATGGTTGTACTGTTTATATTTTGTTGTTCTAAGCTGAGAGCCCTCAGTGTCTTCTAGAATGAAATGTCTCCTCTAGAGGACATGATTTTGGAAGATACATCAGTCCTGTGATATGTTTTTCATAGCCTCTTTTCAAAGAGTAGTAAAGAAAAATTTCATTCCAGATGTAACCAGCCAATGTATTAATGATCAAAGAATATGTGTTGAACTGTTGTCCTGGAAAACAGAAGTCAGTTCCCATAAATAAAATCTTGAAAACAAGTCGAGCACCTCAATCTCTAAAACTGAGTACTGAAAAAGAAAAAGAAAAGATTTATAACACAGATGCTTAGGGAACCATTTAAATGGCATGAAACAAAGCATAGAGAGATTTATGGAGGAGGGAATGCTTATGAAAAATCAAGTGTCTGTCGGTTCTGATAGAACCCAAAATTTCCATGTATCAACAATTTCCAAATAATTGTTGATAAATAGGTATCAGACTTGGCTGAACTTGCCCAGGCTCAAAATCAGAAGAGGTTAGCTATTAGCTAAAAAATGAAACTCAGAAAGTGAAAAGTCTGTCAAATGGTATGTATCTGTTACTACCCAATAAATCTCTAATTCCATTTTTCTCTTGTATATCATCATGTAGAAAAAAAGCCCCAATAAAAGAAACAACCAGATTATTTTTTTTACTATTTCACAAAAACTATTCTCCATGAAAACCTTTTAGTGTTTCTATGTGGCCTTTCTCCATAAGAAAGACATCACTGGTGAATATTAAACATTGAATTATGCTACTGAATATTGTTGACTGGATCTAACATTCCAATATTAAATATAGTCATTTCTGGTTGCTTTTAAGCATGAAATTCAGGTGTGCACCATTCAGGGTAAGCCCCAGTTCTCCTCCCATTCTCCTCAACAATATGGAACTCTGCATGTTCATATCTTTGTAGGTGCTAAGGTCCCCCCAACATCCTGATTACTGACAAATAACAATTTTGTAAAAAACTTAAGTACATTACTGTAACTGTGTAATGTGGTGCCAAGCATTATTAAAGACCTTAAAGGCAGGAACTGCTTTAAAGTGCTCCTCCCGGAAGCCTGATCACATCTCTTGAATGAGTAAGGCTTAAATTTTGTTTCTGCCTTCAATGATATCATTTGGTCCAGAAAAAAGGGCTGAGAAAGAATACTCCATCTCTGATATAATCTATGTCATCACTAACAATCAAGTTTTTAAGTCATCTGAAATATCTGTGTTCAAGTCTCTGCAGATGAATTTCCACCATGTAATCCTTGACCAATAACACTCATCCAAATAAAAAAGATGCCAAATGTGAGCCAGATCCAAACTGTTTATTGTAGCTTTTCTGGTGTCATATTATTTGGACAACTAAAGGAAAAAGTAAAAACTCTTTGAGAGCATTGGCTGATGCAGGTTCACCAGAATAAGTTGCTTCAGGATGATCAAATTCTGGATCAAGCAAGTTGAAAAAATATATATTATTTTCATTACAAAAATTAGATTAATATTTCAAATCATTAGATTTAAAAAATCAGATTTCTGCCATAGGAGATTAAAAACTCATTTCAAATGAAGCCTTATTGAAAAATTATACCGTTTATTTCTGGTAGTCCATGTTCTCTGGCTAGAAAGGCATGATGTAAATAACTGAATACTAACAACAAGTCAAGTTAAGGATTTACAGAATATTTTGTATAGTATGCCTACAATCATAACAGCTAAAGTATTTTTTGTTGAGCTGTATTCTTATTATTATAGAGTAATAAAAGGATGTATAATTTTTGCTGATTGTGAACATCATATAGGTGCCAATTTATAGAAAGCAGGAAACAGTACTCTGTCTTAAACAACATGCAATCTACATTTATTAATAGCTTACAAATTACAGTTTCATCAAGTTTTAGCAAGGAAGTTAATAAGGGGCTACTCCATCAGGCATACTCAAAGACCAGCCCTGTTTAACAATTTCTCATCTTAAATTGTTGCTATTCTAGACATTGATAAAATACTCGACTTACCATCCTTTCCCCCAGCTGCTCAACATGAAGTACAAAACATTCCCACATCCAATCTTTTCCCTATGAAACAGTTGGTCTGAGGGAGAATGACTGGCCCCTAATCAGACAATGCACTCCTAAATACAATCTAACACCTTAACTGCACTAGCTTTTTAAAAAAGAACCATTGGTTTTAAGAAATGGTGTGGAGGTTTGTTTGTTTGTTTGTTTGTTTGTTTCCTCCTCATTATTTCTTTTCCGTTGCACCATTTTTAGATTGTAAACTGAGCTGCTAGCCTTGTAAAACATTTTGGGGCCATGAACCGGATTAAAATGCTTTAAAATACAAAATTTAAAACAGTAATTTCTTCAAAGGGCTGGGTGTGCATTCTTGATATGTTGGGCCTTTGTTGTAAAGTGTGCTAATGATGACTATTTCAGTAAATGTGTAAAAGAGGAACAAGCACTCATCAAGGACTCTTCTTGTTAACCAGTGTGCTCTGGGCTGAGCTGTTGAGCAGTTGGAAAATTCTAACTACACATGCATACAAAGCAGATTGTTAGCAATTCATTAATCCCTGCAATTATTTGGAACATTGTATATGTGTTTATGCAAAAGTAAGAGTTCTTCACTAATTTAATACTAGCTTCAGCATCTTATTTTTTGGATACTATGCGCTACAAAGATTGCCAGATTAACTAATTCTCCTATGAAAAGAAAATACAAGAATCACAAAATATAGTTTGAGCAACCTAAGCAACAAATGCTTTACTATAGACAGTTTATACACACATACATACACTAACACACACACATATATATATATACACACACATACATACACAAATAGACACAGACATACAGACATGTACTATATTATATATATTCAATCTATAACATAAAATTATATTATTATATTATATTTATAAGCCTATGGATGTCAGATGATCACTACATAACTGTAAAACGTAGCAGCTGGTTTAGTGTTTTGCTGTAGCTGTTTCAAAGTTCATAAAAGAGATTTGTGATGGTGCCATCTTTATGCAGTGCAACACTTTGGTTCTGGCTTTCACATCAGCAGCCATGTCTCTGTAAATGTAGGATGCATTCCAACTTCATTAAAGACTGAAGGGAAATAGATTATCTACTTCATAGGCCCTGCACTGATTTGCAATAATTTAGTGTACTCCATTGTGGGGTATGTGTGTGTTTAAAAAAAAACAGATTATGAAAGAATTAGGGTGGGAAGAGAACAATTGAAAATAAAGAGAATGAGGGAGAATATTGATTCTGTGCCAATATGCACTAATGCCCAACACTCAAACAGCCATTATAGGTAATACTTCCTCTTCTGATCCACTTATTTCCCCTCCACATGTTCTTATTTTGCTGTTGCTTACATTTCAAGGTTTACAAAGTCAGAATACAATAGTAAAATTAGTTTTTTAAAATATGTTAGCTGTTGAAAGAAGAAAGTAACATGATTTTAGAAACACTTTCTTGAAGCTTAGACCACAAGCAGTCCTTTTGATCTTTTATCTCAGAGCCAAAAAAAGCACCCGATATTTCTCTATAAGCATGTGATGGAAGTACATGCATGTGTACATGCACACATACTCCATGTGTGTCCATGCATGAGTTTACACAAGCCTGGTGCGCGTATTTTAATTCATACAGGATTTCATATCTTTAAAATGCTTTTTTCTACAGCTCTCTTTCTTTTTCTTTCTTTTCCTTTCCCCTCCCCACCTTTTTATATATTTCAAAGCTGGCAGTTCAGTAAATGGCTGGAACTGCCACATCTCTGTTCTTGCTAAAGAAATCAATGCTAATCCTATTACTGGCAGTTATCACCTATCCCAGAAACGGCAGCTAAAAGAAAAAAAAACACTGAGATGTCAAAGTAGGGGAAAAAAGAGATGGGGGAAAGGGGGGAGGTGCCCTTCTTTCACTTTCAAACAGTGATTGTTTTCTTATTTTTTGATCATTTTTTCCCTGTTATGACAGAAACTAAACCTCCACCACCATCATCTCCCAGCAACATAAAGAGTCTGGTTTAAACCTCTCTCTTTCCCCAAAACAAGTTCAAAGCCCAAATTGTTCACTTGCTCATTGTCCACACATTGTCCACATTGTGCTTAGGAAGTGCAGTGTTGGGTGTTTGCCTTAGCATGGAGGCGAGAACTTGAAGGATTAGAAGCAGAGAATTCTGCTAGGAAGTGAAGTCTTGCTAGTTTTCCCCGTGTGACCTTTTCTTCAGAAGTGGTATTCAGCAGGTTCTGACCAGTTCTGGAGAATCGGTAGTGGAAATTTTGAGTAGTTTGGAGAACCAGTAAATACAGGCCTGGTTACAGCACGGAAACTGCTTTGGTCGCGCTGATCGATGATCTCTGGCGAGCCAGGGATAGGGGTCACTCCTCTATCCTAGTGCTTCTTGACCTCTCAGCGGCCTTCAATACCATCGACCATGGTATCCTTCTGCGACGGTTGCAAGAGGTGGGAGTGGGAGGCACAGTTTTTCGGTGGTTCTCCTCCTACCTCTTGGACAGGTCGCAGTCAGTGTTGGTCGGAGGGCAGAGATTGACCCCTAGGCCCCTCAATTATGGGGTGCCACAGGGCTCGGTCCTGTCCCCCCTCCTATTTAACATCTACATGAAGCCGCTGGGTGAGATCATACGGCGGCACGGGATTAAATACCACCAATATGCGGACGATACACAATTGTATCTGTCCACCCTGTGCCAACTCAGTGAAGCGGTAGAAGTGATGTGCCAGTGCCTGGAGGCTGTCAGGGTCTGGATGGGAACGAACAAGCTTACACTCAATCCCGACAAGACTGAATGGCTATTGATGTTCCTTCCCAAAGATTGGCTAACTATTCAATCTCTCAGTCTGGGGGGTGAAATTATACGCCCCTCAGAGAGGGTTCACAATTGGGAGTCCTCCTGGACCAGCAGCTGACTTTAGATCACCATTTGTCGCCTGTGACCAGGGGGAGTCTTTGCCCAGGTTCGCCTGGTGCACCAATTGCAACCCTACCTGGACCAGGAGGCACTTCACTCACGCCCTCGTCACCTCAAGACTGGATTACTACATGGGGCTGCCCTTGAAAAGTGTTCGAAGACTCCAGCTAGTCCAGAATGCAGCCGCGCTAGCAATTGTGGGTGCACCTCGGTACACCCACGTCACACCTATCCTCCGCGAGCTGCACTGGCTGCCCATCAGTCTCCGGACGTGTTTCAAGGTGCTAGTCATTACTTATAAATCCCTACATGGCATCGGACCTGGGTACCTGAGAGACCGCCTCCTGCCAATTACCTCCCAAAGACCGATTTGATCGCACAGGCTGGGCCTACTCTGGGTCCCATCTGCCAGCCAATGTCGACTGGCGATTCCCCGGGGGGGAGGGCCTTCTCTGTTGCTGCTCCGGCCCTCTGGAATGAGCTCCCCATGGAGATCCGGACCCTTACTACCCTCCCGACCTTCCGTAAAGCTACTAAGTCGTGGCTGTTCCGATGGGCTGGGGGTTGTTGAAGTATCCAGCCCTGCCTCAATTGTGAATGTTGTATATTTTTAAATTGTTGTTTGTCCTATTTATCCCCCTTTCCCTGTTTTATTGTGAGCCGCCCGGAGTCCTTCGGGAGTGGGCGGCATACAAAACTAATAAAACACAAACACAAACACAAAGACCACCTCTGACTGGCCCCAGCCCCATCTATTCTATGCCTCCAAAGTTCCACTGATTGAGAGGAAATGGGGATTTTGCAGTAACCTTCCCCTGGAGTGGGTTGGGAATGGAGATTTTACAGTATCTTCCCCTGCCATGCCCACCAAGCCACACCCACCAAGTCATGCCATGCCTACAGAACTGATAGTAAAAAAACTGAATCCCACCTTTACTTTTCTTCATAAAAGTTGTAAGTCATAAGGCTGAGCATCCACAAATTTCCCTGATCCCCACCACACATTTTAAACAATCTTGTGTCATGGCTCTGTGTACTGGAATAAAAGCTGGGTTTTTTTTCTTCCTTAATCCAACATCTTAAAATTTTTAAGTTCTAAAGTGCTTTGTCACCCATTATGTCACAGTGAAATTTGATGCTTTCTTTCAAGTGCAATCAAAGATGTGGCTTGGATTGGTTCAAATTTGTCTCTTTTCCTCTGTCACTGATTTTTCTACACCACTCCCCCCACCACCGCATTGGCTCTGTTAATTAATGCCATGCTCCCTGAATTTATTTCAAACCCATCATTTCACTTTCTGATTTTTAATTTAATATTTCCAGTCCAGTTTTCAAACAGGTAGCTAAAACAGCAAAACACTCCATAGATCTTCAGTCATCTTTATTGGCAGAAGAGGGGGAATATGTACATAATTTCAAAATGGGGTTAACAGGAATCATAGCTTTGGGCTGCAAAAATTTAGATGCCTAGACTACATACAAAAAAATGTTTACCATTGCATGGTTAGCCAGAATTTTGCAAGTCAGATTTGCAATGTTAAACTAACAATGGACATAGCAGCTATATTATTCTTTATTATTTTGTAAAATAAAATAAAAGTTAATTTTGTTGATTAGTGTCAATTTTCTTGACCATCTGTTTCAATTAATCCTCTTCATTGGAAGGCTGCCTAAAGCCTGATCATTTTCAGTTTTCCTGACAAATAAAACATATTTGGACACAGGAGTGTCTCCTTCCTGTCTCTCCTGGGGATTTAGTATTTGTGACAAATGATCCCTAACCCTAACACTGTCTGAATTAGGAATCTGTTTGGCACTGCTTAGTAAGCTAAAAATAATTTCAAAATTGACATTAATGACTGGAAGCCATCTTCCCATAAGTTTCTTTATTGCACATTTTAACTTGAAAAGTGTCCAGTGGAATTTGGAGAGAAGGACAAACAAACCATCTTGGAGAAGCCAAGATGGTACCACAAGTTTCTCAGTGACAAGAGACTTACCCTTTCTTTTGGCAGCAAAGCCAGAGGGCAAAACCAGTAGTCTGCCTCAGTGGTGAAATCTAATTCCCCCTCCCACCAGTTCTGTGGGCATGGCTTGGGGGCTGTCATGTGACTGAATGGGTGTGGCCAACTTTTCTTTCACTTTCAGCTATTTTTTTAGCTGCAAACCGGCAGGGAAAAATGCTTTAAAAGGTGGGGGAGCTTCCAATGATCGTGCGGCTCTCAGCTGAGCTGCGTGATCAGTGAAAGCTTCTTTTTACTACCAGTTCGCAGAACCAAGGACAATTGTCTCCACTGGTTCGCCCATACCAGGCTGAACTGGGAGGATTTCACCCCTGGTCTGCCTGAAACTCACTGGCACTACAATGACTTTAGACAATATGGGAGTTGCAAAAGAGGCTGGATAGGGAAAATGTACCGCCAATGTTATGACAACATTATTTTGTTCCAACACAACTAGGGGTGGTATGAACCACTTAAATCATGTGTTGCATCTCAGAAAGTGTATGGGCAAAATTTGTAGCTTTTATATCTCTTGGCTTCCAGAGTTTCAGTAAGTCCTCTGAGTAACTGAAGACCTTTGGTGCTGGGTTTTATAGTTTATGCTACCTGAATCTCCACATTTCATCTCAGAAGAAATGTGAGAAGTATGTAGCCTAATAAGGAAATAGGTGCACAGGTGAGAGATAGAAAATGCCTTTAAAAGATGATGTCTTTCTCCAGTATGTCTTCCACAATTAAGAAAAAAAATATTACTAGATCACTGGAATTAATAAAGTAAATATGGCCATCAGCATCTTAATTTATATCAGGTCATACAAGGCTTTTCAAATAAGTTCAAAAGAAGGTGCTGAATAGAAAACAATTCTAAGGTTCAAGGATTCCAAATCGTTTTCTTGGTGCATAATTTAAGGCTTTGCTAAGCCTTAGTAACCTGTTTTATACATCCTTTTAAATTCATAGATTATAAACACAGTGACTTTGTTCATACATCACACTAAGCCAAAACTAAACAAATTGGATCTGTAATCCAAGCCAAATGAGAAACCTTTAACAGAAGAAATGTCTTTATTGCAACAGAAAAATCTGGCTAAAAAGCTGTGCTGGCTACAGCTAAAATTAGAATTGGTTCTACCCAACTGGATCCCCTACTCAATCCATTTGTTTTCAGTGTTCATCTTCAAACCCCTGGTTCATGTTTCCAACATAGAAAAAGCACTTAGTGATGTCTTCCAATCTCTTAAAAATGCAAAGTTTAAAGTTTTCCCAAGGCCACAAGACTAGTGGGCAAAAGCACCAGCAATTAAATTAAACAGTACTTTGTTTCATACACAGATTTTCTCTCACGCACATTCTCTCTCTCATCTCTCCCTCTTCCTCCCCCTCCGTTTCTCTCTCCCTCCCTCTCCTCTCTCTCTCTCTCTCTCTCTCTCTCTCTCTCTCTCTCTCTCTCACACACACACACACACACACACACACACACACAGTTTCATTTACCAAGGTTCATCAACTGTGTTGATGACATGAGGAGGAAGGAACAAAATTCATCAGAGTCCCAAGGCCAGTGCTTGGATACATTCAAGGTTAAATTGCAAAAGAGCAGTCTATTTTAGAAACAGTTGTGATTATTTGCTATCTTTTATGTACTTCATAGGAATTCAATAAAGAAGGTAGGAATTCAATTTAAGCTGGACTGATTTGTCATTCAGTCTGCAATGCCACAAGAATGTCTATGGTCTAGAGGTTAAACAGATAATAGGCTCCCCTTCTGCATTTTGTTTCCTATCATTTGTTGTGTCTTCTGAGCATGTGCTGTAGGAATCCTGTCCTCTATCTGTCTGAAGGAAAATCAGAAAGTACTGCATTGAAAAAGAAGCCAACTGGTGTACTCATGGACTGGGAATATCCTTAATTGTCAGTTTTAGCAGGAATGTTGGAGAGATCACAAAAAGCATCTGACTTCTTTAACCATTGTGACTTGCATGCAGGGGCGTGCAGTCACTAGAGGCAGGGGAGGTGTGACCTCACCAGTCATGAGGAAAAGGAAAGAATTTTAAAGAATTTTTTTTAAATAATTAAAGCCAAGGTAGTTGCTGCCAGATTCCAAGTCACAGTGACTTGGAACAGTGCTTAGTGTTAACTATAGGAGGAGGCCAGAGAACTAGGGGCCTCCTGTGCATAAGCAATTTTTCACCTTTTAAGAGTTAAGCAAGGGTTAAAAAGCAAAAAAAATCATATGCAAAGGAGGCACGTGTTCCCTCGCCTCCTGTAGAGGGCATTTTAGAGGCTTTTTAGAGTTCTCTGGGAGCAACTAGCTCAGTCTGACTCAGAGCTCTGGCCTTTCATGAGGGCAGAGTTGAAATCCTCTCTGAAACAGCTGAACCACATTGCCTTTTCAAACACACACACACACACACACACACACACACACAGCTGGATAAAAGTATATATGCCCAGCTTCACTGAAAAGGCAATGTGATTCACCTGCAATCAAAGGCTCCAATCGGAAGGCAGCAGGGGAAGGGGGGGTATGGCAGAGGAGCTGCTTTCAAGCCTTTGGAAAATATATCCAATCCAACTTCTATGTTTGTGTTTGTTTGAGAGTGAGTGAGTGAGAGAGGGATCCAAGTTCTCTGTGTGAGTGTGTCTGTTTGAGAGAGGGGGAGGGAGGGAGAGAGGGAGGAAGGAAGGAGGGGGAGGGAGAAGAAAAAGAATGGAAAAACTTATTTTGCAAGGGGGAAAAATGCTGTCACTTTAAATCGGAACTGAGCATGCCTGGCTGTGGAATTCTGGGAGTTGAAGTCCACAAGTCTAAAAAGCTGCCTCACCAGCCATAAAACTCACTGCACGTCACTGCTTGAATGGGAGTCAACACACAGATTTATATACCATTCTTGTTTGCTTGCTTGTTTTGAGACAGGAACAATGGTGGGTGCAAGCGGTTTCCCCTGGTACGGGTGTACTGGTGCCTGCCTGGAGCACCAGATACCATTCTGGTACAGTGCTCCGGAGGGCCCACCCACCCACCCAAGATCCTTACCTGTCCTTAAACACTTTTGCGCTTTTGCACACACGCAGAGCATGTACAATGCCTGCACGACGCTCCACCGAGAAGCTGGAGTGTCGTGGAGGTGTGCGGCGGTATCACTGGAAGGTAAGATGGAGGATGCTGGGCCCCCATGTGGAGGATGCTGGGCTGGTACAGTTGGAACCAGTACCGTTGCAACGGGATCCGGAACCGACCACTGGACAGAAATATTAATTGTCTAGAAAATTGATATTTTCCAAATGAATGTTGATCTTCTGACATATTAATAATTCAGTATCTTTTTTATGCTACTTTAGCTTGGAACTTGCACATGAGCAGTTTGTGAACTGAACTACAGTCAAACCCCAACCATGGATTTGCTGCTGTAACAGAACTCTTCTAGTTTCTTGTTGGGGAAAAATAGTTATTTCATTTCTGTGCTCCATACTATGACATCCATTGTATATAGACATCATTTTGACTGTTAGAAGACTATGCTACAGTTACAAAATCATTGGATTGGTATAACTTGATAAACAGTCCTCCAATTTCCTAGTCCAACTAGAAATAGCAGTCCAACTATTTTTTTCTTTATTACTGTTTCCATCTTTGCTGTCTCCACTACAATCCTGCTTAGATGCTGTGTTAATTTTGTATTGAATGTGATTATATAACACATCAACTTTCCTTTCTGCGACATCAATATCTAGGAGCATGAAAGTAGATAGTTTTCATATTAAAGTGTTGTCTATAAAGTCAAACTGATATTATTTAGACCCTGATTGCATTGTACCCAAGAACTGTCCTTGCTACATTCTATCCAGTTGTGGGATCCTCCCAGTTTAACAACCGGTTCAGTTATTCTTATGATTTATGTGTGCACTGTGCAAGCACATACAATTTGAATAAATCTTCATTTCCAGGTTTCTTCGGAGGAGTAACACAGCTGATTCAAGTGGCATGAATCAGCTGAGAAGATAAAGGTAGGAAAATAGCACGGGCTGGCAGGTGGGCTCATTTGATCGTCGGGTGAACCGGTTCGCTTTCAGCTGATCGTTGGAGCTGCCGATTTGCCCAAATCAGTCTGAACCGGTAGAATCCCATCCCTGATCCTATCTGATTAAAAATAAGCAGCAACGTTCCTTTCCTGCTCCTCATGCTATGAGTAGAAAGCAGCATGCTCCTTAGTTCAATTCTATTCCACTCCAATTCTCTGATGACTAAAATGTCAATAGGTAATCAATTGATTTCATTTTTCTCTCTGCTGAACTTTTCCATGCTCATGCTTCTTACATTCCATCTTCCCACTGTAATTCTGTTTTTGCAGCTTCAGATTCCCCCTCCCCCACCCCCGGCATGGTAACATCAGTAGTCTAGTTAAGTCATAAGCTCTGTTAGTACTCCAAAGGATCTTCTGCTCTTTCTTAGTAGTGTCAGTACTGTCTGATTTGAGAGGTCCATAATCTATCTCAGGGTACTATATTATCAATAATTTCACCTTGTCTATCCATGTGATTTTCTTGGTAAAGCACAGAGTACTTTAGACTCCTTTTTCCCCACTTACTGTGACATGATGCCCTTGTTGTTAAGGTGACCTTTCAGCTTCTTCCTATATTGCGTATACACAATATATAACCTTTCACATTGTGGGTGACCCTGCTGGGTTTGTAAATTCTTGGTATACACTCCCAGCATTCTCATTCATTCTTCTGAGAAAATGTGAGGTAACATAGAAAGACTGGATGGGGGTCCTTGGTGTTCTCTGAGCTTGGATTGTTTTTTGTTTTTTTTGCAGATATTTCATTATCCAAACTAGGTAACATCATCAACCCGTACTTTCTATAAGTACAGCCATCCCAAACAAGAAAAATAAATTAAATCACATGCTTTGCCAATTGAGTCAATTAGTGTCATTATTACCTAACATCCACTGAAATCTATAGAGCAGTAATGGCTAACCTTTTCTTTGCTGTGTGCCAAAAGTGTGTGCATGTGCGCACCCACAATGCAATACGTGCATGATCTCCTGTGCCCCCCTCATATGTCCTTGCTCCCCTGTGCATGTGCTTGCGACCTCCTACGTGTGCCCTGCATATGCATGCTGGCTGGCGGGAGATGCGTGCACATGCACGGTGGCACTGAGCTGGGGCGACAGCTCGTGTGCTCACAGAGCGTTCTGCGTGCCATAGGTTCGCCATCATGGCTATAGAGTAAATAAAATGATGGGCAGTATTAGAGTCTGCTGACTCTGATCTTGATCCCATTCTCTTCCCTGGCAATGATAACAAGGATATCTAAAGACTGCAACACAATTTCTTCAGTCATCTCACTGAATTGAAAAATAATCTCTTTCCTTATTTACTTCTTTGATATGGGAATGGGCATAAGGTGTGGCCTCTCCTCCACCCTTTCCAGCCATCTCTCTTACTAAGCTACCTTTCCTGGGCAGGCTTAAGGTATCAGCAACTTGTGCTCCAATTATACACAGCAGTGTGATTCACCACAGAAGGATAAAGAAATAGAAGCATTCAATGACATCTTCTGGCCAGACGCATTGACTCATTTTTGTTTCAAAATTCTGGCACATTGATTAGTGTTTTCCCTTCTCCGGGGCTCAGCAAGATACTGAGATGCTGAGTCAATTGAGAGAAAGATTATTATACAATGTTGAAGAAATCAGTTTTTATAAACAGGATACTTTATTTTACAGGTATTAATTTTAATCTGTAGCTTTTTCTTTTTCCTGCTTCTTGCCCTCTTTTGGGGTGTGATTTCTGCAAGAAGGAGAAAATCCTCCAGAAGTGATTTTTACTACAGCTGATGCTTCTAGATTGGGGCAGCTGGACATTGCATAGCATTTTTGTCTTCATTTATAACAATCTGATCTTCTGGGGTTAGGATAATTGGATTAAGATAATGTCTATTGTCTTAAATTCAGGATCATTTCTTTGGGGAATTACCTTATACCACCTATGCCCCTTCTTTTAAATAAAAATCAGTCATTCATGGTTTAGTTATATTTCAATTATATTATTTCAATGTGTTCTTTGACATGTAGCCCAAGCAGCCCAAGAATGATGCCATCCACTGTGGCCTGCAAAAGCTTTAGAGAACAGCTGTTTTAAGGGTATGTAGAAAGCCAGCAGACAGACAGCAATCCAACTGTATGAGGGCAAGCTGTTGCATAGAAGGAGACAGGCACTGAGAAGAACTGATTATGGAGACCCTGAAGTAGAAACTCCCTCATTGACAGGACCTTCAATAGGTCCTCTCGTACTGATTTCACCTGATGGGCAGATTCATTTCAGAGGACATAGTCTTGCAATTAGGCCCTGAGTCATGTCTGGCTTTAAGGTGCTAATCAGCATCTCGAGTCGTTTCTGAAAACTGACTAGCAGCCAGTGCATTTCTAGTAGTAGACTTGTCATATGGGTCAGGAGTACCCAACCCCTGGCCTTTGAGTCCTTCAGAACCAGGGCATGGAAGTGGTGAGTGAGCATGCGCATGCATGTGTGCATCCCCACTTGCGAAGCAGCAAGTAAGTGTGGATGCTTGTGGTCCATTTGCCATGTGAGCGTGCTTGCCCACTACTCTTGTGGAACTATCCCATCCCCCTCCCGGAGGTCCACAAAGCCAGAACCTTTGAAGAACTCTGATATGAGTGATTTAAAGTTGCATACCACAACCTTGAGATGAAAAAGAAATAAATACTGTGGGTAATGCTGTCTGATCCAGGAAGAGATGCACATATGAGATGTAACTTTATAAAAGCTCTCCTGGTGACAGCATACATTTTCTATTTTAAGAGAAATCTTAAGAGAAATTGTCCAAGACAACGTTCAGCTTACAAATCAGCTCTCAACTGATCACCACCAAATGTATTGTGCAATTAACATCAACAGTGCTAATTGCACAAAAGGCCATTTTAAAAGTCAGATAGTCATTGATGGTATCCATGCCAAGGACTAGAAGAGATTATCTGGGGAGGGATAATGAATTTTGTTACTTATAGTTACTGTGATTCCATGCAAAAACAACGATTATTCACAGTTTGGGAAACAAGGTAGGAGATTGGTTCTGTGATATGTAGGAGGTTAAATGAAATTATTTTAATTGCTTTCCCATTTTTGACATCTATGTGAGATTCCATCCGGGGTTAATGTTTATTTAATATTATCTTATTTGAAAAATTACTATCACTAAATTTGACTTTCAAATTTTTCTCATAAACTATAGTTTATGTCTACTTTGGATTGTAAAAATGTCAGGCTGAATATTATATGACATTTGTTTATATACTAATTGTAATATTCTATCTTAATGGCACATTTATGTCATGATTTTTAAAAAGCTGTTAGATACCAGCTTTTCTACCCAACAGTTGAGTTCCAAAAATTACTATATAAGTGATGTACATTATTATACATCAAGAGTCCAATAAGCATTCCCTTCCTTTAACTGAATCTTATCCTGTAAAATAAATGAGTCAGTAGTAAATAGTTCCACATCTCTGCTCTTCTGTTCTTGAAACATTTGTTATTTTATTCTGAATATTTCAGGACATCTATTTACCACTATATTTAGTACCACAGTGCCAAGATGGCATATATAAAGATTCAGTTGCAATTCCTATCTGATGACACTTCCCTCTTCTTTTTATCCTCATTTTATACTGGCACTCTCAATTCAGCACAAACTTGGTGTGTTTAATTTTAAAAGAGGTAAAATGTTCCTGGAGACGCCTCAGACCACTGCAAATCACCTGTTTTTATGGAGGCAGTAAAATTGTGTATCGGATTAGAAGTGATGCTGATCTGAAATTTATAGTAACTTTTAATGACATTATAATTTTTCCCCTGTGCACGCCATCGTGGAATCATTAGGATGCACAGTATAGAAAAATGAAATTTGTAAGGGGAAACCGCACAGTTGTTGGGGAGAAGAGTAAAATTGAGTTTTACAAATGTGTTCATTGTCTGTATGATGCAGCCATGTCTAAGACTGAACAGGTGATCTGCTGTGCTTATAAATAAATAAAATGTATGCTCTGAAATGTTTTTCGCGCTCTCCATATTTATTGCTATAACTATAGTTATACATCAGTGTTGAAATTATTTTTCATCTTGCCTACAGAAAGTATGGAGCCCAAACCAAACATCAAATATAATTGTCCCATCCATGTAAAGAATTAGTATCTACAGTGTTAAATCTACAGGTGGATAGAAAGTGTATGTCTTAAGAAAAAGCCAGGTACAATTTTTTTCTGGATCAAAAAACTAACAAAAATGTTGCATTTTTAATTTTGATGTTGTTAGGTAAGCTCCCCGTTGGAAGAGCGAATGCATTCAGAGAAGCATTGTGCAATTTAAATAGGCTTTTACTTTCGTGGAAAATAGAGGTATCAGAGATTTTGAGATTGAGATTTTATTAATATTTGTAGGCCGCCCTTTTCCCTGAGGGGACTCAGGGCGGCTCACATAAAATCAGGGAGGGGGAATACAAACATTGACATAGAGACATATAATAAAATAGTAAGCAACCCCCCTCCCTATTTTATGTAAGCCGCCCTGAGTCCCCGCGGGGAAAAGGGCGGCCTATAAATATTAATAAAATACAAAATACAACATACATTCATCATTCGGGAGGGGCGGCTATCCTTGTCCCCAGGCCTGACGGGCTAGCCAGTTCTTAAGGGCTGTGCGGAAGGCCTGGACGGTGGAGAGGGTACGAATCTCTACGGGGAGCTCGTTCCAAAGGGTCGGGGCTACTACTGAGAAGGCCCTCCTCCTTGTAGTTGCCAGCCGGCACTGGCTGGCCGATGGAATACGGAGGAGGCCTAATCTATGAGATCTTATTGGTCGCAGGGAGGTAATTGGCAGAAGGCGGTCTCTCAAGTATCCAGATCCACTACCATGCAGGGCTTTATGGGTGACTAATAACACCTTGAAGCGCATCCGGAGATCGACAGGTAGCCAGCGCAGCTCGCGGAGGATAGGTGTTATGTGGGTGAACCGAGGTGCACCCACAATCACTCGCGCGGCCGCGTTCTGTACTAGCTGAAGTCGCCGGATGCTCTTCAAGGGCAGCCCCATGTAGAGCACATTGCAGTATTCCAGCCTAGAGGTCACAAGGGCCCGAGTGACTGTTGTGAGAGCCTCCCGATTCAGGTAGGGTCGCAACTTGCGCACCAGGCGAACCTGGGCGAATGCCCCCCTGGTCACAGCCGTCAAGTGGTGGTCAAATGATAGCTGTGGATCCAGGAGGACTCCCAAGTTGCGAACCCTCTCTGAGGGGTATAGAATTTGACCCCCCAGCCTGAGTGATGGAATATTGATCGAATCTTTGGGAGGGAAGCACAACAGCCACTCGGTCTTTTCTGGGTTGAGCACAAGCTTGTTAACCCTCATCCAGTCCATAACGGCCTCAAGGCCTCGGTTCATCACGTCTGCTGCTTCATTGAGTTGGCACGGGGCGGACAGATACAACTGGGTATCGTCCGCATATTGATGGTATCTGATCCCGTGCCTGCGGATGATCTCTCCCAGCGGTTTCATGTAGATGTTGAATAGTAGGGGGGATAAGACCGAGCCCTGAGGCACCCCATATGTTAGGGGCCTAGGGGACGATCTCTGCCCCCCCACTAACACCGACTGCGACCTGTCCGAGAGGTAGGAGGAGAACCACCGCAACACGGTGCCTCCCACTTCCACCTCCCGCAGTCGTCGCAGAAGGATACCATGGTCGATGGTATCGAAAGCCGCTGAGAGGTCAAGGAGGACCAGGATGGAGGAATGTCCTCCATCTCTGGCTCTCCAGAGATCATCGGTCAATGCGACCAAAGCGGTTTCTGTGCTGTAACCGGGTCTGAAGCCTGACTGGAAGGGGTCGAGATAGTTTGCTTCCTCCAAGGACCGTTGGAGCTGGAAGGCCACCACCTTCTCAACAACCTTCCCAAGGAAGGGAAGGTTGGAGACTGGGCGATAGTTATTAAGAACAGCTGGATCCAGAGATGGCTTCTTTAGGAGGGGTCTCACCACCGCCGCTTTCAGTGCGGCGGGGAAGTTCCCCTCCCGAAGAGAGGCTGTAACAACCGCCTGGATCCAGCCTCGTGTCACCTCACTGCTGTTAGTAACCAGCCATGAGGGACACGGGTCCAGTACACAGGTGAGTCCATCAAACAGTCCAAGTCATACACAGTTAAGACAGTCAGTCATCAATGTCTTTCAGTTAAGGGATTATCCAAATAACATAGTCAATAATCATACAAACAGTCCGGTACTCAAAGTTTGCTAGCAGTTGCAAAACTTACAATAGCTCATGGCACTTTCTAACAGCCAGCTTCCAAAACACTCAGATCAGATCAGCCCAGCATCTAACAAACAGAGAGCTAACAGTCATTCTGGCTCCCTCTTATGGCCGATTGAGGAAAACAGCAACTAATCACATTTTATAGTATGATTTAAAGAAACAGGTATAGCATTGTTATATGATTTATATATTGCCAACCCAACTGTTAGATTATATTCCTAACAGATGTTAAAGATATTCATCTCAAAATTATTTATATTTTTAATAGTTTTTCACTGACAAGAGTATCGCTAAGGTCAACAAATTATTTTAATAATAAAAGAGTTGTAATACTATTCTATTGCAATTAGTATAATTGCTATTTACAAATTCCGTAACTCAGTGTATAATATTCCGCTACTTGAGTGAGTCTATCCATCTGATACCCTCCATACTGACTTGCACACATGGTTTTAAAGGTCCCCCCTTGAGCAGTGGTGAAATTCAGCTGGTTCTATCTGGTCCAGGCAAAACAATAGAGATGGTGGCGGGAGGCTCTGCTCACCCACCCGGACATCATCACATCCTGTTTTTGATGCTCTGCTCAAGCAGGTCCTGCTTGGGCTACATTTGCGAACCAGTAGCGAAGGTAAGTTGATTTCACCCCTGCCCTTGAGATGTTTCATGCTTTCAATCTTGGTGGGTGACCTTGTTTAATATAGTGATTACCTAGGTAACAGCAATTTAGAAATTTAGAACTGTTTGCTCCAACCAGAACTGGGATAACCTATGAAATTATCTTTGGAGCAATTACTCCTACTGCCCTACTTTTGGGAAATCAAAGTTGCTTATGTCAGGAGGCACTGCTTTTGGTAGCAATAAAATAAAAGTGTAATAAATAAATGTTCTGGTGTGGAAGCAGATGTTACAGCTTTACCAGGCACAAAGATCATATTCTACATTGGACAGGATATTAGTGAACTGGCTATGGCTCTATAACTCTAATATTTTTGTCATAATTAGATTGCTCATTGTTTAGAGCGTGTATTTCTAACTTCTGGTTGACAATATTGTGGAATAGCATCAGACCTTGGTAGACCAGGGCCTCTAAATTCACTTCCTTCAGTAAAGAGCTAATAGTTTAAAGAGGAGCATGATTGTTCTTTTGTATATTACAACAGTCAGACTATAACCTGCAATTTCCCCCCTAAAGTTGAAGGATATTATGGAAAACAAGAAAATCAGATCAGAAAAGGGTTAGAAATAAAAGATAAACCACTCTTATCAACAATAGTCTAAAGTGTGGTCACTGTATAAAAAGGTCCTGCATAGTTTGCCCTCCAGACCTACTAATAAGGGGGGCTGGCTGTTGTTATTTTTGTACAGGCCACCTGTGTCAAAACCTGGCTCTGATGAGACTTCTGCTCCAGAGATTGGGGGAATTACTCAAGAAAGCAACATGACTTTTCTTTACACAGTAGAGGTGACACAGATTGCCCTATGAAGTAGGGCCAATCCTCTTCAATCAGCAATCTCTTCATGAAGAAAATGACTTCTGCCCTGACATTACGGATGCCCAGAAGCCATTTGGTCAGTTGAAGTGAGGCACGGCAGCTACTCCAACGCTTAGAAGCAGAGGGACCCTTCACTTTAAGATTTTGTTCTAAGTGGGAGAGTTCACTTTAAGCTAAATCAAAGCGAAAAATCCCTTTGAAGCTACTCACATCTAAAGCAACTATCCTTCAATTATTGTATTTTTACACATTTTGATTCATTCCATGTTCAAATAAATGCATTCTTTAGAAAGTGATAGAAAGCTTACAGTACAATATTGCATTTAGGAAATCTACACACCAAAAACATATATTAGGAGAGTGTATTGTTAAAAGGGAATATGTCTAACAGGGAAATGGTGAAAAACAAAGAAGGTGTGTTGCCCCTTTGGTTAACATATTTATAGTTAAATATTTAAGGAAATTTGTGGTTATAGTAAATATATGTTAGGTAGGTATATGGACATATATGTATTTTATGTGCAGATGGGGATATATTGTTAGCTGAGAACCCAAATGATTTGCATCAAATCTTAGAGTATACTGTATGTTGCAACAAGCAGTACTGGTCTGAAAATTAAAGATTAGATATAAAAGTTGTTCTATTTGACAGGGGAAATGGTATAAATAATTGCAAGCAGTAATTCTACCAAGGTGAATCTGTACACCTTGGTATAAATTTTATTTAAGAACTTGTGTGATAAAACAAAAAAAAATTGTTATATGTGTAGCTATGTTGTCTCATACACATCAAGAATAAACTTTAAAATATGTATGAGACAAAATGTCTACGGAGATTCTCAGTCAACCAGGTCATGGTTGTCCCAAAGGTGTTTTTTCAAAAGGCAACTTGAAGGTATTTTGCTTCTCATACAAGAAGCTTCTTCAGTTCAGTTCTTTTGGTCTCTTTGTTCCCTTTTTGGTTTGTTGATTGTATCTTTTGCACAGTTTGTAGAATTTTTTACTTCCAGCATTTTGCCAAGATCTTACTAGGTCTTTCACCTTCTTTACAGAATATTTGACATGAACACAAATTAATTCACAAATTAAGTTTAGCATCACGGGTATTATTCTTCTCCTACTTAGTTTGCTATATCTCATGGTATAGATCAGTAGTAGGACAGTTGATCATTTGTGTTCGAACAGTTTTTAAGTTATATTTCAAATTAGACTCATACTTATCCTAAAAGTGCTTTTTCAAAAGGCAACTGGACTTTTCTTACCTCCAGGTTTTACGGTCTTTAGCTTATTCTTTGCTACCTTCTTTCTGCACATTTCATAATATTGTTTCTCTTATATGATAGGTATGTTTGTATATATATTTTTACCTATTTGATTAAATCTCATAGCACATATTAGTAACAATAAAAGGATTGATTTTTTTTTGAAATTCTGATCCACTTCTAGAAAAAAAAATCTGCTTCCCATCATTGCATTCTATAACAATATAATATAAAATTTAATGAGATATTACATTTTTATGAAGTCATTTATCTACTTTCATTTAGATATGATTTTTTTTTCCTCCTACAAGATACCCATCTGGCAAGATAATGGCACCAATGGAAGAATGGAATTGCTGTTCTGCCACAATGTAATACTCAACAAGTGGGGAACTCAGCTGTTACCATTTTCAGAAATCTTTGCTCTTTCTAAGCAATTTGGCTTCAGGCATAGCACTCCTTATCAGGCCTACTCTACACAGAAAGATAGAAGAGATGGCTAAGTGGAAGTCTGAGCTTTACTCATTTGCTATTATCAATCTAAAAAAGGCCAATTATCTCTTGTAGAAAATGAAAATGAATCAAGTGCATTTTCTCAATCAAGAATTTCTCATGTTCTTTTTTTCTTGGAGAATTAGTTCTCCAGGTGAAGAGCTCCAAAAGCAATTAAAGGGAATGTTGTACCCCTGCACTACACCTTGATAATATTTCTTTTCTCCTCTTTCACCGCTTCTTTATCATGCCCTGGAATCAAAACTAGGTGCATTTGCAATGGTGCCTCATAAAGAGAAGGTATACTTTGCACTGATAAACCGTTGATCCAGCTGAACTTCAATTAACAGAGAGCAGGACTCCTGCACAAACCAAACCAAGCTAAGGGAGAGAGGATCCATGGAAATTCTTCAGCTGTTTTCTTCTGTTCCCCACTGCTTTTCTGCATTCTACAGCATTGCTTTTGTCCTGCCTTTGATACACCATAGCCCCGCGATGGCAAACCTATGGTATGCATGCCAGAGGTGGCACACAGAGCCCTCTCTGCTGGCACATGCGCCATCACCCCAGGTCAGATCTCCGTAGCATGTCTTTCATGAGCTTCTGTTTCCCTGGAAACAATGGAACAGAAGCTCACAAAAGAAAAAGATCTTACCTCTTGCCACACTGCCAGTGTTTGGGTGCCCCGCCTCCCACTGGCCAGCTGGCCTTTGTGCCTCGGCTGCGCCTGTGTGCTTGTGTGTGTGCATCTACGCACACATGTCCTTTCAATCTGGACATGTGCACACACAGTTTGGGCACTCAATGTCTAAAACAGTGTTTCTCAACCTTGGCAACTTGAAGATGTCTGGACTTCAACTCCCAGAATTCCCCAGCCAGCAAATGCTGGCTGGGGAATTTTGGGACTTGAAGTCCAGACATCTTCAAGTTGCCAAGGTTGAGAAACACTGGTCTAAATGGTTCACCATCACTGCCATAGCCCATCCCTCTTAAACATCATTGTTAGAATATGTCAGAGCAGACAGCGCTTTTTCAATCAATGAGATTTGAGGCCTAACTTCGTTCAATTGTTTCTACAACAAAGGTGAAAATGTTTCTAGCTTCAGAATTCATCCACCCTAATATTTGAGTCCTGATTGCAACACCAATGAATTTATTGAATAAAACAAATGCTGGCATATCATATTAGAGGTTAATTGAATATTAGCTTTCAAAAAAAATGTTAACCTCAGAGAGAGGAACCGCAGGAGACATAAAATATTGTACACACATATCTGAGTAAATAATAGTTTTACTGAAGCACATGCCAGAATTGTTCCAAGTTGAGGAATTTCAGTTCTATGTGTTCAACTTTTCAACTTTTACAACACAGTAAGGACTTTGATTTAAAAAAAAGTTTCAACAAATCGTAGGAAAGCCAAAGCTCTCACCATGATATGCTTCTATTGATTTTAGTAATAAAAAGGAGGAAGGAAAATAAATGGATTAAATACAGTTAAGTGTGCAATATAACCAAGACCAGATTTGAATTCAAGATTCAAAGGCCGTGTGACTTGATTCAAAATTATGATTTAAATTCATGATTGATTTTGAATAATGATTATGATTTGAATAATGTATCTGAAATGTATCTGCATTCAAATTGATTCCAGGTACATTAGGATGCACTTGTCCATGGAACCTGGCCTCAGTTTATTGGTCCTGATAAGCAGGAGAGACACACAATGATTGTTTCTTTATTAATTCACACTGGTCTTGCCAACAAGTTATGCCAGATGCCTTCCAAAAAAGCAAACTTTTGTACTGACAATTTGATAGAGTAATGATACTTGACTCGATTTCTCTTCCTTTTATTTCCTATGCTCCTTTTGTTAAATTATTTCCAAAAGTATGCTGTCCCATCTAAATACTGCTTTGGTATGTACAGGGCTCAGAATCCTAAATTAATTTTGACCACAGCAAGAAAGACCATATTTAAGTCTTCGCATGCAAATTATGGCCTGAATGACATTTTCTAATACATAAGCAGTAAAGCTACCTGTCTTACTGGCACTTGTCTCTTTATCACATTTACTATTTACTTAGGGATATTTTACAGTAGACAGTCCTTGGGAGTCTGGAGACATGTTTTAAGATTCAGAAACAAGTAAGTAATTCATTACTCATTCATAAGTAATGAAAGTGTGTGTGTGTGTGTGTGTGTGTGTGTGTGTGTCTTTGAGACAATTTTTGACTCCTTTGGACTGTCTGGACTACTTCCTGCATTTTTTTTTTGGCAAGGTTTTCTGGAAGAAGGCTTGCCTCCTTCATAGGGCTGGGACAGAGTGATTGGCCCAAAGTCACAAAAAAGCCCTTTGATTTGTAACCAAACAATGACTTTGAATCACAGCTCAATATCTCAGACGCCTCTGAGAAATTCTTCCTCTTCTCTGCCTTCATCCTCTGCTTTAGTAATTTACATACCTCATTCTAACTCCATTTTTTCTACCCGTATTGCTCTTCTACCCTTTCACCTATTGTTTTTTAAATTATTGGTACAAGCTTCATTGAAGCTTCCGTACCAAGGTTTCTGCCATCTTATCATATCTGACATTCACAAAACAGCTTGTAAGAGTAAAATGAAGATAAACATTGTTGTTTCGAGTTATCTTCCTTTTCTTAAAGTAGTAGCATGGTGCCTCTCATTACTATAGAAAAAAATGGAAAGTAAAAAAAAAAATGAAAATGTACTATAATTGAAAATGTTAGTTTCCCTCAAGAACAAGTAAAATGGCTCACTGAGGTGGCTCAGTGGTAGGGTGCAGTACTGCAGGCCACTTCAGCTGACTGTTATCTGCAGTTCAGCGGTTCTAATCTTACCGGCTCAAGGTTGACTCAGCCTTCCATCCTTCCGAGGTGGGTGAAATGAGGACCCAGACTGTGGGGGCGATATGCTGACTCTGTAAACCGCTTAGAGAGGGCTGAAAGCCCTATGAAGCGGTATATAAGTCTAACTGCTATTGCTATTGCTATGTAAAGTTTTTCTAAACAAACCAATTTCTGTTCAGATTCCTGGATTGTTCCTATAGCTTTAGAATAATGTAATATTACATCACTTATAGCAGGACTGTCAAACCCCTGGCCCATATTGCTGTATGCGTCACACACTGGCCATGCCCACATCTGGTTTACCAAAGAGAGAAAAAGTCCTGATACGTCACATGACGACCCTGTGATGATGTGAGTTTGACATTCCTGACTTACAGTTTCTTCTACCCAGAGTTGGCTCTTGCTGAAGTGAATTCCAGATGTTTTACATTGTCATTGCCAAAATCTCATTTGCTTTGACTTTGAGGCAGGTGTGGTGCTCCTAATTTGACCCAGAATGAAAAATATCAAAGCCCCATATTTGCCAAACTAGGTTCCTAATTAGAAACCTCTGGTCACATTTGTGCAGGGGAAAAAATAACTAAAAATTGGCTACAATTTTTAAAAAGTATTATGCAAATTAGCTCATATACTTAGCATTTCAATGTAACAATATCATTTCCTCCAAAAGTCCAAGGGGACATATTCGATGTTCCCTTCCTGGTCAAAATATGCATTTATATTTTATTCCCTCTCATCCTTTTGGTGAAGTAAATTATTCTGAGGTTCCATATCTGTACAACTGCTTTGTCATGGCATCCTGGAACGAACATAAAATCATGCCATCTTAAATATTACTTGCCCTAGAGCAAGTCCTTACTAGACACCCACATTTGTGCTAACATTCATTAGCTTTGAAGAACATTTTGAGAACAAAGGTTAGTGGTTCCTCGGCTAAAATTCTAGTCCTACCCAAGCAACAAAAGATCTTCCTCCAACTGGAATGGAAAATACTCTAATTACTTCAACCAATTGTACCATACTGTACCATCAACCAATTGATCTTTTGAAGTAGAGTCTTTGAAATTATGGGTTGATCAGTCAACCTAGCAAACACTGGGTGGCAGGAAAGAGTTGGAGGTTTCTCTCCCTTTTTTGTCTCTTGGCTACCATCTAGTGTCATCTAAATTTATGCAAGTGGGATGCATCCAACAGAAAAAGCTACTGAAGGACTGAAATTTAGGAAAAGGTTTTACCCCTGGGGATTCGCTTGAGCGGTATGTTACCCTAAGAACATTAACCTGAAGAAAGAAGGTAAAGAACTAGGATTTCCCTGAGACCCACTGGTATGGGAATTCCAAGTTACACAAGCTATAGATATTACAATTACATTGCATTCATTCATTCATTGTCTGCCCATCTCAATCAATGACTCTAGGTGGCTTACAGGTTTTTTAAAAAAATTGCAATTAAAAAAAAAAAACATTTCAAAACAATAAAAACAGTAAAACCAGAAAAACATTTAAAACATCCAATTTAAGATGCAAAATAGCAAGATATGTGGTCCGTTAGCAATAAGCCAGGAAACAGAACCCTTGACACATTCAGTATCTCAGGCTTGAGAACATCGCCAGCTTTTTCTAGCTTTATGAAAAGCTAACAGGGATGGGGCCAAGTCATCCATTTCCATTTCTCTTGTAGTCAAGAAAAGACTGAATGGAGAATGAGGCAGATGGGAATGAAATCCTAGGATCAACAAGAAAACAGGATCAAGAACTACCAGCTTGCTGGCATGGAGGGTTATTCTAGGCCGACTCTCCAATCCCCACCAAAATACCCACAGCAACTTTCTTGAGCCAAGGTATTAGAGAAATCACTGCTTTCAGAACAGAACCTCTTAAGCCATCTCTGGGAACATTGAAATACAACTGGAGTCATGCAACTTGAGCTTTAGAAAGAGTGTGTGGTCCTTGCACCAAGACAAGGAAACTGGAGGTTGTGCTTAGTCATCCAGGAGGAATGAAGGATGAAATATGATTTGAACTTGAGCCACCATTCATCTGACATCCTAACCGTACACATTTTGACTCTCTATGTTAAAGGCAGATTAAATTGTTCCAAACCCGTATTACACACTATTATTTTGCCATCAAATGCATTAAAGATATGATTAGGACATTGGCCCTATCCTAAATCTTAAGGTCATGTTGAATATTTGGCAAGTTGAAAATCAACCATTCATTCTTTCTCTGAGCTAGTTTCTAATCAATGACAGCACTTTGATTCTCCCACCATAACCACTTAGTTTCCTTTAATAGCCTCTTGTTATTGTCTGTCAAGTATTCTTGAAGAAAAGTATAAATTATATCAAGACTTTATCATTTATTATTGTGCACCCTTAAGTAATTCTTCTAGGCTGCAGAGCAAAGTATCTTGATTTTTTTTCTTGTAAGATAAGCTAAATTTAATTTCCATTAGTTATTGTTTCACCATAATTAATGAATGCTTTAAAAAAAAACAATCCTTTTTGGACTTAGTGGTCATTTGTTAATTTTCATGTTTTCATTACAGCCGCTTGATATTCATTGGTGTTCTACTATATAGAGTCCTTTCAGCAGTCTCCTATGAAAAAATATCAGACTTAATAAGATGAATATTATTTCTGGGACCTGCATTATGGCTACATATTGCATCCTTCCATAAACCTGATGCCCTTAAAATGTTTCAGTTTAGAACAACCACTGTCCTTATGGCTGTTACCGGGGAAAATAGAGTTTTGGAAATAATTTTTATCTTTTAGAGTCATGTATGTCTTATATTAGTAAGTTTTAGTAAGGGACATGGTGGCTCAGTGGTTAAGATGCTGAGCTTGTCAATCAGAAAGGTTTGCAATTTGGTGGTTCGAATCCCTAGTGCCACGTAATGGAATGAGCTCCCATTACTTGTCTCAGCTTCTGCCAACCTAGCAGTTCGAAAGCATGTAAAAATGCAAGTAGAAAAATAGGAACCACCTTTGGTTGAAAGGTAAAAGAGTTCTGTGCACTTTTGGTGTTTAATCATGCTGGCCACATGACCATGGAGATGTCTTTGGACAGTGCTGGCTCTTCTGATTTGAAACTGAGATGAGCACCACCTCCTAGAGCTGGGAACGACTAGCACATATGTGTGAGGGAACCTTTACCTTTACTTGTAATAAGTTTGATTAATGATGCACCATCCTTTGTTGTGACTCCTAGTGACCACATAGATAGATTTTCTCCATGACTGACTGACCCTCACAATCTGGCCTTTCAGGTCTCCCAAGCGTTGCACTCCTTGTCACTGTAATTGAGCCCATCTACCTTGCTGCTGGTCATCCAATTCTTTCCCAGCCTTCTCTAGAGAGCTATCTTTGGATAATGTCTGAAATGGCTTGAGTTGTTTTATGATCCATTTGTTGTTTTTGGTGACTGTCCACAATATTAACAGGAGTCTTCTACAACACAAAAGTTCAGAAGCATCAATACTTTTCTCACCCTATTTCTTTAAAGTCCAACTTTTGCTTCTACAGAGTGTCACAGGGAATGCTATGGCTTACATGATTCTGCTTATTGTCAGTATAGATACATCAAAGCAATTGAATATTTTTTCCAATATATTCATGGCTGCTGTAGAATTACTTGTCTGTAGTATATTTCTTGATTGCTTGCTCCTTTACTGTTAATGGTTGATCCTAAGAAACAGAAGCTAACCACCACTATAATGTCTTCATTGTCAATTCTAAGGCTCGTTATTCTCCCTGTTGTCACGTATTTAATTTTCTTTTTATTTTAGTCCCATTTTTTCACTTCATTCCTTGACTTATAGTTCTACAGCTTGCAGAACCTTTGCATTTTTGGCTCTCAAAATGCTGAATGTCATCAGCACATTGATATTTTTTCATCCAATTTTAGAACTACAATCGTCTTCCCAAAAGCTTTCCTTAATACATTATACATTCAGCATATTTGTTGAAATTAGCAAAAGATGCGAATAAATATAAATCTGAAATCTGGGAAAGTGGGCAAGGTATCAGAATATGGACAGGGCAAGTAGGTAAATGTTAAAGCTTATCATAATCAGGAACAATTGCTAAGTTCAAATAAATAAGAAAGGGAGGGGAGGGAAGGGAAAAACAACTGAGGGGGAGTTGTATTATGCCAACACCTTATTCAAGATTAACTTTTTATGAGAATGATCTAACTCATGCATTAGTATGGGGTCCTCATTGGTTTTACCAAATATGAAGTAGTGATGAATGTAAGATATGTAAGAGAAATCTGGAATAATTAAAAGTAAATAAGGATTAAGGAAGAGAAGAATGTGAAGATATTTGTGATAGATAAATGCCATCTCTACTGAATTATTGTGCCTCTTTTTCAGTTGAAGAATCCATGAAAAGTCCTCTCACAAGAGCATATCAAACTCTATTGTCAAGAGGTTCATAGTTTCAGAATCAAATTAGACAAAATATATAACAGAAATAATTAACCAGCAGAAATGTTTCCCAGAGGAGGAGATCATTTAGGCTCATTGCTCAAAATGATTACTAAAACAAATTCAGAAGGCATGAATTAACAATTAATGTAACTTATTTAAGGTACTGAATTGAATAGTTAAAGGCAACATTCACATCAGCACAATCCCCTCATTTTAAAATGCAGCAACATGGAAAATAAATTTTCCACATTCTGATTATTCCTGTCAAAAACAATATTACATATCAATTGTAAATTTCTTGATTATTGTGACCGCAATGGCTTTTCAAATTGTTTTTTTAGGAACTGAAGTTTAATACATTGGTTATTATGCAAAAGTCAAGAACATGGGAGCATAATCTCAAGCTAACAGGAGGGAAGTGTAAAAGTAATGTTTAAAAATATTATTTCACAGAAAGAGTAGTGGAAGCTTGGAACCAAATCCCAGAGAAGGCAGGGGATAAATCTACAGTAACTGAGTTTAAAAATGTACGGATAAATACCACTATTATATTCACTACCAGTTCGGTAGCGGGAGTGCACATCTGGGCATGCACAGAATCTTCTGCACATGCACAGAAGTCCTTGATAACATCTGGGTGGGTGAGCAGAGCCTCACGACACTGCCACTACCGGTTCGCCCAAACCGGTTCGAACCAGCAGCATACCACCTCTGATAAACACATGCCTACCAACTGAACTGTGGTGTCACAGTGGTTAGAATGCAGTATTGCAGGCTATTTCTCCTGACTGCTGGCTGCCAGCAATTCAGCAGTTCGAGTCACATCAGCTCAAGCTTGATCCAGCCCTTCCATCGTTCCAAAGTTGGTAAAATGAGGATCCAGATTGTTGGGCGCTATATGCTGACTATGAAATTCCCTTAGAGAGGGGCTCTAAAGTACTGTAAAGTGGTATATAAGTCTAAGTTACAGTTATTGCTAACTGACAAAAAATAAAAATAAATAATAAATAAATAAAATAATAAAGTAATCGAAAGGAAAACAAAAACAAAGAAACAAAAACTCAAAGGGCAAACTCTATGAACTACTGGGTCTTTTTCTGCTGTCTTCCATGTTCCTATGTTTCTACATCTTGAGTACCACATTGCTGTCACAGAATATATTGCAAATTACAGCCTCTGAATCCAGATTGTAGTTTTATTCATATTTGATCAGTACAATTTAATATGTTCGTTATACCTTAACGCCAATGGATAACTAATGTATTTTGACCTATTGATTGGTGAAATAATATAGAATTCAGATATCAGTATCAGAAGTATGTTTCATCAATAGTATGTTACTGAGCCATCTTTGATTATATTTCTCTTTAATTAAATATCTGACAATGCAAGTTACTTTGCCCTATGACATTGGTGAATATAGACAGTCGACCATAGATTGCAGATGTCTGTATGTGAAATGGATTATCCATTATTTTTGATCCTGTGGTATAGGAGAAAGTGTGTCATATATCTGCTTTCTGGTCATAAATTACAGAAGAACAAATATTTGTAGAATCCTATCTTTATCATTTACCTAGATGCTCCATATAAATAAATATCAAGTGTTAACATGCATACCTTAATCATCCATCAGTATTGAATAAAATATTGAATAATGATTGCTAGAGTTTTAAACTTGAACCAGCAAGTGCAAATTTAAATTTTCTTTCAGTCATTAAAGTCACACTCTCACCCTAATCCATAGCACAATGTTGCTGTGAGTAAAAAGGGTGGATTATGCATCTCACTTCACCGCCTTGAGTAACAGGTGGGAAAAATAGATACTTTACAATGGCCTCTATGGTTTACCTGGCATGACTGCAGACAAAATTGGAGGAATTTCTTTACCAATGGCAACTCTTCTGTCTGCTCCAACTTGCTTTTCTTTTAAACTGATTTGTTTGTAATAGCACTTGCAGCAACAGTGGAAAAAAAGATTAAAGTCAGAGTAAAACCTGAGACCATTTGAAATTCAGAATCAGATGCAGAAGATAAGTTCAGTATTTGAATAGAAACAAGATTAATAGGACAATGTTAAGTTGCAGAGAGGAAAAGTTGGGACTGGGAGAGGCAGGAAAGAAATATTCTGTTGTGAAGATACATAAACACCTGTACTCTCTTGATCTGATGGCAGCAGCTGTGCTTCTTAAAGTTACACATCAAATGGCAGAGAGCTATAGCTAATTAGAATTCTTTCTGACAAATGGGTGTCTAACTATCATATTTTGGAATCAGACGCCAATGCAGAATTAACCTTACTGGACTACGGCCTGAATTTTAAATGTCGAAAGCACACAGAAGGGATATGCTCAGTATTAATAACAACAAAAAAGCTCTTTTCAAGTAACCTAGGAGAGAGAGAGAGAGGGAGAGAGAAAGAGGGAGGGAGGGAAGGAGGGAGAGAGAGAGAGAGAGAACAGAGAGGGGAGGCTCATGTATTCTGTCAGCATAAAACCTGGGTAGCCTTTTTGCATTTTGAGGGGCTTTGAGATCCTATAAAAGCCAGAACAGAAGTTTCAGATATTTAAGATAGCCAAGTTATTCCTTAAAACCTGTGATATCTTATCACAAAATAACCTTGGCCCCAAATTTTCACATGTCACATGAAACTCAGTGTATTCCAATGGAATAGTGGAAGCTAAGCAGTCCTAAAATATGCTATGTCAGTTATTCTGACCAGCATTCATGTTCCAAACTTCATAGAAGTATATTTCTAAGCCGGTGGACAAGATTCTTGGAAATACCAAGAATCTTCTCCAGAAGACAAAGGTGTCTTCTAGTGAACAACCACTCTCCTCGTGTCTGTTTTATAATGATTACCTACATATTCTAATTTTCTTTTCCTAAACCAGTAGTAGACAACCTTTTTCTCGACATAAGCTAATTTTTTTCCAGCTTCTGAAAATGATGTGATGATGTTACTAAAGGAAGTGTCCCAAATGCTACCTTTTACAAGCTTCTTGTTGCCATTGATATATTAATGGTGAAAAATTAATGCTTCATTTTAAAAGAACTATTAAACAAAAACAAGGAAAAATAGGATACTATTGAATTTTACCTTCACTACTAGAGGATGTTCTGAGAGCTTTGTACAGCTCACAAGCCAAGGGTGAACATTACCTTTGGACATACGCGCACACACACACACACACACACACACACACACACACACACAACACTCCATCCCCACACACAAACACAGGACCTTCTAATCTCAAAATAGTCAGGCTGGCTCACTATCTGTGCTCCTGGTCTGACTTAAAGCTTCCACAGCTTTCTTCTCCCTGATGGCATAAAGCTCAGTGTTCTTCACTTGCATGGCTTTCATTTTAATGGAATACTAAGCAGCCACCAGACCACCAGACTGACTTATCCAGCAAGTTCTTGAAGAATCTGGGGCGGGTGGGGGGAGAGAATCCATACGCCTACTTGCCTCGCATTCTTTTCTGCCTTCTCAGAAGGGAAGCAAGAGTGAAAGAAAGTGCAGTCAAGTGGAAATGGTTGGAGTGCACTTAGAGGAGTTTAGCCAAAAGGAAAAGGATAGCTGATGGTGGCTTTTTAAAACATTATTTCCTCAAAAAAAAAAAATCCTCCAGAAGTTAAAACTGTTTTAATCAGCTGAAAAACATACGTGGGCTTTACAGCTCGGAGACAGCTTGCACGGGCACCGATAAATGCCTATCGCTCATTTGCATACGCTAACAGCTACACTTTAATCAGCCTCCTAATCCCTGATGGTATTAATGAATTTTTTTATGCTCTCTCTCTCTCATACACACAACCCCCTCCCCTTTTTTTAGTATCATGTTTGCTAATTCAAAAATGATCAGCGGCTTCTGTGTGCCTTTTTTTATGCAGGAAATAATGGGTGAGCTCAGTACTCCTGTTATCCCACTCTCACAAATAATTAAGACTACAAAGAGTACAAATCAGTCTGAATGCACCGCACAAAGGCTCAAGCTATGCAAAGGCCCTTCTTTCTCTCTCTCCTTTCTCTTCGTTTATTCTCTTCTTCTGACAAGAGGTGGGTCGGAAAGATAATCAGCAAACTGACAAACTGGCCAATCCCAAATATCAGACATGCAAGCTATTTTAAGCATTAAGCAACCAAGGGACCGGTCACATTTATTTTCTTCAACAGTGCTTCCTTGATTTATTATTTGAAACCATTTTGTCTATGGAGACACATGGGGGATGACCAAGTATACGACCTTCTCAGGAGGGTTCTTTTCTCTCATATTCTGCAAAGGAAGCTCTGCCACAACCCCTTGCAATTGCTGATGTACAACATCTACCTATGAATGTGCACTTGGAAGAAATCCCACTCATCTCCTTTGTACTAGCCATAAATAGATTTGCAATACTCTAATTGCTGTAGAAAAATGACCTTCAGAGAAAGCAACTGAAGTAAGCATTTCTCACTTGCTTTGAAGGAAACTACATAGAGAACCCCCAAGAGAAATATGCACTGCTCCGAGTGGCGCACCAATATCTAAGGACGCATCTCCATACAGATCTTCTGAGCTGCAAAGCAGCACCGCAGCACAAAATGGAATGAGTGAAAAAAATACTCTGAAAAGAGTATTTCTCATTTTATTTCTGTAATGGATGTTTCCAAAAGGAAATCTCCTTGTAGTTTTAGTCTAAATAAATGTAGTTTTGGCCTCATTAACATGTATTTCATGAAAGAAAAACATAAGTAGTTAGAATAGATAAAAGGCTTCAAATTGTGATTTATATGAATAAGGTAGGGCAATTATACACTGACCTTTTGCACAAATACATGAAGTTTACTGCCCTAATTTTCAAAGTGAAATCGCCAATTGCAGTTTTTGGTCATGAACCAAATCTATTAAATTGATGGAGAGAGCGTTAATTAAACATCACACTATATATAGTATGTCACAATGGGTTTTTTCTCTCTATGGATATAGTCACGCTCATCTATAGATTCAAGAGAACTATAGTGTGTGTGGAACTTCTACACTTATCCTCTTGATATGGAATCTGTCACTAGAGTACTGAGCTTATTGCCGGTTGCCATGCTTATGGATTTCTGCACTAGGTATCTCCCATACGCCATATCAAACTGCTAGATATGGATATATGTTTCCTGTCATTTTACAGAGCAGAAGAACTGATAAGTGTCATATCTATCTACCTACCTAATTCTTATCAACCTACCTATTACTTAGGACAGATTTGCCTCTACATGATGAATTCTAATTCCCAAAATAGATTGTTGTTTTTGAAGTATAGCTGCCATTGTGCATGATTTCAAGACCACTCTCTTTTGTTCTACTTATATTTAGAATTCCAAAGGAGAAATTTAAAAGATAAAGCTACACCAGTTCTTCAAAAAACATTGTTACTCTTAGAAACTTAATTCTGGAATCAAACTCAAAAGTCTTTGGCTAGGTTGATTATTTCATTGTTCTTATAAATCTTTGAGGGAAGATGGCCCACAAAGCTAATAAAGCTAATAAAAGAAATGAAGATAAGTAGTGAAATACAGTATGGTCAACAAATTACATGAAAACAAACTCACCCATTTTTATATTTATTTAATAAAACAGCAAAGAGATGAAAAAAATAAGATATGAAAGATTAAAAAAAGGAAAAAAGTGTAACAATATAAATGCCTACATTAAGACTTCTCATACATACTTATGTGTATGAATTTTTAATGAAATAATGAAAATGAAATTTTCTAATTAAAAATATTAAATTATAATTTTCCATACATATTTTTTTCAATTGGAAAGTAATTTGTAAGACACAAATAACACCAGGCCTTCCATTCACTGGATAATTGCGGTGATAAATTTGTCTTCTCAATGTTGAAGAACTAATCTCTTGACAATAATCAAGACAACGAAAATCCATTTTTGTTGTCTTGCTATCAGTTTCCATGTAATAATATAGTCCCCGAACATAATAACTCTCAGGATTTATATATGTATATTTTCTAAAAATTCAGTACACTGTTTCATAAATTTTGGTGGGTGGATTTTTCAATTTTGAAGACATCTCTGAATATGCAAATGTCAATTGAAGTCTTTGGTTTTCTAAATACTGAATTTTTCTATTATGCGTATCAACTGACTACAATAATCTGAAATTTTGAGTGTCTTCACTCTTATAAATACTATTTCTTGAACCCTTTTAGAATATTTATATATGATATCTTTAATTAATTAGAGACTAATTTTGAGATTCAAAAATTAAATAATATCATATATTATTATTTTTATGTTGATTCAAAAACTGTGATATGTTATTTCTGGAAAAATACATTCTGACCTTTTTAATGTAAAATGAACACTCCAGGGTAATTCAGTCCTCAAAATTGATTTAAACAGCCGTTTTACCAAGAAAACCTTTATGAATGCTGGTATTTTGACATTATGTCAACTAGTAATAATGAGGATTTTTTATATATATTCAAATATAAATACCATTTGTCAGTTGCCACCCACTGGCAGTCGTTACAATTACAGAATTTACTGACATCTCAATTTGTACTAGTGGCATTTGAAGCTTTCAAAGTATGTAAGTTATTAGAACAAATCACTAAATCCTATGAGACCAAAAACTCCATAATCAATCTTTATAAATCTATATTATTGATAAATCAATTTGATATGCAAATTTTAAAGACTGAATGGAATAAGGAAATGGAGACTCTCATTTTGTCAAATCATAGGAAATGTTTTTTTACCTTTAATATCAAAATACTTCACACAGTTCACAGTCCATATAACAAAAATCAATATTTCAAATTTATTGGATTGTTCTGCATCAGTGAATAAGTATATCATTGCCATAACAGAGAAGCAACTAGAATAACACTTAATTAAAAGACACGTTTTTGCAACGGCCAGTGACATTAGCAAAAAATAGTTTATAAGTGCTAAAGAAGAAGCTTGGTAGAAAAGGAAGTAGAAGCAAATTCAAATCAAGTCATTTCTATTTCTATAACATTCTGTGAGAAATGAGAAACATTTTTAAATGTATTTACCTTTATATGAGAAACAACTTATATAGGGATCATATCATTTGAAAACTGCAGCACTGGAGGGAGTTACTGAATGACCTGCTTTTACAACAGTAGAATTCTGTACAGTGGCACTATGTAACTACCAAAATACAATTTTCACCTTAGATTTTAGCCATTTGGTTTCCCATATTCAATAAGAGGTCTCTACTGGATTCAGTGAAAGTATCTCTCTAGTTGGTACTACGGCCTTTGGAATGTGAAAAATATATGGTATCAGAACTCCCTAAAATTGTATTAATGCCAAAATTCAACACTTCAAAGCAGTTGACAACGATGTACCTCTCTTACCTCTGAACAACCATAGCCCCACATAGCCAGGATTAGAAAACCAATCTTCCAATCCAGTCAATGTAATTTTCAAATAGCTTTGGTCACCTGAAAAATGTCCCATTTCTTGCTTTCTTTCTAATATCAGCTGTAATAACAATCATGGATGTTGGTCTAGTAAACTGTGAACCATATATTGAAAATCAAATCAGAAACAGTAGCAGTAGCCATGGGGCAGTAGTTAGAATGCAGTATTGTAGCAACTGCCCACTGCCAGGAGTTTGAGGTCAGTAAAATGAAGACCCACATTTTTAGGGGCAATATGCTGACATTGTAAACCACTCAGAGAGTTCAGTAAGGCACTATGGAGCTGTATATAAGTTTAAATGCTATTGCTATTGCTATTGCTATTGCTAAGTAACATTGTTTCCCATGCAGATTAATATACCACTGAGTGGGGAGAGAAGGGAGAAGACAAGAAAACAAGAAAAAAAAAACAATGTGCTCTTCAAGAAATTAAAAATGATACTTTGCTTAAACAAAGGCTGATATAAGTAACACTTCATATAAAGATTCATTCCTTTAATGATTTTTGAACATGTTTTGTTAAAACCACATTGTATATGGGTAGTGCCATTTTTTTAGTGGAAAAAATTGTACTGCGGTCACATCATCCATCTGTTTCTAAAAATACAAATTCTTATTTGCAGTGTCTTGTTCTTTGTAAAATGAGTTCTTTCTACTACACATTGCAGTAGATTTCCCAGGACATCAGTGATTGGCATCAGTTCCATGCAACTGGGCATAGTGAACTAACAGGAGACTGGTCTACACAGTGTGCAATTTATCTTGGTTATGTGTTGATCTAACTCCAACATGAAAGTGCTATTTTTTTTAAAAAAAATGCACTCTGTACTGTTTTAAACATGCCAATTTACATCTTTCAACCCTATTCCTCTTTTAAAAGATAACAACATGTAAAAGGATATCAAAGAACAGCAAACAAAACACCAAGGGAATCACAAGGTTTAAATTGCAAACACTGACTCAGGTTTAGAGAAAGTTAACCATTTCAAAATCTCCAATAAATCAACAAAGCCTGATTTATTATGATTGACTTTTATGATTAATTTTAAAGGGATAAAGCCTGACCAGGGCCATTTTCTAATCTTCTTTAAACATGTCCTAACATCTGAAGGGAAGAATAACGTGACTCAGCCACCTTACTATCCTCCATCCACAAGACCTGGTTCATACCATACACTAAATTAAAATGAGATGGCCTATTTTGGTGAATGCAGCCTATACAGATAGTTCCCAATTTATGATCACAACTGGGAATGGAATTTCTGTTGTGGTTGGTTGCTGTCATAAGTCAAGTCAGACCTGATTTTACGACAATTTTATGAAGTTGTTAAGTAAATCATGGTTATTAAATAAATCCAGCTTCTGCAATGGGTGGTTTTTTTTGCCATAAATTGGTAAAAATGTCACATGACTGTGGGATGCAGCAACCAGTCATAAATGCAAGTCGGTTGCTAAACACTTGAATTGCAATCATGTGACCTTGAGGTTGGTACGTCAATCATAAGTGCAATACAAGTCATGAGTCACTTTGTCAAGGTTATAATTTCAAACGCTCATGAAACAAACAGTTGTAAGTTGAAGAATGCATGTAATGTGGAAATCAAGGAGTGTAGGTCCCAGGATGTTGCTTCCCACCCCATCAGCTTCTTTCTTTTTGTGTATTCACATTATATTTTTAAAAGACTGAAAACTATCCTACTTTCTCTGGGAAAGAAGCCATATATGGACATAGATGAAGCTTTACAAGACTTTACATTCAAATTTTATATTCATATAACAACTGTATCACATCATAAATGATCGTGTATAGAAGAGGAGAAAATAGTTACCTTCATTTTTTAAATACTTTGTTCTATAATCTTTCTCTGAAATACGGTATAAAAAAACGAGCCAAGGAAGTGTTTTCCTTGAATGCTGTATGCCGGAAAACGTTTTCAAATGTGGACTATCTTCTATTGCTACTTTCTTTTTCAAAGAAATAATTTAAACAGTTTCTTCAGTGTTAATATCTTTATTTTAGATTAATAAGACTATTAAATTTCAACTGAAGATAAAATACAAGGAAACAGAAAAAAGAAGAAAAAAGAGGAATCATGGTGCCACCAAAATGTATACAGTATATAATACACTCATGTGCAAATCAACCAAAATCTGAATTGAATGCAAAATTCAAAAGGGAAGAAATTACTACAATCCAAGATCTGAAGGAAATAAAATTCTGTTAAAACAAATTAGAGATTTCATTTTTAAAAAATCAGTTATAAGCTATCATGGGTAGTATCAAAGTTATTGAAATGGCTTCATTTTTCATAGAATGGGATGGAAACAAAGATGGTATATTCTTTACAGTAGTGTTTCTCAGTTTTTC